>NC_136379.1:982500-1582500 GCF_037039965.1 Doryrhamphus excisus
ATGTATATATATATATATATATATGTGTGTGTATGTATGTATGTATGTATGTATGTATATATAGGAATAAGCAACCTGTATTAACATAAAAAAGGACATTCAGTACGTTCCTGAAACGTACCAGCTTCCCACACGGTACACCACTTAGCAATATATGCTTTTAGTTAGGATTGTGAATTGTCCAGAAACTTCCCATATACGTTCCAGTGTGTTTAAATGAGGGGGTGTGTCGTGTCGCACGTCAACAGAAGAACAGACCCTGATTGATGACAGCGACTCCCATTGAAATACTTAAGGCTAAGACATTTCATTCGTTTAAAAGCAGCGTCTCGTCCCCGCGGTGTCATTCACTCACGCCGTGAGCGGTGACGTGTAATACTCAAAATGGCTAAAAATCATTACTTTGTTCTTTTAGCGGGGCGGAGAAGTATGTAACTAATCAAATTCACTTTGATTTGAAAAGCTTTTTTGCAGTTCTTGGGGGATATAATAGAAGCCTGCTTGGGGTAAATTCTATAAAGTGCAAGCACAATGAGAAGGGGGCGGCTAGTTGGAGTGGTTATTTATTAAAGCGGGGGGGTGACACCTTCGGCAGATTGCATTATTATTTATAATGCTGGCTGTAGTACGTTATGTGGGGACGCTTCACAGAGACAGCCATGATGGCGACGCTATTCCGTGTCATGATACGGCCTCTGTTGTGGTGCTTGGCGGCAGATCATTTATTTATTTCAAACTTTATTCATTCCAAATCTCCGAGGCATGTGGAGCTGCTTCAGAAACGGACACATGGAACCGTTTGAAGTCAGTTTTGACATATATGCTGAAATCTATTCGTTTTTTTCCCCAAGTTGAATTCATTAATAACAAATAAATAGTATTATAGAAGTATAATATAGGAAAGACAATAATAACAAAGCTGTGATAATAGCTATGATCTCACAAAGATGAACATTATATAGCTAACGCAACTGTCCCAGTGTTCCCACACTGGTGTATTGGAAGTGCGTTGGGCAAAATAGCCTTGATGCTGGAATTTACACAATTCAACATTTTGTGTATCTGGTCAACGCCCGTCTCCAACAATGACAACACATCCACTTTTTTATTGTTATTGTTGACCAGAAAGGACATTCATGGCAAGCTTTACGCTGTTGCTGCTTGAATCATGAACTCTTTTGGTAATGGTAATGTTTTTATTTCATTTCAACATGCATCAGATTACAATTGAATGCATCACATAATCAGTTCACAGTTCCACATGTCCAAAAGGAGTAGGAAGAAGCAAAGCTTATTAAATCCTACCCCTCCATCTGGTACTTTTACAATCACTAACTGTTACATTTGTTCACTTCCTGCTTTCTATAATAGTTTAAGTTTGGTTCTTTATTTTTTTTTATTTTTTTAATAATGTACCTCGTACCGAAGTACTGGGTGATATGAGCATCCAATGCCATAATGGGTACCATAGTGCGTGTCAATATAGTGATATATATAGCACATCATGACTGGTTCAAGACTCTTCATCCTTGTATTTAGCAAACATCAACTGCTTGTATTGTTATATTGTGAGGAAAATAGAGCACTGCACCATGATATCAAGGTGCTACATCAGGGGTGGGCAAATATTTTGACTCATGGGCGGCATTGAGTTAACAAAGTTGTCCCGGTGGCTAGAACATATATTTAACACACATACTATTTCATGCTTATAATTTTCCTTGTCTAATTTTATCTTTAAAAGTGTTATACTATCAGCTGTATGTTCTCGTATCCCTTTTTTCAGGAGCACTTTAAACACCACATCAAACTATGTCATTTTATTTTAGTTTTGTTGTTGTTTTTTTTTAAACTAAATAAGACATCCGACTTGCAAGTCATGTTGCCAGTTTGTATGTTAAAAGTTGAAATACTTAGAAAGCAACTGGCGGGCCGCATGTGGCCCCCGGGCCGTAGTTTGCCCACCCCTGTGCTACAGGACCACCTTGTGTGTCGTTCTTAAGAGATGGATCTGAGACGGGTCAGAATGCATGAATGAACGATGCCGTCCTGATGGGGCTCACCATTATAGGCAGGTCATATGGTGATTCATCAGAAATTACTCATTCAAAAACTGTTATTAGTATTACTATTATTAGTACCACTATCAGTAAAAGCTGAAATAAAACTAAAATCAGTATTTCAGCTTTTCTCTTTTTTGCTCTGTTTCTTATTATTTATTTTTACAGTGTGCCCTTTTGGCACCATATGATCAAAATACAAAAAATAGCAACAGACTCAATAGATGCAAGGCTCAGTATGTTTTGTTTTTTTTGCTGAGGGGGGTCATGAACTCGGCTGCTGGTTGAAGAAAAAACGGCACCAAGCAACTCCTACACATGTAGCGTGTTCACCAACACGGTTGCTAAGTAGTTTCCACAGGAATAGCACAGCAGCCCAGTTATTTACTTAAAAAGCAAAATAGCTAACAGCGGTTATCTCCTCCTGTGCCCTTTGACCTTCAGCACGTTTTGCCTTGTAATTCTGCTAATACATTTTCTCCCCTGGGGAAAAATGCACACCAGCAGCAAAGGAACATCAATGCAATGAACGCAGGTCAGGTCAGACGTCTCAACAAAGACGTGCAGCGTTTCTCTTTGTCGCCGTGGTAACGAGTAATAAAGACATATTTAAATGTGTGACCCACCTTTGTACCTTTAGTAGCTGTTAATAAGAAACTCTGGTGTTTCAATATTTTTTTTTTTTTTGAATAATCAGCAGTGGCACGCTGTGCAATGTCATGTTATCATGTTCATTTTCATCAATATAATATAATAATAATAATAATACATTTTATTTGGATAGCGTTTTTGTATAGGAGATTTGTTTGGTGCATGTTTCCTTCATTCATTCATTTTCTACTGCTTATGCTCACGAGGGTCGCAGGGGTGCTGGAGCCTATCCCAGCTGTCTTCGGACGAGAGGCGGGGTACAACCTGGACTGGTGGCCAGCCAATCACAGGGCACATATAGACAAACAACCATTCACACTCACATTCATACCTATGGACAATTTGGAGTGGCTAATTAACCTAGCATGTTTTTGGAATGTGGGAGGAAACCGGAGTACCCGGAGAAAACCCACGCATGCCCGTGAAGAAAAAGCAGTAGAAAATGAATGAATGAAAGATCCATTAAAATACAACATTCATTGGTTAATACACAGTTAAAACAAGAGTAAGAGAGTAATAATAATATAGAATGTTTCAACAAGCTTACGGTGGTGACTCAAGAGATAATTGTACCTTTTGAGTTCCGTTGAAGAAACACCAGACGTTTCCAGTCAGGAAACAGATGTTTAGTTGTGCATGGAGTTTTACTAAAAAAAAACAAAAAAAAAACCCAGCAACAATCCAAGTATTCATTTTCTACACAGCTTGTCCTCATTATGGCCACGGGGGAGCTGGAGTCTATCCCAGCTGTCTTCAGGTGACAGGCAGGGTGCACCCTCGATTGGGCACAGAAAGACAAACAAATCTTCACACTAAGGACAAGTTCCAGTCTCCAATTAACACAAACATGTTTTAGCGAGCGCCAGTGGAATTAGTCACAGGCTCTCAAGTGCATACACTATAATCCATAACATAACATTTCATAGCCAATTAGAAGCTTTTACAGGAACGTTTGGACTCACATGCACACTCATATGATGACACAGCAGTTTTTGCTCAACACTGCACTATTTTAGAAATTATGACTTAATTTTTCAGCCTTTATTTTGTCATAAAATTACATTATTTCTCTCATGAATGACTTTATACTCGTAATGTTACACCCCCACCTCTGGTATTATTTGCGGATGATACCACTGCTTTTTGTTCTGGAGGGAGTACAGACCAAATCATTAGAAAGGTCAGAGAAGAAATGGTCATACTAAAAAGATGGTTTGATGATAATAGATTGTCCTTGAACCTAAATAAAACTAAAATCATGCTGTTTGCTAACAGCAGAAAGGACACGCACCAGCAAATACAAATAGACGGTGTAGACATTGAAAGGGTGAAGGAAAATACATTTCTGGGGATCACAATAGATGAAAATATGAGCTGGAAACCTCATATTATTACAAATATACAACATAAGGTGGCCAGAAATATTTCAATATTGAACAAAGCAAAATTTGTTCTCAATCAGAAATCACTCCACACTCTTTATTGCTCTCTGGTTCTACCATATCTTACTTATTGTGTGGAAATATGAGCTAATAACTATAAAAGCAATCTTCACTGGCTAAATGTACTGCAAAAAAGGCCAGTAAGGATAATTCATAATGCCGCCTACAGAGAACATACTAACTCCTTATTTCTAAAATCACAAATACTTCAACTTGCTGATATAGTTCATCTTCAAACAGCTAAAATAATGCATTGTATAATAATATATAATAATGCTATATTAGGAAAGCAGGAAGTGAGCAAATGTAACAGTTAGTGATTGTAAAAGTACCAGATGGAGGGGTAGGATTTAATAAGCTTTGCTTCTTCCTACTCCTTTTGGACATGTGGAACTGGGAACTGATTATGGGATGCATTCAATTGTAATCTGATGCATGTTCAAATGAAATAAAACCATTACCATTACCATTACCATTACCAGTAATGTCCTGTTTCTCTCACTTCCCCTCCAGTTAAAGAGACTAAAGACAGCATGTATGGATGCTGATCCAGGTCTAGTGATTATTTTGAAGTGTCAGGAAATAGGTGATAGATGTTTCCAGATAACCTCATCACCTCTTCTGCAACCTACCACACACAAACACACACACAAACACACACACAAACACACACACAAACACACACACAAACACACACAGACACTCATACCCCCTACTTTCATGACATGGCTGCATGGCAAGGTAACCTGATCATTGTGATCTCTGTTCTCATGTGGAATTATAAAAGAAGTAATAGCTGAGCACTGGGGTGTAATGGCAGGCGTTGCTGTACCAGTGTTCAGTGTCCAGGTGTATCAGTGTTCCAGCATCTCCTCAAAACATATATTTGGCTTGTTTCACTTGACTTCAAAGTCAACAAAATTTAAGATTTTGTTTGAAAAAGAAGTATGAGTGGTTCTTCTGCCAGCTAAGCATAGAAGTTTTCCCCCAATTTCATTCAAATGTAACATTATATGTTACCCATATATTGCCAAATTGTCTATAAGCTCAGGGGGGGCCGCGCCTTTGCTGTTGCAGCCCCAAAGCTTTGGAATAATCTGCCTCAGCATATCAGACAGGCCTCTTCTCTGCTTTTAAATCCCATTTTAAGACCAACCTCTTCTCCTTGGCTTTTAACACTTTAACACAGGCTGACTTCTTTTTACTTTCTTGTTGGCTTTTATTTGCTCTTAATTTAATTTAATTTAATTTAATTTAATTTAATTTAATTTAATTTAATTTAATTTAATTTAATTAATTTAATTTAATTCAATTCAATTTAATTTTTAATTTAATATTTTTATTTTATGGATTTTACATTTTATTTTATCTTATTTTATTCAAATTTACCCTACTGACTTCATTTTTATTGTGCTTTGTATTTTTAATCTTTTTTTGCAGAACTTTGGAAACCTTGTGTTTGTTGTTTAATTGTGCTATATAAATAAAACGAACTGGATTGGATATAGTATGTGCCCTGTGATTGGCTGGCCACCAGTCCAGGGTGTACCCCGCCTCTCGCCTGAAGACAGCTGGGATAGGCTCCAGCATACCTGTGAGTCTAGTGAGGAGAAGCGGCATAGAAATGGATGGACATTGCCACATTTTCTCCTATAATTATAATGCTATAATTATAATAAAAATAATTTACACAACAAAATAATGTAACGGAATGATGTATAAGTTACAGTGTGTATTTTTTAGCTGTGCAAATTCAGTTTTTCACATGTTTTCATAATGTCTGATTTCATATGCACAATTGTACAGATTTTTACATTTTTATTTTTGAGGGCAAAATAAAAAAATATTTTTTATAAAATAAAATAATATTAAAGTAAATATTAAATATTAAATAATAATAAAGAAAAATAACATTTCTGGCAAAATAGCATAATCTCCCTATTTGCTACTTTAGTTTAGCAAAGTCGCAGATTTTTTTTTTCTTTCTAAAACTGCATTATTTTTGCCACATTACCATAGTTTTTCTTTGCACCGTCTCACCTTTTTTCTTGTAAACTGTTGTAATTTGCATAGTAATTTCCATACTCGTGATGTTTCTTTCTCTGACACTATTCTGGCAATCACTGAACTTTTTCCCATTTCAAATTCCTATCCTTTAGTCAATTGTAAAATGTATTCAATCTGTACTTACATCTGGAGTGGTATGGTCCAAATCAGGTCACAGAGCTAAAGAGTAATACGAGCGTATACTGTGTACTATACTATACTTATTATACTATGCAGACAGCGGTATGGATGCCATGCACCATCCGTAAGGGTTGCAAGTAACTGAGTCACCATCTGTGAAAATATTTATCATGAAGTCTGGCACAGTCGGAGTACGTCTCCATTTGATAACCAAAACACAGACTTTCACGCGTGTTAGACTAAACACAGCAGCTCTCTTTCCATCATAGAAGGAAATAAGCGCTACATATTTTGGTTACTTTAATCAGCTAACTTAAATGATCGTATTTGGGGCGGAATGTCGTAAGTGTTTATGGAGTGGGACTGTGAGAAGGAGCTAACGTCACTGGGAAATAGTTGGAAAATTAATCATAACATCCTAATCAACAAATGGGAAAGGTATGGCATCAGGAGGTAGTTAGAACGGGATAAAAAGCTACCGCTATGTGCTCTGCGATTGGCTGGCGAACAGTAGGGTGTACCCTGCCTCTTGCTAAGAAGACAGCTAGGATAGGCTCCAGCATACCCGCGACCCTGGTGAGGACAAGCGGCATAGCGGCAACTCCCATTCAACACTCGTTTTTATCTCCTTTCTCTGTACAGGTTATGGTAATGGTAATGGTAATAGTAATGGTAATGGTTTTATTTCATTTGAACATGCATCAGATTACAATTGAATGCATCACATAATCAGTTCCCAGTTCCACATGTCCAAAAGGAGTAGGAAGAAGCAAAGCTTATTAAATCCTACCCCTCCATCTGGTACTTTTATCAGTAACTGTTACATTTGTTCACTTCCTGCTTTCCATGATACAGTTTAGGATTAAAAATGTGTTTTTTTTTACATTTTTATTTTTTAATAATGCACTGACATAGGGGTGCTATGTCAGTAATTCTGGCTCCGCCAACTGCTGCTGCACAGTACTCTGTTGACAATGTTGTTTACAGCCTTCTGCCTTATCAACACATACGGTATGTGTTTATTCCACCGCAGGAGATATGTCATGTTACACATATTCATATGTAACGGTATCGGTATTGGAACTTAAGAGTTGGACAATATCGGCGTATTGGTTTTGGACAAAAAAGACAATATTGGACATCTCTATTATTTTTCTTTCTATCTATATATATCACAGACTTATACTGATCAGAGAAATTGCACGGCAACAGTATCTGAACCGCAGAATGAGTTCACAGTCCAAATATTCCCTGGAGGGCATCTGTCGGCTTCTGACAGCAACCACTAAAAAGCATCCTGTCATTGTTTTGGCACGACACAAAGAGAAATTAAGCAGAATGAGTAACATTACAGCTTGGCTGTCAAGATTATGATAATATCATGATCTAAAAATAAATAATCACCCCTGACAGAAACAAGATGGTCTTTTTTTATTTGTAGTTTTGCTGAGAAAATAAAGACGTTTTAAATAAAAGGCAAGACCATATAAGATGAGCTGCACGTAGAACTCTTGGAAATCTTCCATGGATCATTCCACTTGCATCTGAGCAAGAACGGAATAGATTTTTTAATCATATTCGGCCAAGCAGCTGAGGCCAAAGGTCAAACCGGTGCGAGTTGTCTTTCAGCACTCAGTGAAAAGGCTTCGCTCCATGACTGAGGCATTCTTGCAATGCAGCATCAAAAGGAAAAAGGAAGGCCTTGGCTTTGGAGACAATGCTCCTATTATGATGAAACCTCGTGGTAATTGAGTTGGAACAATACTGGAAGATAATGGCAGCCTTCTTTTTCAGCCAATGTTGCTCAAATTGTAAAGATGATACATATTTCCTTTACTCAAATCATTTATTTTTATGTAATCTGATCTTGTTGATTAATCACTCCAACTCATTCATTCATTTTTTTACCGCTTATCCTCACAGGAGTGCGGAGGGTGCTGGAGCCTATCCCAGAGGCGGGGTACACCCTGGACTGGTGGCCAGCCAATCCCAGGGCACATGTAGACAAACAACCATTCACACTCACATTCATACCTATGGACAATCTGGAGTGGCTAATTAACCTAGCATGTTTTTGGAGTACCCGGAGAAAACCCACGCATGCACGGGGAGAACATGCAAACTCCACAGAGATGGCCGCTGGTGGAATTGAACTCGGGTCTCCTAGCTTGTGAGGCCTAACCACTCGTCCGCCGTGCAGCCATCACTCTAACTTTAATCACCAAACCAATAAAGGTCCACCCCAATACGGTTAAACTGCACATTCTGGTGTGGCCTTTTATTGTGTCCAACCTACGGCACACCTGTATAATAACCATCCTGTCTCATCAGCACCTCTTGTGAGGTGGAAAGATTATTAATCATGGACGATGAATGCTCACTAACACAGATTTAGACAGATATTATATATTATGGAGCCATATCTGAGATATGTATATATATGAATATATACCTTTTGTGTACATTTTAGATCTTTGCGTAAACAAAATTGTGGTATGGTCAAGTGAAAAAATAGAACATGCCATAATTTTCTGGTTCTATGGTTATCATCACTTTCTTTCACAAGCAAACTTTCCCCCCAAATTTGACTACTTTTAAGCGAGTAAGAGATTAAGTTATTTCATGTTGATGCTTTAATGTGTACATTTTATGTACTGTACTATACCATATAATTATGTCCTCGCAAAGACAACTAACTATGTTTTGATTTTTTTTAATAAGTATGTGCTTATACGCCCTGCAAACGTCCACCTTGACTAAAACATTTGTTGGAAAACCTTTACCTGTATAATTGGCGTAAATGGAAGACCCGGCAAAATAAATGTGTACACTTTCACACAGCAATGGGGCATCTCGTAATTAGTTAATTACATGCGTGCCATGTCAGCTGGCAACATGGCGGGAGAAGTGAATGTCTGGCATTAAACCTTCCACCCTGTCCCAGCATTAATGAATGAATTCCCTTACACACAGACGACATCCTGCCTCTGATGCCATCTCTGAGGGCACCAAATTGAGTCCACTATTCTCCGTTACACAACAGCATTGCACTCAAATGATGTCTTCCCATAGGATCGTACTGTACATACAAGTAGGGGTGTTAAAAGCACCGAAAGAATAAGCCTGTCGACTCCCCCTTTAAGCTGACGCCTTGACAGATCGATGACGACGTCTGCAATAACGAATCTCTCCTTAATGTTGCGTCCATAGAGCAGCAGCAGCTGCACGAAATAGGAAATCAATGGATGTTTGCCTGGAGCCCAAACTGGGAGCTTTCTGCTTCTATCCATAAAAAGATGCCCGGGATCCGGCAGCCATCATCAGTGCATTAGCTGTGGCTCAGGACACTGATCCCTGCCACAACCCAAGCTCAGATTGAGCCTGCATTTTTAATTTGAGGGACGAGCAGGCCAACCTGAGGCTGTGTAATGAGACTCTGATCCAGACCAAAAATGATACTAGTATCCGTACAGCAAAGTCTGTACACTGTAGAACATACGCGCCAGGTAAGGACTTGATTGGGCAGACTTTGTGACATAATACAGGGTCAGGCAAAATGATCTGATATTTGTAGCTTCAATAAAAGGCAAATAAAGTTTTGAGGTGCGAGGTCGGTCGGTTGATTTTGGTTTCAATGCAAATCCAGTAGCTCTGAAGTTGGTAACCCATAACGAGATGGAGTTTGGAGCTGGTGAGGGGTCATGTCTATCAAGATTGAAGTGCAAACGGAACGCTTGTTGTGTTGCAGTTACACATTTGTTTGTTTTGATAAACGTTTCCACAATAAAAGCGCGATAATCACCAGTCCAATTCATGGCAGAAAATGAAAAAGAAACAAAAAACAATGGCATTATAAAGAAAGCAAAATGGCATTATATGAAAAAATGGCAATACTTTTCAAAAATAAAAACACTTTTTTGTTTCTTTACTTTATTTTACTTTTATTTAACCTACAAATGTATCAGATCATTTTGCCTGCCCCTGTATGTCACATACATCAAATATTCCGAACCAAAATTGCTGGGTTGAATACATAGTTTTATTTTCATAGTTCTACTGCATTCACCATCCTTACTAAAATCTTCTCAAATGTACTTTTAAGGAACACCATTGACGGGGGAAAGAGCCCATTCCCTTTCGAACATGTGTATGTTTATATGTACATAGGTATTTTTATTGTGTTGATTTATGTTTGGTTTGTTGTGCTTTGGATGATGTTCGAAATAAAGAAGAAGAAAAATAATAATAATAATAATCACCAGTCCAATTCATGGCAGCAAATGAAAAAGAAACAAAAAACAATGGCATTATAAAGAAACAAAGCAAAATGGCATTACAGTAAAGTCTCGTTATATCGATATTGTCGGGAGTCGGAAAAAATATCAATATAACCGGACTGTCGATATAACCGATCCTGCGCCGAACTGCATTAAAAGTGGTCAATAATGCACTCGACATTGTTCTATAGTATAGAACAATGTCGAGCAGCTTAAATCAATCTTTACTTAAGGATTTCAATACCAAAAAAGAACACGGCGAACGGCTGCTTCCAGTCAACTTTATTTTTCACACTTCCACCACCAGAGCGCAGCACACACACCGATTCCCGCACTTCCTGGTTCACAGGTCATGCTCAACCCGCCCCACATAGCTGGCCAAACACATGCCTGCAACAGAAGAACCAACGAACGCCAGCATGTACATATGAAAAACAGTGATTATTGCAAGCGATAAAAAGATATCTGAATACAACACAATTAAATACATGTATTTGTACGCTTGTGTCTTCTGTGTGATGAAAAGGGCATCGTAGTAACCGGATTATCATAATAACCGGGTATCGTACTAACGGAACTAATTATATCATAAAAGACTAGAAAAATAGTATCGTAATAAGCAGTAATTTGTTTTAACCGATATCGATATAACGAGACTTTACTGTATATGGAAAAAAACCGGCAATACTTTTTGAAAATAAAAACACTTTTTTGTTTCTTTACTTTATTTTACTTTTATTTAACCTACAAATGTGTCAGATCATTTTGCCTGCCACTGTATGTCACATACATCAAATATTCCGAACCAAAATTCTGTCTGCTGGGTTGAATACATATTTTTATTTTTATAATTCTGCTGCATTCACCATCCTTACTAAAATCTTCTTAAATGTACTTTTAAGGAGCACCATTGACGGGAGAAAGAGAGTGCATGCTTTATGTTGTCATTTTAAGACTGGTTCTGTCAAACAGTCGCCATTCAAACTTGTTCTTGAGCATCAGGATTCAGATGAGGAAACACACCGGTTCCTTTTAACCGAACGCACCTTTATTCCACTTTTGGAAATAAACATTCGACAGTCACTTCTTATTTTAATCTAATGTCGATGTAAACTGCAAATGCTGCTCCTTGCAGGTGATGTGTAATATATTTTTAGCCCAAAGATCCCCATTGAGTGGCGTGGCTCTGTAAAGGCTCATAAAACATTCGCAGAGCCATTCTGCTCACATTTGAACTTAACAGCATCCCTGCAGAGATGCTAATGCGTTGTTGCAGATATTGTCATGGCAAGCTTGTTAGGTAGACTTGTGTTATCGCCGAGGTGCAAAGACATTAACGTTTGCAGGCTGACTAAGCAAAAAGTGTCCTCGATGAACACGAGAATTTAAAACGTACGAAGGAGATGGAATCAATGCAGCCAGCCTGTGGAAGAAAAGGCATGAATGTCAGCAAAGATAACACCAGAGGGTCTTTGCCACACAGTTGGCTCATCCACACACATGCAGTAAAGCCCACAGTCTGAGTCTGGCTGCTGCAACATAGTGACCCTTTGTTATCTGCTCCTCGCCAGCTTTGTTTGCATGGATCATCTGGAAACTCCATTTGCAGTTGCCTGTGTGGCAGGGATGCACTAAAGGGGGGCGGTCAACAAACTCCGAAATGCACATCCGGGCTCGTCCAATGAAAAAGGGCTTCTGAACCATAAAATTAACAGATGGTGCCAAAATTCTTCAAAAGAATCAATGAGGTTTCAAAACAGTGAACAGCTCTGAAAGTTGAGCTGCGCTGCCCTGGTGGTCGCTCGTGACAAAGGATCTGCCTCTCGGCCAACAAAAGTAGAAACGATCAAGGTTTTATCCATACAACAAGAAACCAATACTACTTTCCACAACACCGTACCATCTCAGCTCAGTTTGGGATGTTCGATTTCCAGAAAATGACATCACATTTAATAGATCCAAAGGACAACAGGGTAAGCTTATGTTTACTTTTTTTGTCATATGTAGCCTAAAAGATAGCAAATGACTATCAGTGACCCCTGGAAGCCCCAACTGACTGAGTATCGAAATACCTGCCAGCCTTTGCTAGTGGAAAAGTGGACATAGAAGCCAAGCGAGCCGAGTAGGAACTCATTCATTTTTTTTCTACCGCTTATCCTCACGAGGGTGGCAGGGGTGCTGGAGCCTATCCCAGCTGTCTTGGGGCGAGAGGCGGGGTACACCCTGGACTGGTGGCCAGCCAATCACAGGGCACATATAGACAAACAACCATTCACACTCACATTCATACCTATGGACAATTTGGAGTGGCTAATTAACCTAGCATGTTTTTGGAATGTGGGAGGAAACCGGAGTACCCGGAGAAAACCCACAGAGATGGCCGAGGGTGGAATTGAACCCTGGTCTCCTAGCTGTGAGGCTTGCGTGCTAACCACTTGTCAGTCGTGCAGCCTTTTAATTGCTTAATAACTTAAATACCGGCAGCACAGCGGTCGAGGCAATATTTTGAGACTGGCTGTTATTTTTCCAAAGAAGCTATATTTTTCATAGTCCAGGCTTTTAGCCCTCAACTTTCATTCTACCGACTGCCTACACTGGACAAAACTTGCGCCCAGGAAAGTCTGTTTTGGTATTTTTAAAGAAACCCTAAATGTGACTACATCCTGCACCTACACGACCCGAGAGCGAGTCCACGAGAGACAACGGCCTGACTGCTCGCATATTATTGTAGAACCAATTAGAGGTGCGCTGTCAGCATGAATTTGGACTTCGAGGCCTCAAAGCTGTATGGGGAAAAACCTTTGTTGAAATAGGTTTCTCCTTGAGTGCCCCGAATCTGCCTCTTCTGGGAACCACAAGATCTCGTATACGTACTTTTTGTGTGTTTCGTTTTCTCTCCGATTTCGCATAAGACC
The DNA here is from genome assembly GCF_037039965.1 of Doryrhamphus excisus. Lineage (NCBI taxonomy): Eukaryota > Metazoa > Chordata > Actinopteri > Syngnathiformes > Syngnathidae > Doryrhamphus > Doryrhamphus excisus. The sequence continues at coordinate 996,033 of NC_136379.1, forward strand.
TTGACTCATCCACCACACGGCCAAGCTCCAAAAAAAAGATGCTAAACCTCCAAATACGCCTCACCTTGTGTTTGCTTATGAGCTCTTCTCTCTATGCTACTCGAACATACTTCCATCCATCCTTTTGCTATGCCGCTTATCCTCTTCAACACACTTTATGGTCGTGAAGACCTTGAGCTGACAGTAGACCAAAGAGTGCTTTTCTTCTGAAACCCAGCAGGTTATAATTATATTTATAAGCTGATCTGATAAGTCAATTGGACTGAGAAATACCGAGCATTGTATTGTAAGGCGCAGTGGTTTAAATACGTTGACATACTTTGGAAACGACACACTAGCATACATTGTTTATCACGGCTAATTGTTTCCAGACCAACTTACTCAAAGTAGGATTCCTTATAGTGGAATAGTTTTAGTCACCGTCACGCTTGTATTACCCAATGCTGACCCATTTATTTTCTATGCCACTAGTTCCCACTAAGGTCACGGCCAGCCTATCCCAGCTGACTTTACTAGATATGGATGTTTAGTTTATGTTTCGAGATTATTGTGAGATCATTCAAACCTGCAATAAAAGCATGTCATTGTGGTGATCAAGTCTTGTGTGTCAAACAAATCTGTGTGTCTCACCAACATTATATTATATTACGTATCATGGTTACACCATTTTTTAATCCTTGAAAACGCTTACTGGTAATTTAGGCAAAAAATATGTAATTATTTTCTTCAATATGCATATTTTTGACAAATAATATCCCCATGTTTTATAATGGTTAGGCAAATGGTCAGTGACTAATGGACAATTAGTCCTGCCTATGCCCTTGCAAGGGCATTTTGCTTGATGGCAGCCATGTTTTTAAAAAAAAATCTTGCTCAAGTTTAACTTCTGGGCAGCACGGCGATCGAGTGGATAGCGCGCAGACCTCACAGCTAGGAGACCAGGGTTCGATTCCACCCTCGGCCATCTCTGTGTGGAGTTTGCGTGTTCTCCCCGTGCATGCGTGGGTTTTCTCCGGGTACTCCGGTTTCCTCCCACATTCCAAAAACATGCTAGGTTAATTAGCCACTCCAAATTGTCCATAGGTATTTATTATGCTATGATTTCTTGTTCTATGGTTATCATCACACTTTTTCCCTCCATGCTTCCTATTAAATTTTGAAGAATATTTTCCAACATTTGGGTTTAACTTCGAATTGTATTATTTTTTGTACTATAAACTGTGTAGTTATTACAGTATTTAGAGGTGCAGATCACTAAATTGGAATATTTTGTAAAAGTTACTTGATTTCATGAGAGAAATCTCAGCCTCAGGAAAGTTTGTGCTGTTCATTTTCTGACTGCTAACTTAAGCGCAAGCTAGTAAGTTACAACGCTGAATACATTTTTGACAATTAGATCGTTTTTGGGGGGGTTTCATTAGCAGTACAATAAAAATGATTAAGAAATACATTCTTCAGATAGTTAACTGATGTGCAGTGAATCAATAGAATATCACTTTTTCACTTTTTATATATCCCGATTTATTGGGATGCACCTTGTTGCTTTCATTCCACACCATGACGCCAATAATGGAATGGCCTTTATTGTCATTATACAAGATGTACAACGAAATTGGAGAGCTTCTCTTTTCAGTGCAGTAGTAGGTGGTACTTATTATGTCATTGGATGCTCATATCACCTTGTACTTCGGTACGAGGTGCATTATTAAAAAAAAAGAAAACCCTCAACTGTATTATGGAAAGCAGGAAGTGAACAAATGTAACAGTTAGTGATTGTAAAAGTACCAGATGGAGGGGTAGGATTTAATAAGCTTTGCTTCTTCCTACTCCTTTTGGACATGTGGAACTGGGAACTGATTATGGGATGCATTCAATTGTAATCTGATGCATGTTCAAATGAAATAAAACCATTACCATTACCATAATGAAAATGACATTGTATGTTTTCATCAAGACACAACATTAGGTACACCTGTCTGAACCTAAAAACATGGGAAATTCAGCATTTCTAAAGATGATGTTTATTATTGTGCATGCAACTTACAATGCTGATTATGACGGCTGTTTAATATTTAGGCCAGCACAGCTCATAATGTTAAATATACATTAGGCAACATATTTTATACAGCTTGTGTATTGCAAATGAGTAGATTGTGTGGTGTATCTATGGAAATAATCAGTGTACTATTTGAAAAGATGTTGAAATTCAGGCAGCAATTCAGCCTCAGCAAAACTTATCCCGCCACCCTGAGGCTTCATCGTCCCCTCGTCCCCTACTCCCACACTCTCTCCTCTCCCCTCCCCTCCCCTCTCTCTCTCTCTCCCTCTCTCTCTGTATCTCACTGACACACAAACACAGACACACCGAATGGACAAGAAAGCGCACAGTGGAACTTTCACTCAAGCTCATTATTACGCACGGCTCCAATTGCGCAGCAAGCGAGCGAGCGAGCGCAGCTGGGATCACCTGATGGGATTCTATCAGCTATAAAAAAGCACCAAAAGACGACCTGACGGCTTTGGGGAGATTACACCTCGTCTCCCCTCATCAATATTAACAATAACAAGAAGAAGAAGAAGAATGCGTGTTTCAGGATACCAACGTCTTGCCGCGTAATTGAACAGCAGAGGTGCTCGTTTGTAGCAAAGAACAAAATAAATTGTCAGCTGGTGCAGAGACATGGACCTCCTGGGGGTTTATCTGTTCCACCTCACAACTTCAGGTAAGTGTTTATTTAATGCACCAAAATGACGGGCTGCAATGCATATATATATATATGTAGTATATAGTATATAGTTAGTATACAGCGTATATACATGTATTTATTTTATATTTGCCTATTTGCCAGGGGCCCTTGGAATTGCCGAACAGTTCCCCTGACCGATACCAGAATGTAGAGTTCATGTAGATGTCACTCATGGCTGATTGGCAGCATAAAACCCTGATGGGAGCATCCCTAATATATAAATATTTATACGTAAAAAAGTGATTGCCCCATTCCTGATTTTTTTTTATTTTCTTTTGCGTTTTGTCACACTTAAATGTCACAGATCATGAATCATCAAAGAAATTGAAAACTTATATTTACATAACATAACATAAATTGACATAACTTTTTGTTATTAATGCAGGAAAAAAAATTCAAACCGACATGGCTATATGTGAAAAAGTGATTGCCCCCTAAATCTAACAACTTGTTGGGCCACCATTGGCAGCAACAACTGCAATCAAGTGTTTGTGATAACTTGCAGTGAAGCACTGAGGAGGAATTTTGGTCCACTCATCTTTGCAGAATTGTTGTCATTCAGCCACATTGGATGGTTTTCCATCATGAAGCACCTTTTTAAGGTCATACCACGGCATCTTGATAGGATTTAGGTCAGGATTCTGACTTTCTGGTGTGTTTTGGATCATTGTCCTGCTGCACAACTTGAGGTCACCAACAGATGGTCGGATATTCTCCTTTTGGACTTTTTGGTAGAGAGTAGATTCATCATTCTGTTTGTCACAGCAAGCTTTCCGGGTCCTGAAGCAGCGAAACAGGCCCAGACCATCACACTACCGCCACCATATTTTACTGCTGGTGTGATATTATTTTTCTGCAATGTGGTGTTACATTTAGGCCACATGTAATGTGACACACTCTTTCCAAAAAGTTCAGCTTTTGTCTTGTATTTTCCTAAAGGTCTTGTTGATCATCAGGCTGTGGTCTGGCATAATCCAGATGGTTCCTCATGCTTTGTTTTATTAAGTTTGCTTTGAAGGCCGTTGTTGCCCAGTGTCTTTCTTATGGTGGAGTCATGAACTCTGTGAGGCCTGCAGTTCTATGGATGTTGTTGTGGGGTCTTTTGTGACTCCTTGATTGAGTTGCCTGGACACTCCTGGGATTGCTGGAGTCCTAATGCTTTAAAAATGGCTTTTTTAAAGCTTTAAAGCTAAAAAATAAAAAAAAATAAAAAAAATAAAAAATAATTAAAAAAAATAAAAAAATATAAAAAAATAAAAAATAAAAAATAAAATAAAAATTTAATTGAAAAAATGTAAAAAAAAATGGCTTTATAACATTTTCCAGACAGATAGAGCTCAATTAATCTCAGTTATGTTTAAAAAAAGAGGGGGGGGGGCAATCACTTTTCCACATGGGGCCCTGTAGGGTTGGAGTTTTTTTTTTTCTTCCTTAATCATAAAAAGTTTCAGCCGTGGTGTGATTGAGTAATATTCAAATGTGTTTTACTATTTTACTATTTCACAGCACATGCATGCATTACTGTACCTTTAATCTTTTCATTTTTGTAATCTTCTATTCAGTTATTATTTAACATATCAAACACACATGATGATAAATGAGGATAAATAAACGTGGCTTCTTAGTTCTTCTTAGTTTTGGACGGTGAAAATGTACCGACGTGCCATCATGCACATCAATGACCAAAACAAATAAGGCATTTCTTTTCTATTCATGTTCTGCTGAGCTGTTTATTCCAGTAAAACGTCCCAAAGTGGCAACATTAATGTGACACCTGCTCTCTGTGTAATTGAAAGAAGGTGCGCTATTGATTTTGGAGGGGGTGTTAAGAGACCTGCTGTCGGTGCATTGTCTCCCTGGTACCAGACAAGGGTGTCAACCTCATGCATGTTCAAATAATTCAAGTACACCTTAGACATGCTTCCAATTGGCTCGCTGAAAAGTTTTGGATTCATATGTTTGACACGATAACACGCACAGCAGCCAGATGCCTTTAAGGGGAGCCTGCTGATTCATGTCAGGAAAATATGTCAGTGCTCGAGAGAAATGAGTGACATGTTCCTTGATGGGGAACCTGTTAAGCAGTTTGCAGGAATCAAAAACAAAACCACAAAAAAGGTCATAAATTGTGTTGCGTGTTTGGTTGACTTGTTGGTGGTTTGCCTGGGCCTGCTGGAGGTGGGCCTGCTGGAGGTGGGCCTGCTGGAGGTGGGCGTGCTGGAGGTCCTCATGTGTGTATGGACTGGAGGGTCAGTAGAATGCCAGCGTGAGAGACAAGAGAGTTCAAACTGCATTATCGCTGCTCTTATGAAAAATGGAACGGATGCCCGGCAAGTAGTCCAGGCAATGCAGGCTTTGATCTTATCTGCATGATAAATGTGCACGGGCGCTCGTGTTGACAAATCCACACTGAAGCTGTAAATTATACAGAGTTTTGTGCAATTTTGGGGACTTTGGGATTATTTTAGGAAGTAGATATTTCACAACCAGTTCCCATCAAGAAGCTGCAACTGTAACACAGGGTCAGTTCCAACAACTTCCCATTAGTGCATGACAAACGATCTAGGCGGACTACATCCTGGAATCTGTCACAGAAGTAGGAGTTCAAAACATTCAGTCTCTCGACTAGGAAAAGTTAGTATATTTAGGTCACACTCATCCGTAATCCGTACTTTACTATTAATTCCTATAAAAAACATTTATTAATTGATTGCTGGGGATCACAATAGATGAAAATATGAGCTGGAAACCTCATATTACAAATATACAACATAAGGTGGCCAGAAATATTTCAATATTGGACAAAGCAAAATTTGTTCTCAATTGTTCTCTGTGGTTCTACCATATCTTACTTATTGTGTGGAAATATGGGATAATAACTATAAAAGCAATCTTCACTCGCTAAATGTACTGCAAAAAAGGTCAGTAAGGATAATTCATAATGCCGCCTACAGAGAACATACTAACTCCTTATTTCTAAAATCACAAATACTTCAACTTGCTGATATAGTTCATCTTCAAACAGCTAAAATAATGCATAAGGCTAAAAATAAGCAATGAGCTAAAAATGTCATCCAATACTTCTCTACAAGAGAGGAGAAATATGATCTCAGGGAAGAAGTACATTTGAAACACTTCTATGCTAGGACTACGTTATGCTAGCCATAGCATTTCAGTATGTGGAATCAAACTATGGAATGGATTGAGTAAGGAAATCAAACAATGCACAACGATGAGCCAATTCAAGAAACAATACAAGCAGTTGATGTTTGCTAAATACAAGGATGAAGAGTCTTGAACCAGTCATGATGTGCTATATATATCACTATATTGACACGCACTATGGTACCCATTATGGCATTGGATGCTCATATCACCCAGTACTTCGGTACGTGGTACATTATTAAAAAAAAAAACAAAAAAAAAACCTTAAACTGTATTATGGAAAGCAGGAAGTGAACAAATGTAACAGTTACTGATTGTAAAAGTACCAGATACTCCTTTTGGACATGTGGAACTGGGAACTGATTATGTGATGCATTCAATTGTAATCTGATGCATGTTCAAATGCCTCACAGCTAGGAGACCAGGGTTCGATTCCACCCTCCCTGTGTGAAGTTTCCATGTTCTCTCTGTGCATGCGTGGGTTTTCTCCGGGTATTCCGGTTTCCTCCCACATTCCAAAAACATGCTAGGTTAATTAGCCACTCCAAATTGTCCATAGGTATGAATGTGAGTGTGAATGGTTGTTTGTCTTTATGTGCCCTGTGATTGGCTGGCCACCAGTCCAGGGTGTACCCCGCCTCTCGCCCGAAGACAGCTGGGACCCTCCAGCGACCCTCGTGAGGATAAGCAATAGAAAATAAATGAATGAATGAATCTCCGCTTGACCAATGTGCTTATTATCTTGGTGCTATTTTATGATTTTCTGTCATTAAATATAAGCATAATGTCTGAATTGAAGATTGAATTAACATACTAAGAGTTGAAGCAAACATTCTTCGGTGAGCTACTCAGCTACTCAGAGCAGAGAGAGCAAAAGAAGAGAGCAGGGTTGTTAAACGAAAACCGGCCATCATCCACAATCCTTACGTGAGACGTCTGTCTTTTCTGTGTGTTCGAATGATATAAAAACAGATAAAAAGAGACACAAATCATGTAAATTCCAAAAAAAAGCGCAGTGCAAAAAAAGCAAAGTGACACCTAAAGGGGGGCTATTATGCTTTATCCACTTTTCTGACTTATGAATGTAGTTAGAATGCTCTTTTTTTCAAACACTGGCACCCTGTGACATCACAGTGAGCCAGGCTTCCTCATATGGGCCTTGTGTTAACTGTACAAGCTGTACGAGTGGGACCAATCACAGCGGAGTAAGCGTGACCAGAGGCGGGCCATGGGTGGAATAAATTAAACCAGACCATTTTGGAAATCGAAGGAAATACAGCTAGAATAGGTGCAGATTTTGGAAGATCTAGAAAGCTTTCTGTGTGGGTTATTGTGTGTTGCGGCTCGATAGGAGTCCACAACTCAATACAAAGCACAGGAAATTCGCATAATAGGTCCCCTTTAACTAATTTTCTACCAAAGATGGATTCATACATTATTTTCCAACCCAAACGCCTGATCCCAAAATCCCCAAACCCCCCCCATTTCACGTATTTTACATATATATATATATACACACACACCTTAACCGAGGCTGCTACTATTAAAGAGACTAGTGATGGAGGAATAGATTTTTTATTGTGTGTGTGTGTGTGGTATCGCTTAGCTTGATTGACAGTTCATATTCAGTTCATATGGAGCTGTTAATACATACAAATACTCATTATATTATCCTGTCCCGTCATTTATCTTTCTGTTTTCTGTTAAGTCAGTAAAAATGGGCATTTCTGACATAGCTTCGAATGGTGATTAATTAATGATTAATTTCAAAATCTCATTAGAATTATTAGATTAGAATCATTTGACAGCCCTAATAAAAATATGAACAAATAACATTATTAATATGACTGGAATGGCTGATGGCTGAAAATACTGTGTTTTTAACATAGCCTGTCCACCATGTTTGTTGACGGTTACATCAATAGCTTTTAACGGGGAAATGATGTCCTACTAAATTCTTACACTTTGCCACATTTCCCTCGTTTAGATTTCCACTGGATCAGCACCCGGCTCGAGTCCAACTGTATTTTTGGACTTTATGGCTTCGACATTGTGGGATGTGACCCGAGTCTTTAATGGTGGTAGATAAGTAGCGCAAAGCACGCCATTACCGAGCATACTGGCTTGACCTCCTGCAAGGCATTTGCTATGAATTTTGTCGTTGGAAGGTGACATAACATCTTGGCCACGTGGAACACGGCCATTAATAACACGTCCATGTCTGATAATAAATATTAGATAATAAATGTACACTTGATGTGCTTTTATGCTTAGTCATCATTATTTAGCAGCATAAATTTAGATTACGTCGTACCTTTATGTGCTTCCAATACAAAATGTGTGGGTAGGGTACTCCAGTTAAGAGTCCTAATATAACCATTTGCATACATGTATCTGTTGTCATGGTTACAATGGAAACTTGAAACTAAAACATCAAGGTTGGTCTTACTTTCTAAAAGTGTCTGTCATTTGGAACTATGTTCATTGGATGCCACTTGTCCTCACGAAGGTCGAGGGCATATAATGGCGTCCATCCCAGCTGGCTTTGGGCGAGAGGTCGGGTACGGCAGTCAATCGTAGACCACATACTATAGAGTCTATAGTATGTGGTCTACGATTATATGGTCTATACTATAGACCATATAGACATTCATAGTCACAGTTAACAACAACTTATTGTGTGTCTCTCCACAGCGGCAGTACTATCTATTAGTACTATCTATTCTAGTATTCTGGTCTCTAGGTGTCAGTAACGTGACATTGATGACACAATAGCCACGACTGGGGATGTCGGGGTTAACTGTGAATCTAGCTTATATTATTTATGTATGATTAAGATGGCTTATTTTCTATTACTATGTCGACTATAATGTATAATAAAAAGTGTGAAGGCGACTGTAGGGTTGTTATTTAATGTCTACAAGGCTCTATAATGGTAGAAACCAAATTTTTATTTATGAGTTTTAAAAATTTATATATATATATACATATATATATATTTTTATTTTATTTGGGCAAATATATGAAACATTACAGTGCATTTCTTACATCAATCAAAATATAACTTTCCATTATTTACATTTATATTAATCTATCTGATCACAAGCCCAAAAGGAGTAGGCTGAAGCAAAAGCTTATAAATGCCTACCCCTTTTTGCAAGATATAATCATGTTCATGCCACAGTCTTGTTTTCCCCTCTTATTATTATCATTGTAATATTATTATTGTTATCATTATCATTATTATTGTTATAATCTTTATCATTATTACCATTATTATTGTTATTATTATCACCATTATTATAAACATCATTAATATTACCATTTTCATCATTATAGTTGTAACATTTTATTGTTTTTTTTAATTATTTAATTTTACAGACTATTACATAACATAACATAACATAACATAACATAACATAAAGCATCAAGCGGAGCGGAACTTGAAGAGTTAAAACAACAAGTAAACAATCTTTGCCGCTCACTAAATATGAGTATGAAAGTGAAACTACAGCTTTCCTGCAAATGTTGAGCAACTTTAATTATTTAAAATAAGTATTTAAGTCATTAAGCAATTAAATGGCTGCACAACGGACAAGTGGTTAGCACGCAAGCCTCGCAGCTAGGGGACCTGAGTTCAATTCCACCCTCAGCCATCTTTGTGTGGAGTTTGCATGTTCTTCTCCGAGTACTCCGGTTTCCTCCCACATTCCAAAAACATGCTAGGTTAATTAGCCACTCCAAATTGTCCATAGGTATGAATGTGAGTGTGAATGGTTGTTTGTCTATATATGCCCTGTGATTGGCTGGCCACCAGTCCAGGGTGGACCCCGCCTCTCGCCTGAAGACAGCTGGGATAGGCTCCAGCACCCCGCGACCCTCGTGAGGATAAGCGGTAGAAGATGAATGAATGAATGAATGAATTCTCCAATACATGTACTCCCCAAAGTACTCAGTCATGTTACATTAAACATATTGTATGATTTATGAAGCCACACCATCATATAATTATGTCCACTTTGTACTCTAAAGTTGAGTATTATCTGTAATACATCAAAACATCGTAGAAAAGGAAGTAACGGCCAGACGTAGCGTGCATCTGTCCTCATACTCAACTTTTAACATGGCTGATTATTATTATGTGCTGTGCGTTGAGCGAGCAGGAAGTAAAAGTCCATCAAGGATGTGCGTATTCTATCTATCAATAAAGCGCAGCAACATTTACTTCCCTGTTGTCTGAGCTTGGAGTTAAAAGCTTTAGAGACAGTGAGGCCGTTATGCGTTTCCCGCGAATCGGCTCACTTCTCCAGCCATGGTCAGAGCTTTGAAAATGCCTTAAGTATTTAATTATTAAGGCTGTGAAGTCTGCAGAGGAGATAGCCTGGCCGACGCGTTGCCATCCGAGCAATGTCCGTCTCGCTGTGATGACCTTTTACAGTGTCATTACTCAATGACTGCCATCATCGTCTGCCTACAATATTACTAAGTAATGACTTCAATCCCTACACAAAGTTGAGAGGAGAGAATCACTTCCAAATGAAAGCTGAGCTTTAAGGTCTCCTATTATGTAAAAGTGACTTTTTAATGTTGTTCTACCAGCAATACTGTATGTGTACATAGAGCTTGTTTAAAAGCACCAAAAATTAAAAAAAATTTAAATTAAAAAATTAAAAAAATTAAAAAATTAAAAAATTAAAAAATTTAAAAATTTAAAAATTTAAAAATTTAAAAATTTAAAAATTTAAAAATTTAAAAATTTAAAAATTTAAAATTTTAAAAATTTAAAATTTTAAAACATTAAAGAAATTTTAAAAAATTAAAAATTTTTAAAAATTTAAAAATTTAAAAATTACAAAATTTAAAAATTTAAAAATTTAAAAATTTAAAAATTTAAAAATTTAAAAATTTAAAAAATAAAAAATTAAACTGTATTATGGAAAGCAGGAAGTGGACAAATGTAACAGTTACTGATTGTAAGTACCAGATGGAGGGGTAGGATTTAATAAGCTTTGCTTCTTCCTACTCCTTTTGGACATGTGGAACTGGGAACTGATTATGGGATGCATTCAATTGTAATCTGATGCATGTTCAAATGAAATAAAACCATTACCATTACCATTACCATTATCAAATGGGAGAATAATCTATCTCCTAGATTATATCTATCTATATATTTATATACAGTGAAGAAAATAAGTATTTGAACACCCTGCTATTTTGCTATTTCTCCCACTTAGAAATCATGGAGGGGTCTGAAATTTTCATCGTAGGTGCATGTCCACTGTGAGAGAGATAAACTAAAAAGAAAAATCCAGAAATCACAATGCATGATTTTTTAACAATTTATTTGTGTGATACAGCTGCAAATAAGTATTTGAACACCTGTGTATCATCTAGAATTCTGACCCTGAAAGACCTGTTAGTCTGCCCATTAGAAGTCCACCTGCACTCCATGTATCATCCTGAATCAGATGCACCTGTTTGAGGTCGTTAGCTGCATAAAGACACCTGTCCACCCCATACAATCAGTAAGACTTTAACTTGTAACATGGCGAAGACCAAAGAGCTGTCCAAAGACACCAGAGACAAAATTGTACACCTCCACAAGGCTGGAAAGGGCTACGGAGCAATTACCAAGCAGCTTGGTGAAAAAAGGTCCACTGTTGGAGCTATCATTAGAAAATGGAAGAAGCTAAACATGACGGTCAATCTCAATCGGAGTGGAGCCCCATGCAAGATATCACCTCGTGGGGTCTCAATGATTCTAAGAAAGGTGAGGAATCAGCCCAGAACTACACGACAGGACTTGGTCAATGACCTGAAAAGAGCTGGGACCACCGTTTCCAAGGTTACTGTAGGTAATACACTAAGACGTCATGATGTGAAATCATGCATGGCACGAAAGGTTCCCCTGCTTAAACCAGCACATGTCAAGGCCCGTCTTAAGTTTGCATATGACCATTTGGATGATACAGAGGAGTCATGGGAGAAAGTTTTATGGTCAGATGAGACCAAAATAGAACTTTTTGGTCATAATTCCAATAAGCGTGTTTGGAGGAAGAAGAATGAAGAGTACAATCCGAAGAACACCATCCCTACTGTGAAGCATGGGGGTGGTAGCATCATGCTTTGGGGGTGTTTTTCTGCACATGGGACAGGACGAGTGCACTGCATTAAAGAGAGGATGACTGGGGCCGTGTATTGTGAGATTTTGGGGAACAACCTCCTTCCCTCTGTCAGAGCATTGAAGATGGGTCGTGGCTGGGTCTTCCAACACGACAACGACCCGAAGCACACAGCCAGGAAAACCAAGGAGTGGCTCCGTAAGAAGCATATCAAGGTTCTAGCATGGCCCAGCCAGTCTCCAGACCTGAACCCAATTGAAAATCTTTGGAGGGAGCTCAAACTCCGTGTTTCTCAGCGACAGCCCAGAAACCTGACTGATCTAGAGAAGATCTGTGTGGAGGAGTGGGCCAAGATCCCTCCTGCAGTGTGTGCAAACCTGGTGAAAAACTACAGGAAACCTTTGACCTCTGTAATAGCAAACAAAGGCTACTGTACCAAATATTAACATTCATTTTCTCAGGTGTTCAAATACTTATTAGCAGCTGTATCACACAAATAAATTGTTAAAAAATCATGCATTGTGATTTCTGGATTTTTCTTTTTAGTTTATCTCTCTCACAGTGGACATGCACCTACGATGAAAATTTCAGACCCCTCCATGATTTCTAAGTGGGAGAAATAGCAAAATAGCAGGGTGTTCAAATACTTATTTTCTTCACTGTATACGTATATATCTCCCGAACTTGTTGGACGTGTTGAAATGCCCACTTTTCCATGACGTCAGGGTAAAAACCTCCTTACTGATATACTGATACTGATCTGATTCTGATCTGATTCTCTTCAAGCTTGATGAAACATTCATTCATTAATTTTCTACCGCTTATCCTCACGAGGGTCGCTGGGGTTGCTGGAGCCTATCCCAGCTGTTTTGGGGCGAGAGGCGGGGTACACCCTGGACTGGTGGCCAGCCAATCCCAGGGCACATATAGACAAACAACCATTCACACTCACATTCATACCTATGGACAATTTGGAGTGGCTAATTAACCTAGCATGTTTTTGGAATGTGGGAGGAAACCGGAGTACCCGGAGAAAACCCACGCATGCACGGGGAGAACATGCAAACTCCACACAGAAATGGCCGAGGGTGGAATTGAACCCTGGTCTACTAGCTGTAAGTTCTGCATGCTAACCACTTGCCCGCCGTGCCGCCCCTCGATGAACCAAGCTTCGCTATACGTTGAAAAATAAAACTCTGCTACGGACATGGACATACGTATGTAAACAGTGATAAAGTACACAATAACTCTTCTTGGAGAAACACACTCTGCTCATTAGCATTTAAGCTACAAACACACAACATGGCGTGTTCCCAGCAGGGCTTTTTAAAGCACTTTAAATTTGAATTCAAGGTTAGATTTTGGCCATGGGAGTTTGTGCAGGTCGTTATCATCCATTCTCGATACCGATTGGGGGACTTTATAGTTTCATTGTTTTAAAAACAAACTGATGAGAAATGAGACAGACATTTCTCATTTTAAGTGTTTATCATTACCCTATTTTCCACACTATATTCACAGTTTTTTCATAGTTTGGCTATCAGAATATAAATACAATAAATATAACAATATATAATAATACAAAGAATAAAATATTGTTTTTAATTTTAGTTTATTAACAGATGTGACTTACGAGTGACGTATAGTCTGAAAAATACAGTAGTTGGTCCGCCCCATTTTTCAAAAATGTTAAAACAAAACACACTTTTATAGTTTTTCAAATACATTTGAATGTGTAATAAAGTGAAAAGTGAAGTGAAAGTGAAAATGTATAAAATAATCCTAAAGGCATATAAAAGAAATATAAATATCAAACTTGCGCGGGCCGCACTAACATTAAACTTTCACATCAAGGCGGGGGCCTCAAACTAGTGTCCTGCGGGCCACATCTGGCCCGCGGGCCGCGTGTTTGAGACCCCTGGTCTAAATCATGGTGAGTTCATGGTTCCTTTTTTCAGAGCATCTATGCAATATGTGTTTGGTACATCTGTGAGGATGAGCGAGGGAGTACAACGATACAAGACAATTTCATGAAGCTGAGAAAACCGATATCGTACAAACATTTACCCACATTTCATCGTAGGTTCAAAGAAGAGCGAAACACAAGCTCATTAGCTCAGATTTGCAGGTGGTTGCCCAGCAAGAAAAACTGTTTTCAGACAAGCTAACCTAACCTAACCCCCACTGGAGCCTTTTCTTTTTTTAAAGAGGAAGCCTGAGCTCCACATCTTTCCTGGACTCTGTTAGGGGTGAGTGGATTTTCATGATGATAGATGGAAAGAAGTTCTTGAGGTGGGGGTTCTGCCAAAAGGTCCAAGGACATAGAGTACATATACCTTCCCAGGTTAGCTGAGTGTGAAATGAAAATGTTCATTGCGCACCAAGACCTACGTATACATTGCCACTCGTTTTCAGAAGGACATACCGAAACACAGTAATGTTGATTTTCAATAAAAATGCAGTTTCTTTGTTTCCTGACTACATTCTTGCTCTCTCTGACGTGTGTTGACTTTCCCGTGAGAAAAATGTGATTTTACATAGTTACAGCTACGGTTATGGTTGAATTCGTTTTGAATATGTAAGTTAAACTGAGTACATGACAAAGAACAATTCAGTTCCACATGTCCAAAAAGGACTAGGAAGAAGCAAAGCTTATTTAATCCTACCCCCCATCCATACCACATCAGTTGCAATTCACTTGCTCACCTCCTGCTTTCCAAATCTAGTCTTGACTAATTGTGAATACATAGGAAAGTAATAAGACATAACAATGTGGTGGCGTAATGTCTATACTTATTGCAAAGACATTAGAATAATAACTGATTAAAGGGTTAACAGTAGGATAATGAGTGAGTTTAGACAATATACTCGTCACAATGAAGAGTGACTGGTCAGTGCTAACGAGGGCTGTCTTCGACTAAAGATAGATAGAAGTTCATAATCATTTGTTTGACTTTCTCCATAGTCGCCAAATGTTTTGTTTTCTTTTAAGAGCATAGCTAATGGCGATGCCAACATCTAGCACGGTCGCTGGTGGCACGTGGGCATATCCGATATCAGAAAAGTGCATATTGAATAGGACAGTGCTTCTTAAATAGTGGGGAACCGGGAACTGTCAAGGGGAACGCGACAGTACCCCCTCTTGAATATGCTTGAATTACTCTTCTATACGCGTCTCTGCTCTCCTTTTTCTTGCATTTTTCTGGTTTCAGTTTCAAGTTCATTGAGAAGCACTGGAATAGGACAACATGGCTTACCAAAGTGGTTGGCAGTCCAATTTCTTTATTAAAATCCACATTCGGGATACGAGTTGGCATAGGAGCCGAAATTTAATGAAATGATACGCCATGTTGGTTGTTGTGGTATGACACGGAAGAAGCTGCTACACATGTTGCATGTTTCTGGAATCCTCTTTAACCTTTTCAAAATACTTCCTTATTTTTACTGGCCATTTTGAAGCAATAAGTCGATGTTGACGGTCTTCCTCGCGTTAAAAGCTCACGCTCAGCTCCTGTGGACCGAGCCACTGAAGCGGGGGATTTTGTTTATGTGTAGTAAGAATAGTCTTCTGTTAAACACACACATCATTTTCAATTATTTATTAACACAAAATGTACTGTTTTTGTATCCAAAATAGGCTATATATATATATATACGTATATATTTAGAACAAAAACAAGACACTTGTTTTGCTCAGGTTGGGGATAAAAAACTAAAAAACACTAAAACGTGACTAAAAACACGATCGAGGCTTAAGACACTCCTACTTATAACACGCAAGATACAGTCACGTGAGAAAATTAGGACACCTTATGGTGTAAATATTCTACCACTGAATGAACATTACTACACTACTACTACTACGACTACACTAAAAAAATCCAAGTTGACTCAACTTAAAAAAAATTGTAACCTCGCTGCCTTAAAATTGGGATTAAATCTAGCAAATTATTATTTCAGGTCATTTCAACTCACAACTAAGTTTCTCCAACTTAAAAGGTTAAGTTCACCTGATTTATTGCTTTGTTTTGGGAACTTTCTTTAATAGATCAAATATTAGAAGAACTCAAGTCATTTCAACTGACTTTTGATTTAGTCCAAGTAATTAGCTCAAGTAAATTCAACTCAATATTAAATTGAAATTAATTGAAATTATTTGTTAATGAGTTGAGATGACTTGATTTACATTGTTGATACGACCAAAATATTTGGTTATTTGACCTAAAAAATGAAGTTCCCACAACAAATCAATAAGTCACGTCAACTTGGAGAAACTTAGTTGAAATTACGTGAAATAATTTGCTAGATTTTGCGAGGTTACAATTTTTTTTAAGTTGAGTCAACTTGGAATTTTTTACAGTATGTATCAGCTTCTTGAATGCAGTAGTCGGGGTTGAAATCTGACACAAATCATAACAACGAGAAATGCTATGTTAAATCAACTATTTTGTTACAAAACAAAATTTGGATTAAAGTAAAAAAAAAATGTCTGGAACAATTTATTTTGAAAACATTTAATGTTTTTAATGTTAATGTTTTTTAATGTTTTTTCTTTAAAACATATTTTAAAAACATTAGCATAAGAACAATATGACAGACTGTCAATATGTGGGGTGATATTGTGATGTGTGTGTGTGCGTGCATGTACGAGCGTCTGAGCTGACTTGAAATTTCTCACACAGCACTATCCAAAACACCCATTGTAACTTTAGGCTGTTTAGCCAAATGACCACAAAATTGGGAACACACATTTAGAGGACTGACAAGTACATGCGTGTAAACCGCAAGACTGCTTAAACAACATGGCCGCCGTTCCACAATTCCAAATCAGTAGTCAGGCAAACTCCTGCCGAGTCAAAGATGAATTCCTTTGGAATTCCGATGCCCTGTTGCAGCTACTGATATTCATCTCCTTGAGCCATTCCCTTGGTGAAAGTATATCGGGGCTTTTATAGCCTTAGCCTCCCCGTCTCTGAAATATCAATCTTCCATAAACATTAGCCTATTACGCTGCCTACCCCGTAAGGTATCCGCTACGTCAAAAGTCTTTTGCAACGCAAGCCAAAAACTATTTTGAAACATTTATGAGCGAAAGCGAATGCACGAGAAAGCATCATGCAGCCACCTTCATCTTCATCTTCATGTTCACGTTTCACTGTTTCATTGCACAGATTTCCTGACAGTGGCGATGAACGACGCCGGTAAGCAGGACTATTTGATATCAGCAGTCGCGCTTTGTGTTGAATTATTGATGCTATTTCATGAAAGAATAATTGTTGTATAGAATTGAATCAGTATTGCATTGTTAGTTTACAGCGTGCACAGCCGAGTAAACACCAGCGGCTAATTCAATAGTTTCTTATCTGCGTTCCCAGGGCAGAACATCCAGCAGCTGAGTTTTTTTAAATTAATTTGCCATCTCTTATGCCCAGGAGGAGCTCTCTTGTTAATCAAATCAGCCGAAGCCGTGTGTGGCCCAAACTTAGCCACAATAAAAAGGAATGTCTGGAAACGTCTGTTTGCATGAATAAATGGAATTATCAATGCGGCGTAGAAATGGGAAATACAGGAAATGGCCACGTGACTATAAGCATCACAATCATGCCACAATCCCTTAATTTAATTCAATAGCATAGATTGACATGCAGGAAAGAAGAACACCGGATTCCAATGATGCAAAGGATAGGGAATACAAAATATATAACATATAAAATAATTACCAATGACACCATTAAAGCAATCACTGACAGTCTGGACATGACATGGTCATTGGGCTGAAGCTGGCTGAAAGGATGAGTAGATGGTCCCTAAGGAATAGCAATTGCTTAATTGATTAGTCACATTTAATGAGGGTATGGATTGATGTAAATAAGAACAGCATGGATAGACAATGCATACATTTCAGTAGGATTTGTGGTTAAAATGCAAATAAAGCACTGGAATGGAACACAGCACCACTGCTATATGGCTTTTCCAATCAAACACTATTTATTTATTTATTTTCATTTTTTTTTTTGGGCAAACAAATAGCTACACAGAGTGTCCACACTTTGGTAATGGTTTCATTTGGATTTGAAAATGCATCCACGTTACAGTGGAATACATCCTGTCCAACCTGTACGGTAAAATACATTAATACATAATTTATTAGAGGCTGACGTCATCGCATCGTTGGCAGGCACCAATGACTGTGTTGCTCAGATGTAATTCATTACGGCAAAACTTTAAAAGATGTTTTTTGTTTGTTTATTTTCATCATTTTAACTTGTGTTTATATATTTCTCATATATAGCTTTCAGTGTTAAGTTGCTGTGTGATGACTTTTGTGTTCTTGATAAGATGACAGTGAATCAGACTGTTATATTGTTATTTTTATTTTATTTTTATATCCAGTACAATGACCTTGTGCGATTTCCAATGGGTCGACAAGCTCGTTGTGAGTGCACTGACAGCTCGTGATTGACTGATTGACTTCCAAAAAAGCGCAACACAGTATTTAAACAATTAGTAGTATTCCTAAAGCAAAGGAGATGTCACGACATTAGAGCCTAGCCATAAATGAGCCACATCGCTGTAAAAGCCGCAAGGTTTAAAGTTTAACAAAAAGTTGTAGTTTATACACCGGAAATTACAGAAAATTCAAATGGAATGTTTCAAAGTTGTTTTGTGCTTCTCCTCTCAAAACATCAGAACTGAATAATGTTTTAAATGTATATACTATAAATATATAAAAAAAAAAAAAGCACAATAGGTCCCCTTTTAATGTTAAAAATCCTCTAACTTGACTTTGAGATGTTTAGCTGAATCTCCCCCAAATGTAGTATTCATCTTTAGTGGACTGACAAGCAGATATGTGTAAAGTCTGAGCAAGACTGGTTGAACAACATGGCCGCCATCCAGAGCGGTGCAGAAGTGGCTCTTTGTTTAGACTGTCATGTCTTCTAAAGTGTTTGCACCACAACTCGTGGTTCTAAATTGACACTCAACTTTAATTCCTTTCATTGCAAGAATCTTATTCCATCACCATCTACGAAGAGCTTACATCTGAAAATACTTAACCGTGTTCTCCAACCCCCCCTCTGAGGTGGCTGGTCAACTATCCTCTACCGTATAATCTTATAATGAGGAGATGATAGAGGTTGGATGGTGTCCTGCTTCATTCCCTCCGTGTTCCAGGAAAAGGAAAGGAAATGCGCCATTACCGAGGCACCAGACGCAAAAAAAAAAAAAAAGTGGCTGTAGGGCACCTGTCTGCGTGAGCTGCAGTGGATTTACAACATCTGCTTCATGCAGGAGGGGGGAGGATGCCACCTCCGTTCGCCATGGCAAGATTAATCATTCCGGAGCAGGCAATGATGCGGCCAAAAAATTGCGTGGCAGATCCCCAACTCACAAGTTCAGCGATACTTTTGTAACTCTGGGAAACTGGGGTTATTAAAAGTTTTCTTGTAGGATTGTGAGGTTTCCTGTAGTACGGGCTCAGCTGGAATATGCTGAGACTTGAATCTGTTGAGGGACATCAATGCGACTTAGGTACAAGATAAAATAAAAACTTTAAATTACACATTACGCATTACTGAATAATCATTCGGTTCCACTTTTAAAGGGGAACTGCACATTTTGGGAATTTTGTCCGTCATTCAGTATCCTTATGTGAAACATGGACACATATTTATTTCGCTTTTCTGTGCATTATAACGCCAGAAAACAGGTTAATATGAGCTAACTCACAATGCACGTCATTGGGACACACCGAAGTTGAGGGCTTGTACCCACTGCTTCGGCGTGTCCCGTTGTTTTGTTGGTAGCTTGTGGAATCTCAAACTTGACCAACTTTTCGACTTATATAATACAGTAAACCTCGGATATATCGGAAATTCGCTCACAACGGACAGATAAAAAAGAACCAATTTTTCTGTAATGCATTTCCAATAAAAAATTCATTGCATATATCGGATTTTTTATAACGGATTTCGCCTATTTCGGACAAAATCTCCAGTCCCGTTCCAATTTCCCTCGCATATATCGGATGGCCGCATGGTGTCTTTCTCCTGGCTCCAGATTTAGGACAAATATAAAAGTGAGTGACGTCAATAATACTAGCACAGCAGTGAATGAGATCTTAACCTCACTATTGGAAATAACGTAGGCCTGCCTAACGTAGGGCGTAACAGGGCCTAGCTTAGGACCTTAGCTTCAATAAAGTTCAATTCTCATTACCTTACGTCTCTTTTCATTGCCCAGTCCAGGTACATTGGAAACATAGTCAAGGAAGTGCCTTTTTATAACGGATATAAATCCGATATATGCGTAAAACGGACATTTTGCTTATATCGGACAAAACCCGTGGGAACAATTGAATCCGATATATCCGAGTTTTACTGTATATAACCTAGCGTACTTTTTCAAAACTAACAACACATTTAGCAGCACCAGTAGGTAGCGTTACTAGGGAGTACCTTGAAGTAACACTTATAGCGACGCGTTGTGGTGCTATACCAGAAATATAGTACTTCGTGTTAACTGCTAAAATAACAATATCACTGCAGCTTGGTTGGTATACAGGTCAGTTGTGTAAATGGAACACTGTCGTTTTTGTTTTTATCCCAATGACGTACATTGTTAGCTAGCTCATATTAACTTGTTCTCTGTGGTTATACTGCAAAGAAAATGGAACAAAAGTGCATAAAGATAAGGATTGCGAATGATGGGCAAAATTCCTAAAATACTACCGTTGCAATTGAATCCTTGTATTTCATATTTGGGGGATGGAAACAACTTCAAAACATTTCAAAACACCAGCATCCCATACTAATGGAAGATGTGTTGTGTTTGTGTCGCATTGGGAACGGCTACACGATTCTTCCACATAACGAGAAGCGCTTCAGCTAAAAGCTCAACAAAACCGCGTTTAAGAAAACAGAACACAATGTCAATCACAAGCACTTAAACGACCAAATGTCTCAATTAAGTCAACAGTCCAAGACCAGCATACTGTACGTTATCAATAATTCATAATAAATAAAATAGAAATGCAACAAATGTTTGACAGCTAACACTTAGCCGTTCCATTCCGTCGAGTATTATTCGTAAAAGCTCACAGGGCAGGCAGCTTCATTTACACTTTTTAAATAGGCCCATGACTATGTTACGTGATTAGTCCGATAATCTGTTTTAAGTAAACAAACCAAAACAACAATATCGGGCCTCAGGACTTGGTTTGGCCAATTACTCATTTGACATGCATTATACTGCGCTGGCATGTTTAAACAATGCTACAAAGGGAAGAACTTGACTGGACTATTGTCGGATACCGCATGAGGACATTTAAAAAATGCAAACAGAAAGTTAAACAGAAGTATTCTCTGACACTGCTATACATTCTTGTGTCTCATTAAGACCGCGGCAGCAAGAGTTTGGCATTGGAAGCCTTTGACTCTGTCACCAGCATCCACATCCAAGTCCCCATCCCTCTTGGAGCCTTGTTAAGGCCCTAATTAATCGGATGAAGAGAATGCCACGAATGCTCGGACAGCTCGGTGTGAGTAATCACTGTGAAACCGAAGCGGCGTTCCTAAGAATGCGGTTCCTTGACAAGAATCACCACACATTACAGCCGCAGACTCTTCGGGGATCAGGAACTCCTGCAGGGATGCGTCATGATAAATATACTACATTAATACACACCACCTGCTGTGTTTCTATAAGCATCCAACCGCACTACAGAAGTTGTATGAAGTGAAAAAGTGCTGAATGTCCACTCGGCGCAAGAATTCCGAGCAAAGTTGAGAATGGTGGACTTTTTTTTTTTGATGAGCTTGGCATATCTTCCAGAACTATCAGTGGATGCATAGTGGCTTTGAGGGCAGAGTGTGTTTGCAGTACTGCAGTACTGCTGCTTGAGATTACTTGCTTCAGTTGTTCAGTACAAGCTATTTAAAAAAGGTCCAAACAGATGTTTGACTTCATAAAAGCAGCATGCACTACTCACAAAAAGATGGAGGTATCGGGCTTCCAAGTGAAATTTCAGCATCAACTTAACCTTTTACAGGTGAACTTTCATCTTTTATTCATCTCGAAATTTTGTCCAACGGTTCAATGTTTTGTTTTTATGCATGCCCTGCTGCTTCGGTGATTTTTTTTTTTTATCTCAGTTGCAACCTGCTGATTATTTAGTACTCTCAGTTCAGTGGTTACTTTCCTCTGAGAATATCCTGTATGATTTTGTTTGCAATTTCTAGAGTACTAACAAGTAACAAGTACCGACCACTCTCACTTTCGATTCCAGCAACCATGACCATCTTGTGTTATATGTGATATGCAACGTTGCCCTCCAAGCGGATCGCACTGATCGTGTTTTCTCAAAACAACAACAAACTAAAATCCAACCTGTGCTGTAAAATACATTAATACATAATTTATTAGAGGCTGATGTCATCGCATCGTTGGCAGAAACCAATGACTGTGTTGCTCAGACGTAATTCATTACGGCAAAACTTTAAAAGATGTTTTTTTTCTATTTTTAACTTGTTCATTTTCATCATTTTAACTTGTGTTTATATATTTCTCATATATAGTTTTCAGTGTTAAGTTGCTGTGCGATGACTTTTGTGTTCTTGGTAAGATGACAGTGAATCAGACTGTTATATTGTTATTTTTATATCCAGTACAATGACCTCCTGCGATTTCCAAGCTCGTTGTGAGTGCACTGACAGCTCTTGATTGACTCCTGCCAAAAAAAAGGCGCGACAGTTTCCTCACCGACTTGCGAGCAACACAGTATTTAAAGAAGTAGTGCTAGACCTAAAATAAAGGAGATGTCACGACATTAGAGCCTAGCCATAAATGAGCCACATCGCTGTAAAAGCCGCAAGGTTTAAAGTTTAACAAAAAGTTGTAATTTATACACCGGAAATTACAGAAAATTACGGAAATTAAATTCAAATGGAATGTTTCAAAGTTGTTTTGTGCTTCTCCTCTCAAAACATCAGAACTGAAATATGTTTTAAATGTATATATTATAAATACCGTATTTTTCCGCACTATAAGTTGCATTTTTTTCATAGATTGGCTGTTCCTGTGACTTATACTCTAGAGTGACGTATTAATGAAAAAAAAAATATATGTCATAGACAGCCACAAGAGGGCACTCTAGACTTTGGCACCGATATCGATAAGAAAACTGAGAACGACAGAACACACGACAGAACAAGGCACCGGCATAAAGCGGAGGCTACTCTTACTGCCATGACGAAAACAAAACGGTTATTGTACTTCAAACTGTTTGGTATGTTACATGAACACTGGATACATTTTCTGTTCATGTTTATTTTTTGTATACTCCGGAGCAATTTATAGTCCAGAAAATACTGTATATTTTTGTATTAATATTATTTGGTGTAATTTTTTAACGGTTGTTTATATCTATATGCTGGCTGCCAACCAGTCCAGGGTGTACCCAGCCTCTCTCCCAACGCCAGCTGGGATAGGCTCCAGCATACCTCCATGACAAGGACAGACGGCATAGAAAATGGATGGATGGATGTTGCACTAACAAAAAAAAAAAGCATCAAAAAAGGCCAAACTAATCATTTTCACCAAGTACTTAAATCCAACATCCAACGAGGGCTGGGAGAATCTTTCTATGGGTGTTCTGAACTCCTGTTTCCATGCAACTCTTTGGGTAGGTAGAAGTTAGATATCGGTGTTAGTCTGCCAGTTATAATCAGCGACAACCAGCAATTCAAAACATGGCAAATATTTACGTGGAGTATCAAATGATAAAATACAGTAAAGTCTCGTTATATCGATATCGGTTAAAACGAATTACTACTTATTACGATACTATTTTCATTTCCCGGCAAATTTCTAGTCTTTTATGATATAATTAGCTCCGTTAGTACGATACCCGGTTATTATGATAATCCTGTTACTACGATGCCCTTTTCATCTCCCGCCAGCCAATTTGGTCTGCTTATATCGATACAAAAGCAGCTTAAATCAATCTTTGCTTAAGGATTTCAATACCAAAAAAAGAACACGGCGAACGGCTGCTTCCAGTCAACTTTATTTTTCACACTTCCACCACCAGAGTGCAGCACACACAGCGGAAAACACCCGTCCCTCGCGCCTACCCCTCCGGGTGGCAACACCTTCCCTATCGATAGTTCCAGGGTGAATTATGTCCCGGTAACCGGTAATCACTACAGCGTAAGTTTATTTTTATTTACTGTAGTACAAAATGTATTGTAGTACAAAAGCATGCTAGATACGCAATCCATGAACTCAAGGAGAAAATTACATGCCATATCAAAGATCCGCCCACTTTTAATGCAGTTCGGCGCAGGATCGGATATATGGATAGTCCGGTTATATCGGTATTTTTTCAGACTCCCGAGAATATCGATATAACGAGACTTTACTGTATCTCCAAAAAAATGAGTGAGTGACGGTAAAAATCAATAATTATGCTGAATTACTTCTTTCGGTCTGTGGTCCGCCGCTGGAGTGTATCCATGTTAACTTCGCCTACCCCTTAGTTTAAAGTCTGATACCTGACAACACTTACCCCTTGATTTCAGGACTATTGGGACATTACTTGATTCCCGTGAACAAGCAAATCCTAGCTATAAGGAGTAGAAATGGGATTGGGACTTAGTTTGAGTGACTTGGTTAATCACACTAGTCTGCCCATCATACATTCCTATTTAAAGACGACAGCAGAACTCCTTGAACTGGCTGTCAAGAGGCTGACGTATGCAGCTCTCAGCAGAAGCCGGTTATGGCCAAGAGTGTCAAGATAAAATAAGACGAGCATTCACTGTGATGTCATCCAAGTGGTAACACAGCACACTGTATGATTACCACCGCGCACCCTTCAGTGTATTGTTAAGGAGGGGAATTATTCAGTCTGCTTCCGCCTTTACTTCCCTCACTCAGTGTCATTTTTTTTCCTGTTTTCGTCCGATTTGTGCACTCTAAAAGTTTCTTTCACACAGAAGAAACATACGCGACAAGTCTCCTCAGTGCACATTGAGCCATCAGTCATCTGTCATAAATTAATCTCTGCACTGTCATTTGGTTGAAATCAAGGACGGAAATTAGAACTTTTTCTCTTTCTCACCCACAGACATTTAAATCTTTCCTTTCAGTCGCAAATCCATCCATTCATTTTCTATGCTGCTTGTTCTCAGTCGGGTCGCAGAGGCGGGGTCCACCCTGGACTGGTGGCCAGCCAATCCCAGGGCACATATAGACAAACAACCATTCACACTCACATTCATACCTATGGACAATTTGGAGTCTTCTAACCTAACGTGGATATTTTTGTGGGAGAACCCGGAGAAAACGCACGCACTGGGAGAACATGCAAACTCCACACAGAGGTGCCCAAGCGGAGATTCAAACCCAGATCTATCTGATCTCCTGACTGTACGGCCAACATGCTAACCAGTAAGCCACCATGCGGCCCCATGGTTTTATTTCATTTGAACATGCATCAGATTACAATTGAATGCATCCCATAATCAGTTCCCAGTTCCACATGTCCAAAAGGAGTAGGAAGAAGCAAAGCTTATTAAATCCTACCCCTCCATCTGGTACTTTTACAATCACTAACTGTTACATTTGTTCACTTCCTGCTTTCCACAATATAGTTTTTTTTTTTTTTTAATCACGTAGCGAAGTACTGGGTGATATGAGCATCCAATGCCATAATGGGTACCATAGTAAGTGTCAATATAGTGATATATATAGCACATCATGACTGGTTCAAGACTCTTCATCCTTGTATTTAGCAAACATCAACTGCTTGTATTGTTTCTTGAATTGGCTCATCGTTGTGCATTGTTTGATTTCCTTACTCAATCCATTCCATAGTTTGATTCCACATACTGAAATGCTACGGCTTTTAACTAAAAGGTAAAATATCAATATGTCCATGTGTATGTAGTGTCTATTTTTGGGCGAGAGGCGGGGTACACCCTGGACTGGTGGCCAGCCAATCACAGGGCACATACAGACAAACAACCATTCACACTCACATTCATACCAAGAAATTACAAACCCAAATGAATCATGCATATTTTGGAAATGTGGAGGGAATTGAATGTTCCAGTAATGAAAAATATGATGAGGAAATGTATCATTAAACCCCACATATGACATGATCAATCATCATCAGTATAACTTGCACGTTAGCCAACAGCAACTATGAGAAACTTAAATAGAGCCAAAAGTCCTCGTTAATTCTTCTTTGGATCTCTACATCACTCCCTGCTTTTACATATCGTTGGTCTGCAAGTGACCTTTCTCCTGAGCCTTTTCAAAACAGTGACGAGAAAAAGGAGCCCCTATAAACTATGTAACTGAGCTGGACTCCCGCGGGTGCACCGTGATGAACTCCTCTGCTCCACAGACTAATGCGATAGGCTAACATCTGGTCACGTTGACCCACAATTCACTTTTGTGATCTTTGTATGGGCTCTTTCACAGAAAACCTGCTTTCTTCCATGGATGCGCGAGGACTACAATTACAGATCACCGAGCTCGGCTGAAGACACAAAATCAAAGTGAGACATAAAGCAGTGGCGCTTTGGAGAGGCCATGAAAGGCATTTAAATAACATGGAGCTAAAAACAGACGCACTTGTCGCACATCGCCGGTTTAGTGTGCATCTGGATCCATAAAATCGGAAAACAAAGCAAATGCCTGTGGATTTATGGCATAATAATAAAACACGCTATGGATTTTGCCATGTTCAGAGGCTTTATGGTGATGGGAGGCTGAAAAGTCACATGATTCATGCAGCGAGAACATCTCACTGCTTCCGCTTCATTGCACCGACCCCAAATGGATCCCGAGGTCTGAATGCATGCTGGAAGCAAAAGTATGGTAACTCCTCTTTCATGTTGTGGCATTTGAAAGGCAGCCACAGCTGGCTGGCAGCAGGATGGAGGCCCATCACAATGGTACTACTGTTCACAGTACACAAGGCCAAAAGTACTGTCTAATAAATAGCCTTTTGGTGTTAGAATACATTAAAAACTAGTTGTTTCAGGGCTAAATCTCCTTTATAAGTGTGCTGAGACAGAGCAGTATTACCCTTCCTTATAAAACTACAGTACCGTACTATGAGACTGTATTTGGTTTAGAATAACGCTTGTCAGTTATCTGTACAACCCAGCATGAGTTCAATGATAAAAACAGCAAAATTAAAGTTATGATCATATAACAAAAAATTTAAAAGGGACCTAGTATCATGCTCATTTTTCCACCCTTTATATTGAGTTGTGGGCTCCTATAGAGCAGCTACACACAATAACCCGCACAGAGAACTTATTTCTATTCCATTTGTTCATTCATTCATTTTCTACCGCTTATCCTCACGAGGGTCGCGGGGGTGCTGGAGCCTATCCCAGCTGTCTTCGGGCGAGAGGTGGGGTACACCCTGGACTGGTGGCCAGCCAATCTCAGGGCACATATAGACAAACAACCATTCACACTCCAGGGTGTACCCCGCATTTCGCCTGAATGGGATAGGCTCCAGCACCCCCGCGACCCTGTAATGAATGAATGCAACATTCTAACTCCATTTATAGGTCAGAAAAGTGGATAAAGTGGATAATAGGTCCCTGTTAAGTTAGGATTGTCTTGGTGTACAAGCTGCTATTCCTCACATTTCAGGCTACACAGCCGTACAGTATCAGACATGTGGGCTGGTACATAGTATAATCTCCCTGGGACACAAATATTCATGTATCATACATAGCCTGGCATACTACATCCTGTACACACATGTACTAAGCTACAAATGCGGTCACACAACATGAGTGACATCCCATCAAAAGCAATGACATTACTAATGGGGGTATGGAAACGTGTGTCTTATGTACATTTTACTGGTGGGCTCCTACATGTCTACACTGTTTTTTTATGACCTTATCATTTTTTTCATATTTATATTGTTTCTACAATGTGCTGTTGTTGGTCCCTTAAGGCCACATCTTGAACATCCCTGGTTTCCATATTTCTGGGGGAGCGGTGAGTGGCTGCAGACTGGCTGCAGTCTTCCAAAGCGGTTCGATTCCAGCTGCAAGTTGATGAGGAAATGCATGATGAAAGAAACACCGCCTTGTTTTCTTTTTTAATGTGCGCCAGCAGGAATTCGGAGTGGAGTCACAATTCATACAAATACACGAGTGGGACAGCACGTAGGTCACAGAGTCATGTTTCCTGCAACGCTCCAGTATCCACATGATAACGAGTAGTTAGCGCTACGTCAGCGAGTGCAGCTGCACTCTCTCAGACATCAAACAACTCGTTTTTCTTAATGGTGGCCGTGTTTTTCAACCAATTCTGCCAAACTATTTGTCGATTAGAAGTAAACAGTGAGTGTTTTAGTACATTGTTAGAGTACATTGAACAATATGAGAAACCTCATTAAAGTAAAGTTGTTGATTTTGAAGAACAAAGATAAATAAAAACAGACTAATTAAAAATGATGACTAGTGTGCACCTTTGATTGAACGGATGACAAATTATGACTTGTACTCGGCGCTGTGCATTTGTGCGTACATTCTGACATTTGATAAGCCTTCATGGATCTGAGAGAAGGCTTAGTTGATCTCATTTCCCGTCTCCTCTGAACCACAAGCGACACTGACACAACATTAGCTCTCCATTAAGCATCCGAGGGGGTGCCAGTTGGCATTTGTGTCTCTGCCTGTTTATCATAGCATGTCTGCACATCATCTTGTGCATTCAGCTGCAGGGGAGACACTGTTTGAATGTGGACAAATTACTTGCAATTACTTAATTACTTGACATACAGAGGGACCTGCAGATTTTATTGCGCTCAATTAAAACAAAATGCAAATATATCTTTAGTTGTGTAGGCGACATTCAACTTTATAGTTTCATTGTTTTAAAAACAAACCAGACTATATTCACAGTTTTTTCATAGTTTGGCTGGTCCTGTTATCAGAATATAAATACAATAAATATAACAATATATAATAATACGAAGAATAAAATATTGTTTTTAATTTTAGTTTATTAACAGATGTGACTTACGAGTGACGTATAGTCTGAAAAATACAGTAGTTGGTCCTTCCCATTTTTCATAAATGTTAAAACAAAACACACTTTTAGAGTTTTTCAAATATATTTTTCAAGTGTATAAAATAATTCTAAAGGCATATAAAAGAAATATAAATATAAACAAATTGATAAATTAACATTTAAGGTTACTTTTACCTTCATTGATGACGTGCTTCTCCCAAAGACACAATGTAGCAGTGAGATCAACACCACCACCTTTTTGTTGTCAAACTATTGTTAAACTAATTCATTGTGAAACTATAAAAATGTGTTTTGTGTTAACGTTTTGGCATTCTGGAACTAATTAATTGTAGTTACATTACTTCTTATGGGAAAAAATGATTAAGTAAAGGTTTGTTTCAGCAAGTTGGACCTTTTGGAACGACTTAAAAATACGGACCGGTTTACTCCCACATTCCAAAAACATGCTAGGTTAATTAGCGACTCCAAATTGTCCATAGGTATGAATGTGAGTGTGAATGGTTGTTTGTCTATATGTGCCCTGTGATTGGCTGGCCACCAGTCCAGGGTGTAATCCGCCTCTTGCTTGAAGACAGCTGGGATAGGCTCCAGCACCCCTCGCGACCCTCATGAGGATAAGCGGTAGAAAATGAGAATAGCATAGCATAGCATAGCATAGCATAGCATAGCATAGCATAGCATAGCATAGCATAGCATAGCATAGCACGATAAGTGAATTTCCATTTAATAAATGAAATATTTTCACAATTAGAGCATAGAAAACCTGTTTGTAACCATTATTCAAGCTCTGTAGACATGAAATAACACCCCTATAGTCACCTTTAGACACCTACTATTCTTTGTTTACATCACATTGCTAATGTGCAGGCTACATGATCACTGCAGGGACACAAGAGACGGCTACGGCTTTAAGTTGCTAAGTTCTGCACGTGCCCAAGCAAAGATATTTTGCTTGATAGCGACCATGTTTTCCAACCAATCTAGATCAAATTTTACATACATGAGCTTGCCAGTGTCCTCAAGGTGTGTATCAAATTTCACACTGATTTGGCTAAACACCCTAAAGTAGCAGTAGAGTGTTGGAATTGAGTACATTGAGCTGTGTGAGAAATTTCAAGACAATACAATACTGATGGGGTCAAGCTTTGAAGTTTAAAACCGCATTTGTTATATACAACCATCTTAAGAACGTGAAGGATCTTATCTGTGTTCTTATGTAATCTAAATTGCCGGGTGGATACCAGGTCAAACTGTTTTGCATTTTGGGCATCTTGTGCTTTGAATGTGACGCCATCTCTTTTCACCGCTTTGAGGCCAAAATGACATCGCTTCTTCGGGAAAAGTGAATGCAGGGTGTTTGAAGTGTGAGCCAAGTGACATCGCTTCATTTTGAATAGTTTGCTGTCTCAATATCAATCTACTACCGGGTCTTTGATGTCTGAAATAGCTCACTTTGTGCCCTAAAAATTGAATATTTTACAAGGGAAAAAAAAAATACATGCTTCATATTCAGAGACATGATAATTCATAGCTGCCAAAGTTTAGATTCACTTATTATGGCCTGACTTTAATGTTTAATATTCATGCACATAGCCTTTAAAGGTGACTTTATGAAGACAGGGTACAGTCTATCCCCTTTTGGATGACCTTTTGAAACCAATTGAAGTCATCCCATTTGATACCAAACAAGTCCAGTGTTATGCTTCCTATTAATGTCTGGGCTTAATATCCATAAAGGAAGACCAGATACATCAGGTCTCTAAAGACTGAGACCTACCATAACTGCAGTTTTAGCAGAACCAGATAATACAGCCGTCCCTCGCTATTTTCAAACATTCATTAATTAATGAGCGCAGTTCAGTGGTTGACTGTAAACAAATATTCATGAAGCTTTTTCAAACATGGTTAATTAACCAAGATAGATAGATAGATAGACTTCCTTTATTGTCATTGCACAAAAACACAGCAGTGAAATTGCCAATGAAATGTTGTTGCCTGGCTCCCGTATAATATCAGAAAAAAAAGAAGATAAATAATAATAATAATAATAATAATAATAATGGCTGCACGGCGGTTGAGTGTTTAACATGCGTGGGTTTTCTCCGGGTACTCCGGTTTCCTCCCACATTCCAAAAACATGCTAGGTTAATTAGCCACTCCAAATTGTCCATAGGTATGAATGTGAGTGTGAATGGTTGTTTGTCTATATGTGCCCTGGGATTGGCTGGCCACCAGTCCGGGGTGTACCCCGCCTGTCACCCGAAGACAGCTGGGATAGGCTCCAGCACCCCCACGACCCTCGTGAGGATAAGCTGTAGAAAATGAATGAATGAATGAATGAATAATAATCATAATAATAATAATAATAATAATATGGAGAATAAATAGATGACACTGAATATGAACAACAAAATGTACAGCATGAACAGTAAATTGCATAAATAATTTATACAAATTTTTTTTTAATTTAATAAATTTTAAATAATTTTAAATAATAATAATAATTTAATAATAATTTTAAAATACAAATACAGCCATTAAGATCACATTTTATGAATGTAGTTCTATACATTGGTCACAAGGTGTCAGTCATTGTTTGATGAGACCATTTTTAAGACAAGTACAATGAAAAAATATGACAAACATACTTTTTTCTTTAACGGAGTCACAAAATAATGCAGGTGCATTTTGAAATGTTTATTGTCCCACAAATTGAGGCTCAAAGCTTATTTTCAGCTTCCATACATGCATTGCATGGTTATGGAGATGGAACTCGGCGGATTCTTCATCTTTGTTGATGGCTTGTATTAAATTAGCGGATATAGTACATGCATGATGTAGGAAACTAAATATACTGACAATATGGCTAATTTGTCAAAGCGGATTTCTTCTATGTATGAGGTGTGTTGTGAAATGGAACCAGTGGTTGGCGATGTTTGAAAGTTGGCATTGAGGCAAATGTAATGAGCGTCAATAAAATCGTACTGTCATTAAGGGTGCAGACAAGCTTGAATATCTTCATGGGCTGATGGGACAAATCTGCTGTAAAATTTGATCAAATTAGGGAGGCTGGATTGAAAGGTGTGCATAAAGCAATCACTGTGTGCTTACAGTAATGCCTTGCACAATGCCACTTCCATATTACTGTATTATCATTCAGAGTATCAATGCCATTGTCTCGTCACATTTTCATCCGCCGTGCATCCCTGTTGTCAGTGTTATGTTTTTTTAATTGTTTCATTTGCAATTTTCTGAAAATTCTTGTTGAAAATCGATATGTCATAATCATTTTTTTTAATATACAATGCAAACTTTTTTTTCTTGCAACTTTTTATTTGACCCTAATTATCTTCGGTAATATTCTGAATCAGAAAATAATTATTTTTTATTATTTTAAAAAATAATAATTATATGTTTTTAAAATATATATATATAAAATTATATAATTATATAAAAATAGACAAACAACCATTCACACTCGCATTCATACCTATGGACAATTTGGAGTGGCTAATTAACCTAGCATGTTTTTGGAATGTGGGAGGAAACCGGAGTACCCGGAGAAAACCCACGCATGCACGGGCAGAACATGCAAACTCCACACAGAGATGGCCGAGGAATCGAACCCTGGTCCTCCTAGCTGTGAGGCCTGTCGTGCAGCCAATTAAAGAAGGAAATTCAAGAATCAATTTAGGAAAATAAGGGACAACTGTAAATAATCTATCATCTTATTCCTGGTGACGGGTTTCGGTTGCGGGCGGACTTCAGTTGCAGATGAGCGTGTAATAACTCCTCGGAAAAGGGCTTGTCACTCAAGTAACTTGATGTTGACACGCTGGGAATAGTCGCTTTAATCCAGACATAAAGTCAATTTCCGGATCATAGGAGCACGTGTGATGGTGCCACGGGGAGTGACGCCTGAACTTCACTCAAAACCACTCGGCTTCATTACATTTAATTTTCCATTTTATCCGTCCCGAAGTGGACAATTCAGTCAGTGTGCACAGCTAACTGATCAGCTAATTCGCCGGTGATTTATGTGCCAGTGAAAGTGAAGACTTCACTGAGCTTTAGAACACATCGATTACTGACATGTTTAATTGGCTAAAGCCAGTCGTACACTGAGATGGGCTTATTGGAAAATGTCAAATCAAGTTACTCATTTGCATTCATGATGTATGGCATCTATTCCAGCGTACGACCCCAGGCAGCACATACTGACACGTGTAGCCGCAAAGAAAAGGACCGGTACGTCCTCAAACACACACACACGTCTCTATTGTATAGGTTTTGCTGACATCTGATGAATTGAAGATGAGCGTTTACTCTCGCTGAAGCTTGTGATGTCAGTGATGAGACAGTTAGAGAATTGCATCCTGGAATTATTGCTGAGGATGTTTCATTGAATCCAATGCCAGAGGGTTCACAGGAGTTCAGATTAAAACCGATGCACGACAGGCCATGCTTTTGGAGATGACATACAAACCTGGAAACGAACACTTTATAGAAGCTGATTTCTTCACCGCACGCTACTTCCTTGACAGTATGGCTTGTAGAAAATGCATGGAAAGAAACAGAAATCACTCTCAAGTCATTGAAATCAGGAGGACGAGGGACTCATTCATTCATTTTTTAACGCTTATCCTCACCAGGGTCGCAGGCGTGCTGGAGCCTATCCCAGCTGTTCATTTCAAAATGCACCTGCATTGTTTTGCGACTCCGTTAAAGAAAAAAGTATGTTTGTCCAGTCATATTTTTTCATTGTACTTGTCTTTAAAATCGTGTCTCATCGAACAATGACTGACACCTAGTGACCAATGTATAGAACTACATTCATAAAATGCCGTCTTAATGGCTGTATTTGTATTTTTTATTATTCTTTATTAAAAATTATTTTAAATTTATTAAATTTTTATAAATTATTTATGCAATTTACTGTTTACGCTGTACATTTTCTTGTTCATATTTGATGTCATCTATTTATTCTCCATATTATTATTATTATTATTATTATTATTATTAATTCATTCATTTTCAACAGCTTATCCTCACGAGGGTCACGGGGGTGCTGGAGCCTATCCCAGCTGTCTTGGGCAAGAGGCGGGGTACACCCCGGACTGGTGGCCAGCCAATCACAGGGCACATATAGACAAACAACCATTCACACTCACATTCATACCTATGGACAATTTGGAGTGGCCAATTAACCTAGCATGTTTTTGGAATATGGGAGGAAACCGGAGTACCCGGAGAAAACCCACGCATGCACGGGGAGAACATGCAAACTCCACACAAAGATGGCCGAACTATGAGGTCTGCGCGCTAACCACTAGACGACCGTGCAGCCCGGACGATGGGCTATTCCAAAAAATGATTATGTACTTTCCAATTTAATAGATTTTTTTTTAAAATGAGACTACCCATTTCCTTTACACTAATTACATCAATGTTTAATACCGCTTGTCATCGTCATGAGCGTCCCAAGTGAACTTGAACCTATCCCAGCTGACACCCTGGACTGAACGAGTCAATCATAAGGCAAATATGAAGAACCAAACATTCACACACAAAGTCGCGTCTATAGATAATTTACAGTCCTCAACATGTTTTGCAAACAAAATGTAGCCCCTCCACAACTTCGCGAGGGGTCTGCATTGAAAATCCTGTGGTACAGAATAAGGATATAATATATTCACCCTCAGGATTTATTCTTCTCTCAAAAATAACAACACTTCAGATATCATAAGATGATTACATCAACAATTACCCATTTGTTTCCAGACATATTTCACATATTTCAATTAGCCTGCTTCATGCTATCAACTGTACATTAAGGCTTGCTAGCATTAGCCATTTCGCTTATGTTCAAATGCTCTACAACACATTTTGTAACAAACATTTGGCAGTCAGCTGTTTACTCTAGCAACTTTATAAAATCTTTACAGCCGTTAAAATATAAATTATCTCTACTTTGTACTAACCTGTGGTACAGAATAAGGAAGATAATCCACGATGACTTGACGTATATTCACCCTCAGGATTTATTCTTCCTCTGTGGTTTTGTCACCGACTCTATACCACCATCGCTGCTAGCACCCCCTAGTGGACCTTGTGGTATTACACCCAAACGCCAACAATGGAGATTTGCTTATTTTAGAAACAAACATATTAACAAAATAGTAGGGTAGTGGGTTTTTTTTCTTTTACAACTGAATTTTTTATGTATGACATGAACTATTACTTACTATTATTACTATTACTACATCTTTTATGTACCTTACACAAACAAAACACTTATCACCTGATGTGAGGCACATGCACAAACTACATCACCCAGACAGAAAAGCCTAGAATCTTTGATTTCAAACCCATTCAGACAAGACCTGGTGTGCTTTACAAGAGTTTCACAAGCTGTCCTCTGGTGGTGCTTTCAAAGAATCCTAAAGAAATTCCGTCTTGGGGTTTTGTACCTCAAAATAAACGCCATGGGTCATTGCAAATGTTCACAGGACATTAA
Source organism: Doryrhamphus excisus (assembly GCF_037039965.1). Lineage (NCBI taxonomy): Eukaryota > Metazoa > Chordata > Actinopteri > Syngnathiformes > Syngnathidae > Doryrhamphus > Doryrhamphus excisus. Next base: position 1,031,669 of record NC_136379.1, read on the forward strand.
AAAATGTAATTAATTCAAGCAGACTGTGTGATTAGAAAGACCTTGCTGAGTCTGTGCACAGTCTGGCCTAACATCTGCTAAATGTTTAAGACTCCTCACTTGTCCATCACAGCTCTGTTTGAGGTCATCCTGGCAGGCAGGGACTGCTTGATGGCAGGAGACTCCTGTTCAAGCGACGACACCTGCAGTCCACGCCTCCGCACTCTGCGTCAGTGTGTAGCAGGCAATGGTAGCATGAAGCTGGGCCCCGGCGCCAGGAGCCAGTGCGCCAATGCAGTGTCAGCGCTCATGTCAAGCCCTTTGCATGGCTGCCAGTGCAAAAGGGGCATGAAGAAGGAGAAGAACTGCTTAAGCATCTACTGGAGCCTTCACCAATCCATCATTCATGGTTCGTGCTTGACGGGTAAGGTTACAAATCCTTCAACATCTTCAAACCACCTGTGTCTTTACTTCCTCTATCAGGCCTCAACTTGGTGGAGAGTTATCCTTACGAGACGGTGCAGAGGGATTACGACTACGTCCGTTTGGCCTCCATCACAGCAGGCGAGTCAGCTGACCTTCATTAACTTTCATGTTTTTCTATTGTAGCCTTTCGAGCGCGGTTGGATTTTCCCGAGCAGCTGGCCTGAGGCAAAGACAAGTGTTTTCTGTTTTGAAAATTTATCTTTACAGAATTCCTGAATCCAAAATGATATCAAATCAACTTTATTTGTAGAGCACTTTTCCTGCAAGGACATGCAACACAAAGTGCTTTACAGAATTAAAAACAATTACCACAATTAAAAGGAAAAACAATTACACCCACCATCCATACTAGACCCACCCACCCACATGGCACCAAGGAGGATCAAGGAAACGCCACCTTTGGGGCCATCCACGCTGGGAGGAGCCGCAGGCCGTGCCATCGGGGGACCAGCGCCCGGGCCCCACGACTTTAACAGACGGGCGGACCCCCACATCAAAGGGAGGAACCCCCAGCCGGCCGGGTCGAAGGGACCCAAGGACGGCACCCCCTCAGCAGACCCGACACAGCCCCCAGTGTGGAGGACCCCCCCCCGAGGAAACACTGGAGTTAAAAGCTAAAAGCTTAAAAGACTAAGACCATAAAATAGGACTAAAAAGATTTTTAAAAAGTTGAAGTTTTTAATATCTTTGTCATACAGTCTTTTAATGTTTTTACTTGGGAATTACCTACGGATCATCTTCCCAGTATCTTCCCAAAGCAAATTCCCTCCTCAACTTTTGTGACAATCTAAACTGTTTTGTTTGTGTCTTTAGACTCTGACGTTGGCATAGCAACAGTGAACCGCTGCCTCGATGCAGCCAAGGCTTGCAACGTGGACGACTTGTGCCAGAAGCTTCGCACGGAGTACGTCTCGGCCTGCATCAAGCCCACCGCTAAATCCGGCCTGTGCAACCGTGCCAAATGCAACAAGGCCCTGCGCAGATTCTTCGACCGAGTCCCTGCCGACTACACGCATGAGCTGCTCTTTTGCCCCTGCACGGACACCGCCTGCGCGGAACGTCGGCGGCAGACCATCGTGCCAATCTGCTCATACGAAAGCACGGAGAAGCCCAGCTGTATTACACAGAGGAGGATATGTGATGCTGATTACGTGTGCAGGTTAGAATAAACATTTCATTGCTCACTCGGATAATAAGAATAATACATTTTATTTGTATAGCGCTTTTCAGAGTACTCAAAGACGCTTTACAGTGACGAAAAAAGAAATGAAAAATAGAGTAAAAGATGCATTAAAATACAATATCCATACATTCATTCAGAGCTAAAAACAAGGCTAAAAGTGGGGCGGGGCACAGCAGTCAGGTATCAGAAGTTAGAATTAAAAACGCATTTAAACAGGAGGGTTGTGAGTTGGTTTTTGAAGGAGGGAAGGTCAGGGCAAGCATGGAGTGAATGGGGCAAAGAGTTCCAGAGGGTGGGGGCAGCGATGGAGAAGGTTCTGTCTCCCCAGGCTCGGAGCTTGGTCTTACAGGGGAGTGCCAGGAGGTTGGAGTCTGAGGAGCGAAGGGGGATTGTGTGGTTGGAGGAGGTCTGTGAGGTATGGAGGGGTCAAATTGTGGAGAGCTTGGTAGGTGATGAGAAGGACTTTGAAATGGAAACAAAACGCCCGAGCTTATCTTAATTTGGATAAAAAATGAAAAGACATTTTCGGCCCTTTGTATTGAGGTGTGGATTCCTATAGAGCAGCTACAAACAATAACCCCACAGATCTTGCTAGAGCTTCCAGAATCTGCACCTATTCCAGCTGTATTTTGTTGGATTTCAATGGTCTATTTTAATTTATTTCACCAGACTCTGCTGTGATTGGTCACACTCCTGAGCACTTCGGACTACTGCCGAACCCTAATTTTGTTGGTATAAAAAAAAAAAGAAATTGGTTTAGCACCAATTTCAGTTTGGCTACCGACCCCCCATATACCTAATTTCATTCAAGATCACTTAATATTGACCTCATAAACATAAAAAGTGTACATTTTATTTCTGTAACAGATGTTGTCAGACGTGGGATGCTTCGTGGTTAGGCTAAGTCACAGGGCTGAAAGTAAAAAAAAATCCTGAGCCTGAAACCCCCCACCCAAAAAAAACATAAACTACCAACATATAATTGTGAACATGAATTCACCCCCCCCCACACACACACACTTAATCCCCCACTAACTTAAAGGTACCAAAGATACCACCCAAAAGTTACTTAACGGTTTCAAGCCAATGTGAACGTTACACTGCCAACAGCCTTAACGTTAGCGAGCTAATGTAAATATTAAGTAAATAGCAACTAAAGGCAACCCAACAGAATCATCTCCCGGTCAAACTCTGCTATTACTGATAGTTGAAGACAGCATATGAAACCCAGTTGAGGTGAAAGGTAGTACGTATGTTTACAAAGCAACTAAGTTCAGCCTCTTCCTCTGCTGCAGCGTCTTGTGACGGACAGGCGGACTGCTCTGTCGCCACCCCCGACTGCTGAACGCCAGTCACTCATAGGCTGATCCGGGCATGCACTGCCGTTTCATAAAGAAACACAGCTTTCTGATGTGTGTTAATTGTTCCGAATACAGGCGGCACGGCGACCGAGTGGTTAGCGCGCAGACCTCACAGCTAGGAGGACCAGGGTTCGATTCCTCGGCCATCTCTGTGTGGCGTTTGCATGTTCTCCCCGTGCATGCGTGGGTTTTCTCCGGGTACTCCGGTTTCCTCCCACATTCCAAAAACATGCTAGGTTAATTAGCCACTCCAAATTGTCCATAGGTATGAATGTGAGTGTGAATGGTTGTTTGTCTATATGTGCCCTGTGATTGGCTGGCCACCAGTCCAGGGTGTACCCCGCCTCTCGCCCAAAGACAGCTGGGATAGGCTCCAGCACCCCACATGACCCTTGTGAGGATAAGTGGTAGAAAATGAATGAATGAAAGCTTTTGTTGCAAACATGAATTCGTGGGATTGAAAATTGAATATGGTTATGATATTAGCTTCAATTCAAGTTTTATTGAATTTACTTTTTTATTACACAGCATGACTAACAATATTGTTTGGCTTTTATAACAAACTTCTGTGAGTCAGGTCCCTAATTCAATAAAAGATCCAATAAAAGTCAATTCAATAAAAGATACAATTGGGGAAAAAAATGGGTGTGCAAAAATATTTTTGTGTAGAACGAATTATTTGACATGGTTACAGATCAATTTGTGGCGTTATTTAGAATATATGCCTTTAAAACAAACTCTCTTCAACGTAATAGTCCTTCATTGATGGTCCCTAGTACAAACAACCAGCGGTTGGAGTGACACTTTCCGTGTGACCGTGACACAGCAATCCTGCACGCTGGTGTATCGTTTCCTTCTTCTTGTGGGTGACGGCAGTCGAGTGGCAACCAGCTTTGAGGTGCATTAGCGCACATACCTTGGTGGCGTGTGGCCCGGAGTTATACCTTATACCAGGGATTTTCAACCACTGTGCCGCGGCACACTAGTGTACCTTGAGAAACCGTCAGGTGTGCCGTGAGGAATTATCCAATATCACTTTTTATAGTTAACAATTATTAATCATCATTTGCAAATATGTCAATAGTATATATGGACCCAAATATTCCAATTGCATTTGGTTTATTTGCTTAAACGGAAAGAATTAAACAGGGATGGAATATTCCTTTCCCCAATCCAATTGAGGTATCTTGTACCCGCTCAAACGGAAAGTTGTCAGGTTGCGTTCTTCTTCCTGGTGTTTTTCTTCTTCTGTTGTTTATTGGTGGTTGGCAAGCAGCTTTGGTGTGCATTAGCGCCATCTGTGGAACAGAATCTAAAACCTTCTATACGCCATTCACAAGTCCACTTTTATTAAAAAAGAAAATATATATCTATATAAAACATGTCCTGAGTTTAATTATAAAATATTAGCAAGATTGAATTTGATCTTTTCCTGTTTAAATTGATCCCGGGTGCGTTCTTTCAGCGCATGCTCAGATATGACGTAACACGTTCAGATCCAGACGTTCTTCACTTTTAAAAATGGAGGCCAGCAATCGGCATTGGACTGCTAAGCAAAGTTTGTTTTTGATTCAAACTAAATTTCAAGACTGGACAGACGAAAAACTGGCAATACGGAGTTATTCCAACAAGTGAAAGAAAAACTCGGGGAAGCCGTTATCACGTGATGTTGATGTTTACGTTTTACTGGGCATGCCCTATTGACTATTCTGGTTGATTTTCACGGCGCATGTAGACAAGAGATTGGAATATTCCTTTCCATGGATACCATTGTTTCCCGAAAGGTGATTGGGAAAGAGAAAAAGTGGTGATGTAAAAACATGGCTACTGTGGAGTGTCTGTGGTGTAAAGACTGGCAGAGCAATGTAATATTATATGGAATATAATAAAATGTAATATTGGTCCGTGTGGCAACACCTACCTTGTTCCTCCCATAGACTTATTGATGCACGTGTGAGGTCGTGGTGACATTTTGGAACATTTTTGGTTAGTGGTGTGCCACAAGATTTTTCCAATGTAAAAAACGGACCGTGGCTAAAAAAGGTTGAAAAACTCGAGGCCCTCTTGCTAGGTGCTAGCATGATGACTGTTAGCATGTTAGCATTTAAGCTAATTTACTCATGTCTAAAGGCAAATACACACATGGCATGATGTAGGGAGGTTATAGGACAACCTTGGCATTTTCTAAACTTGAGGCTCTCTTGCTAGGTGCTAGCATGATGACTGTTAGCATGTTAGCATTTAAGCTAATTTACTCACGTTTAAAGGCAAATACACGCATGGCATGATGTAGGGAGGTTATAGGACAACCTTGGCATTTTCTAAACTTGAGGCTCTCTTGCTAGGTGCTAGCATGATGACTGTTAGCATGTTAGCATTTAAGCTAATTTACTCACGTTTAAAGGCAAATACACACATGGCATGATGTAGGGAGGTTATAGGACAACCTTGGCACTTTCTAAACTTGAGGCTCTCTTGCTAGGTGCTAGCATGATGACTGTTAGCATGTTAGCATTTCAGCTAATTTACTCATGTCTAAAGGCAAATACACACGTGGCATGATGTAGGGAGGTTATAGGACAACCTTGGTACTTTCTAAACTTGAGGCCCTCTTGCTAGGTGCTAGCATGATGACTGTTAGCATGTTAGCATTTTAGCTAATGTACTCATGTCTAAAGGAAAATACACACATGGCATGATGTGGGGACACTGTAGGACTGCCCCAAACTTTTCAGGACCTGAGGCTGTTTTGCTACGTGTTAGCACGGTAGCCATTAGCATGTTAGCATTTTCGCAAATTTACTCAAGTTTAAAGGCAAATACACACTTGGCATGATGTGGGGACACTATGGGACTGCATCAACCTTTTCCGTACTTGAGGCTTTCTTGCTAGGTGCTACCGCGGTAGCCGTTGGCACACCGGGCCCGAGGTTCACAGCACAGGTGGCCAGCCCATCAAAATTTCCGCGGGAATTTTCTAGTTACATTTTAAGCTCTTTGTCTTAAAGACTAGTCAACATGATGAGGAAAAGTAATGCATAAAGCAAAAACCAGGGAAGATTTTTCTTTCACATGAAACAAAACAAGAATTAATCACTAAGCACAATCTTTCCTTTCATTCTTGTTTAGGTCTCGTCTGGCACAGTTTCAGTACGACTGCGAGCCCTCTGAAGCGTCTGCCAGCGGCTGCAAGCAAAGAAACTATGGAGCTTGCCTCCTCGCCTACACGGGGCTCATCGGTGGGTGCATATATTTGAGAAATATCTTCTCAAGAGGAACATGAAACAAACAGATGGAGGGAGAGCGAAAGACGGAGTTTGTGTGTATGCAGCTTGAAAAGGCGGCATCTGTTGTGTGAGAGGATGACGAACAAGACCTGCGAAGCTAGGAAGGCTGATGAGCGAGCCACAAAAGTAAACAAAATCTGTGAGATTCTCAAGCAAACAGCAACAATGTTGGAGACGATGGCGCACAAACAGCAGGGATATCTCTTAATATCTCTTAAAGGAGGCTCGTTTGTGCAATTTCAAGTGGCTTTTATTTTTGTAACAAAAAAGAATATCCAACTTGACGCACTCCATGCCCCGTGGCACAAACACACTTGGCTTGTATTTACAAAAGTACTTCAAATCCCAATTCCACTGCCTTGCCACGGAACAAAAAAATGATATCTCACCGTTTTACTTGAACTTGAACGTTGGCGTACCTGGCTGTATATGTTATATCATACACTCTTTTACATCAGGTGGGTGTCGAGGAGAGCCGGTTAGCCCATTAGTGCTACAACGCACCGGCGAATGAATATGTAAAAGCCAGACTGATACCAGGTGCTGTTTTCTCCACAGGAAGTACGATAACACCCAACTATGTCGACAACGCTACATCCAGCGTGGCGCCATTTTGCTCCTGCTCGGCCAGCGGCAACCAGAGGAAAGAATGTGAGGACTTCCTGGGCTACTTCACAGACAACATCTGTCTCAGTGAGTTGGGATTTTTGGGGTCAGATGATGACGGGAGACAATCGATAATGGTCGACTTTGAAGTTGTTGTCATTTTTAAAACGAAATTTCCTGTAACATCCTTCACATAATAGTGCAAAGTGAAGCTAATCACTGTAGAATAAAACCATATTAAAATGAAACTATTCACACTTAATGGAGAGGGACCAATAAGGTTTATAGAGCAATACTGTCTGTAATGTAACCTAGCGTTGTTTTATAGGTGCTCAGGGGTGCACGACTATTATTAGACCGATCATTTTCGGACCGACGAATGATTCATGAACCAATAACTCATATCAAGTGCTCTTTTTCTGTGACGTGACATACGCTGAGCTCATTTGTAACCAAACATGGCGTCAACCGCATGGGACTTCATTCGTGATGTGAATCTAACTGAACGGAAAAAGTGTACAAGCTCTTGGACACTGGCATGACCTGACATACCCAACATGAACTTATCGTTTTATTTTGGTAGCCTTTGTCCAACTCCAGTAAAAGGCTGATTTTCATCCGTGATGAACTGTTGACTTGTCAGAGTCGTTTATAATCATAACCTGAACCAGAATGTGCCCATGACGTCTATGAAAAATTGTCAACATCATGATGGGATAGAGCCCACGGGATGCCGCCAGACAGATGTTTGCCAGCATGTTCAACAGCAGTGCATTTTAATCAAACACCCCCTTCTTTTTTATAGATTAAACATAATTAAATACTTTTTATTACTCATTTTCCTCACACTGGTTCCACTTAGCTTGCTCAGAATTTCACTCTTTTGGAGAATAATAACTGAGCTGATGTTGATATTGGGATTGGAATACCACAAGCTTGGTTAGGCTGGATAGTCCGACAACGACGCTACTGTATGATGGTAGGGGTTGTTGTAAGTTTGCAAATAAAAAACTATCAGTCAACTTTAGTTAAAAAAAGTTAAAAAGCAACCAGGGTTAATGCATGAAATTAGATCTGTTAATTTGCTGGATTTATTGGAGTTGAGGTATTCCAGGTGTTAATACCTGTAACAATACTGCCCTGTGACTGCACTATAATGGTTATTCTCCATATAATTAGATCTTGTCACATGATTCACAGGAATATTGCAGATAGGGTCGGCACTTTGCAGCCTGAACCTGTGAAAGCCAATATGACGCCGCCGCATGAACGCTTCCGCACGCGGCGCCGCTCTCCAATTCCCAAATTATTTTCCAGAGACGCTCGCTCGACTCTGATTTGCACACGTTTTTTGCCAGCGGAAGGCTTGCACAGCTCGTCGTGGCACAGATGAGAGCGGCTCTCTCGGGCCTGCTGCCGAGAAAAGATACACAGAGAGCGCCTCAGAGTAGTTTGGCCATTTCACAAGGTTCTATGAGTTAATGAGGCCGATGTGGAGATGCAGGTGCAGTGCCCGGGCTGGCGGAGAATACTGATGCTACTTGGTTTGTTTGGGCCATCCCCTGCCAGTGAAGTCTAAACTGAGACCTCATGAACATGAGTCGTTCAAAAAAGAAGATATTTTTATCTACGCTAAGCTACAATTCACGCCGGCGTCCATGCAATACTACTAAATAAACGCATGAAGCTGACCTTTGTCTTGTCGTGCATCAGGGAATGCCCTCAGGGTGTTTGGAAGTGAATCTGACCAGCATCCAACAGTGGGCCAGTCCAGTTCCACAACCCATGGCAGCAGAGAAAACCGCAGCACAACTTTCCCGCCCGAAACCGAAGTAACCATGCGGAACATTCTGGATACAAAAATACCCACACAGGTGTGTTGTACCTTGATATCATCTGTCGCTTTTTGGTACCTGATGAGGACATAGTGCTCAGGTGATCACGCTTAACACTGCATTATATCAACATATCCCATAAGAGTAAGTCCGGGGGTCCACTGGAGAGAACACTAACTACAGTCAAGGTGCCAATGCAGAAATGAGAGCACAGGGAAATAAACACACCAATCACAACTGTTGCTACTATGGGGATGAATAAACAATCACGTTAATGCTAATAATGTTCATTCATTCATTCATTTTCTACCGCTTATCCTCACGAGGGTCGCGTGGGGTGCTGGAGCCTATCCCAGCTGTCTTGAGGTGGGGTACACCCTGGACTGGTGGCCAGCCAATCCCAGGGCACATATAGACAAACAACCATTCACACTCACATTCATACCTATGGACAATTTGGAGTGGCTAATTAACCCAGCATGTTTTTGGAATGTGGGAGGAAACCGGAGTACCCGGAGAAAACCCACGCATGCACGGGGAGAACATGCAAACTCCACACAGAGATGGCCGAGGGTGGAATTGAACCCTGGTCTCCTAGTTGTGAGGCCTGTGTGCTAAACACTTGACCGCCGTGCAGCCCCATAATATATTATTCATTCATTCATTCATTTTCTACCGCTTATCCTCACGAAGGTCGCAGGGGGTGCTGGAGCCTACCCCAGCTGTCTTCAGGCGAGTGGCGGGGTACACCCTGTGTACACCCTTATGTTTTTGGAATGTGGGAGGAAACCGGAGTCCCCATAGAAAACCCATGCAAACTCCACACAGGTTTGAATTCGGGTCTCCTAGCTGTGAGGTCTGCACACTAACCACTCGACCACCGTGCAGCCCTGCTAAACGTGTAACTTTAGTGAAAAAGTGCCAAATCCGCAAAGCAGGCTGGGAAGCCAGAAGCACTCCCAGCAATGGGATGCCTTCTGATTCCTGAGTGACTACTTTTCCGGGTCCAGCCTCACCAAGAGTCCACCTCCAACGCCCCTCCAGACACTGACTAACCCTCACCCTGTCAAGAACTGCCGGGGAGCTGTGGTTCAATGAGATGAAAGATGAATTCCGACATGTACTGTGATATTGTGGAATGTAGAGCAGTGTGTGATACGGTGCACTTGGCGGAACGCAAGCCCGTAGTGGGAACGGAAACTGAAGAATACATACTTTTAAGTCCCCATATACCAGAAACCTCTCCAATGATGCCAGAAAAAGTTTCACTACACATCTTGACCAATGACATTTGCCTTTAACAGAAAGTAAACAACTGGAAATTGGCTCACATGAGCTTCTTAGAGCTGATTCGTTTACGACCGACACATGTCAGATGCTTATTGATGTAGACGTTTGTTTTTATTTCAGCTTATTTCTCTACCTTCTTTTTTCTGTTGTTGAACGTAATAGCGATGACATGTATTTGTGTTGTTATTCCTACTAAATACTGAGATGCATGTATCCATTATTGTTGACATCCACCTCCTTTGGATGCAAAAAGTTGGCCATGTGTTGCTCCTCCGTTTTCAGCTGCACTGGCATAAGACCTGCATACTATGCAAAGCCAGGTCACAATTACATTGTTCATGCACGCCGACTGCTCCCAATCATCCACTCTGCACGTCATTTGCAGTATAATGAAATCCTTTTCATCATTTAGTTTCTTTAAAACTTCCTTCCACTTTTCCTTCCAGCATATCCATTTTCTTCAAATCCTTAATGCGTTTCATTAAGGATATCATCTCTTTTGCTGTTTAGCTCCTACCCCGTATGATTCAACAACACAGTTAGCTCCTGGTACCTGTACCTGGTTGCAGGCTTCCTCCCATGCCGTCCTCTTATGTAATTCAGGGGCCAGAAAGCCAAGCTTTTTCTAGAGCATTACTAACACTGGTGATCAACACATTTGAAGAGCAAGACATTAGCCTCAAGTAGCTTGTCTTGTAAGCGACTGCTCACACTCAACGTAACTTGTTTTTTGGGGTTTTTTTTAGCGAGTTAGTTCCTGACACTAGACCAGTAGTCAGCAAACCGCGGCTCCAGAACGACAAGCGGCTCCTCGGCATACCATATTGGCTCCAGATTGCGGAGCGTCACCACATCGCACACAATTCCTACTCTTGAAAGAACTACACACACAGCAACACAAAAGGTGGATAAAAAGAGTAAATGCACTACCAACGTATAATGCAGAATATTACCCAACTATGTGAGCTCTAACCATGTGCTTCCAGCAGGCTTTATAAAAACTGTACAGCAAAGCACACAAGGAAAGAGGAAGTACTCACAGCGACGATATATTACATAGATCAGGGGTGTCAATTTACCAGGGGGCCACTGGAGCTAGGGTCTGGGCGAGGCTGGGACGCGTCAGGTTTTCCAAAAAAAAAAAAAAATGCATTTATTAAAAACAGAATAATGAATAAACTTTGCTTTGGTTCCGATATTCTACAATAAAAGCTCTGAGAAAACATTCCACTGTTCTCAAATATCTTCATTTTTATTTTTCTACACAAAATAAGATGAAAAATAAATAAACAAATCAAGAATAAAGAAAATCAATCAGTAATAAATAAATATAACAATAAAACGTCAAATAATAAAAACAGCATATAGTTGGTGGGTAGACAAATATTTTTTTTCAGATTAAAATGAACAGTATTAACAGTTATTTAACCTTTAACATGAACATTAATAAAACGTGATCATTTTTTCTGGGTACATGATACCATACAGCATCCATATCAAACTTGCGCGGGCCACACGAACATTACATTTTCATATCAAGGCGGGGGCCTAAACTAGCGTCCTGCGGGCCACATTTGGCCCGCGAGCCGCGTGTTTGAGACCCCTGATATAGATCGTCTCAATGAAGAAAAAAAAACGCTCCAATTAAACCTACACACACACAGTAATGTAGCGTACTGTTAATCTATCGTAGGGGGGGTCATATGTATTTACATAAGCCGTGTAAAATGATGGATAAGACAGACTGCACGACTTGTTTAGATGGTCGCCATCCACCCTGTGCTTGAACACAACACCATTACAAGCTGGACCACTGTGCACCGTTTTGTTGAATATTTACTCCACCGTTTAAAAACACTCAGCAAGCGTTGACTGTCAGGAGGAAGGCTGTGATTGTGGTATTGGGCTTACAAATTATGGCCTTTGTGCCGTTATTCATATTTGCGTCTCGTTGCTAACCTGAAACAAGCAGCCCCACTACTGGCACAAAGAGGCTTAATAGCTGAGAAGATGCTCACTCCCTTCTTTATTCATTTCATATAGAGCCAATGTGCTCAGACACATTCATAGTCCTGAATTTAGACAAAAAGTATCATCTTTTGGAATAGTCGACAACAGAATCAATGAATCAATCTTTGTTTCTCCCTGCAGGCCATAGGAAATGAACTACTGGTAGCCCGGTCCACCCTTTCATCCAACGGCATCCCAAATTCGGCATCCCCTCTCCGGCTCCTTCCTCCAGCCGCCGTCAGCCTTTTGTTGTTTCACTTGCTCGACAGCGGACACTAAAGACAGCAGGGGTGCACCCCCTTTGGCTCCCCACGGTGCACAGCGGAACGGAGGCAGTTCGCGCACCGTGCAGCTCCTCCTTCCTCCTGAACATGTACAGCAATTCTATTTTTGTGTCTAGGTATCGTTGGACGCCAAATCTGAAGCCTGTATGTACATTTGTACATAATTGATGCCAAAATGAAGCTGACAGAGCTCTCAGCTTCCGTGTGTTTTCAAGTTAACGTGACCCTATAACACAGCTATCTCCGTGGGTGTATGATACGAGGATTTATGAAGGAAGAATATGAGAAGCTGAGGACATCAACAGAACCTCCTATGTGGAATATTGTGAGTCAGTGTTCAGAGAGCTGCTGGAGCACATGGGGCTTTAATAGCGCTCTCCTCAAGTGACTGCAAGAGGGCCATTATTTCTGATCAATACTGGGAAAAAAAGGGGGGGGGGGTGGTGAGGCGCTGAGACAATAGAACAACATTTTACTCAGACATGGCGGACAGATGCCCTGATTCTTTGTTGTCCTGCAGCGCTACCTGGCAGAGAGTGCATAAGACAAACCTTGACATCATGATCATGCTCTCCATCAGGACTGATGCCATTTGTCAAACCCCTCCTTTAACCGTTATTGCTAAAGCTACAGTATAAAATACGTTGTCGCACTTAAAAGGAAATTTCCAGGAAAAAGCAATTTTCCTAAACTGGGAATAAAAGTCTTGAAAGAAGGGGCTCTTTACTTACGGCTGCTATATATAAAAAAATGTGTCTGTGTTAACATGTTTGGCTTTCTGGAATGGATTCATTGGATTTACATGAGTTCCTATGGGAAACACTGATTGACTGAAAAGTCCCTTTTTCTAATGATACACACCAAGGTTCTAATGATACACACCAAGGTTCTAATGATACACACCAAGGTTCTAATGATACACACCAAGGTTCTAATGATACACACCAATCTTCAACTCCTGACCAACATGCACCCCATACTGTGTTGCCTGTACTGTTATTTTTCTTACAAATAGAACAATTCAGTTCTTACTAAATTCTGTAAGTCGGACTGACTTGAAACTTCTCAAGCAGATCAAGAAAGCACCCACTATTTGGTACACACCTTTGAAGGAGACCGGGAAACACGTATGTATGCTAGCATACCTTCCAAAGCATTTTTAGCACAACGGATAATGGGTGGCACTTATGTCACGTATACATGGACCCAAATATTCCAATTCCATTCGGATTATTTGCTCAAACGGAAAGAATGTAACCTTTGTATACACCTCATTCCGAAAGAAACGTGCCAATCCGAATGAATATATAATGGGATTCCCAGAGGTGGAATATTCCTTTCCCCAATCCGATTGAGGTATCTTGTACCCGCTCAAGCGAATGTTGTTGACTGCGTTCTTCTTCGTGGTGTTTTTCTTCTTCTGTTGTTTATTGGCGGTTGGCAAGCAGCTTTGGTGTGCATTAGCGCCATCTGTGGAACAGAATCTAAACCCTTCTATACGCCATTCACAAGTCCACTTTTATTAAAAAAAGAAAATACATATCTATATAAAACATGTGCCCAGCATAATTATAAAATATTAGCAAGATTGAACTTTATCTTTTCCTGTTCCCGGGTGCGTTCTTTCAGTGAATGCTGAGGTATGACGTAACACGCAGCTCCAGATGTTCTTCGATTAAAAAAAATGAAGGCAAGCAATCGGCACTGGACTGCTAAGGAAAGTTTGTTTTTGATTCAAACTAAATTCCAAGACTGGACGAAGGAAAAACTGGCAATACGGAGTTATTCCAACAAGTGAAAGAAAAACTCCAGGAAGTCGGTATCACATGATGTTGGTGTTTACGTTTTACTGGGCATGCCCCATTGACTATTCTGGTTGATTATAGCAGCGCATGTAGACACGCGATTGGAATATTCCTTTCCATGTATACCATTGCTTTCAGAAAGGTCATTCGGAAAGATTCCATTCGGAAAGAGGAAAACTCCTCATGTAAAGGTGGCTATTGTATGACAAACTATTACGTTGATGAGACTAAATATTACGTTGATAGAGCTAAATTAGTTCATGGCCGCTGAGAGAGATCCACTACATTCTGTTCCAAGAATAGTTAAATGCATTTCCAGAGTACTGTGATGTATTATAGTCAAAAATAATCACTCCTTTGTAAACAGAACTGAGGAGAAAAACAGACATGCCTCACTGGTAGGGTTTGGCCTCAAGTCTCCGGATCGATTCCTAGATTCCATGTCCACTTCGCTGTGAATACAAACAAAGAAGAAGCCGGCGAACACCAGCGAAGAAGAAGCGGCTAAAAAGTCGGTAAAGTGTAATATTTTCAGCACAATATCATGCAAAGGAGGGTGCATGATCATCATGATTAAGAGATTGCGATATTACAGTACATTGTCTATAATGTGCTACGGCGTACTTCATCGGGGAAGTCAAAGAATAAATCACATCTGTCTCATGCCAATGCAAGCCAGGGTTTCAGGATGCCAGCCGATGTGGTGGTTCACTGCAAATAAACAACGGGGGGCCGTGGCTAGACATTGTTGTGACATTATTGGTACAGTCCATCTCAAGGGACGTTCTCAGCTCACACAATATACACTTCCAGCCTTCAAAATAACAGCTATATTCCGTTGACCTGTGTTCACAAACAAAAACTTTCATAAACAATACCTTACACCAACTTTGGCGTAGCAAACAAAAACTATGCACATTTTATGAACCTGTCTCTAAAATCGAGAGTCGTTCAAATGCGGAATCAAAACAAAGAATCAGAATTGTTCGAATTGAAATAATGCCCAACCCGACTCAACAGCATAAACACATGAACGCAAAAAGGTCATTTTAGGTTTTGACAGAGTGATGGAAATGTATTCAGAGCATGGATCAACGGAAAATTGGCTTTAGAAAATCATTTCAGAGGAAGGATTTTACATATTTGACACTGAGTATTTGCATTTGACACCAGGAGTGCCTTGAATGGAAAAATTGGATATCCAGAAATACAGAAGAAAGAGTTGTTCGTCCTACTGCTTCTTTTGTTTTATGCTTTATAACTACCATGCATTAGCAATGATCAACACCATTCCCGGCGAGAGGAGACTCTGAATCCAGCACCGATCAATAAGAACAATCAAAAGTTGCTCGAGGGTGTTGAAGCCTCACGATTTACCACAAGATCATTTCACCTGCACTACTTCAACACACCTCCACTGCTCTGCACTATATCTGTGATTTCTTCTTTTCTCCATATCGCCAAGCTTTGGAGTTGGAAGAAAGAACTGAAATTGATCGCCTTGCTAATTGGCGTAAACGCCTGACTTTTTGTTCTTTTCTTGGCTCCATCTTCTCACTGCGGGTAATTCCCTTAACACACTAGTTGTCACAACACAGTGAGTGCAATGAAATCTCTCAGCAATTATGAACAAAAGCTGTTCATTACATGTAAACAATGTTGGTTTTTTTAAGTCTGTCATGTGGCTGGCTCTGAGGGCTCAGCATAAAAGTAAGTATGGTTTATTTTTGCACTGTCTAATCTAAGCAAACGGAAATGTGTGACAATGACTCCGGCCGATTCACTGCCATCTCTTGGTCAGTAAGAATATTGAAAGGCTTATCTGGTGGTAGAATGTACAAAGATAAGAGATACAAATAGCGGATTTATTTCTGTAAAGTTACTTTGTTTCTGTTATCCATTGGAATCAACAGAATAGATTTGAGGCATAAAAATAGCTCAATGAAAAAAAATATGTCATATGTAGTGTAACATCCGTGACTGGTTTAAGGAGCATGGCTTGGGAAACGTGTGTAAAATCAGCTAGCTAGTTTATGATGTCAAGTTGAGTATTGGCCGTGTCTAGACTAAGATGTCATATTTTCCATTATGTCTAATATATGGTCATGGTTTTATTTCATTTGAACATGCATCACATTACAATTGAATGCATCTCATAATCAGTTCACAGCCCATATTTCCACACAATAAGTAAGATATGGTAGAACCAGAGAGCAATAAAGAGTGTGGAGTGATTTCTGATATAATATTGGGTAACACGAGTGTAAAGGTGACTATAGGGGTGTTATTTCATGTCTAAAGGGCTCTAACAATGCTAAAAAAAAATGTATTTAGGAAGTTTTACACAGGTTTTCTATGCTCTAACTACAAAATATTCAGTTATAAATAAGGAATCATACTTCGAAAAAAATCACTTATGATCATCATAATTCTAGAACGAATTAATTGCGATTAACAAGGAATTACTGTATATCTGTTTCATATATAAAGGTGATCCTCGGGTTACGTGCGTTCTGGGTTTCAGCATTTAATGGTTATACACACACTCCCACAAATGAATTCAAACCTTTATTCTGGTCTGTAAACACTGGACTCGCTTGAGAAGCAGTTTTTTTTTATTCTGTGTGTGCCTCATTCGAAGCTTATTAATTAATTTTTTGCACTTCATTATAATTCCAAAGCAGGCAGGCACAAAAAGAAATAGCCATCACCATGAAACTGAATATGAATATGATAGCTCTGAAAGACTTAAAACACCCACCAATACGAGCAGCGCTTAAAACGTATAAAACGTTTGACTATTACGACCATCATTAAAATTGCAGGGTTTCTGCTACATGTAATTGATCGTTTATTTGCACACACACAATTAGTTTGAAAACAATTTTAAATCTAAAAATGTTTCACTGCACTTTATTTTGAAAATCATGTACCAGCATTGCACTTTGGTGTGTGTGTGTGTCCAGAGAGACGTTCACTTTGTTTATTATCGAGAGAATGAAAGTTAGCCGTAAAACATGTAGTCAATTGATGACAGCTTGTCACAGGCTAAGCTTATCGATGTGTGATCGATCACATTATCGAATATCATTCCGCTTTCTGGCATCTTTGTTTACACATTTTGCCTGGCTCTCACTGCCTCTTTGGGGCAGCTAGCTAGCTCGTTTTTGTCCCAGGGCTGTCATGTGTATGGGATACAAGCCAACTAGCTTTTCTTAAAAGTTGTGTACTCTTATAGAGCAGCAACACACAATAACCCGCACAGAAAGCTTTCTAGATCTTCCAGAATCTGCACCTATTCCAGAAGTATAGTATTTTCCAGGCATGTACCGCTCTGTTGTGATTGGTCACAATATGCGCTCGTAGAAATCTTCACAGTGCAGCAAAACAGATGGGGGCGGGTCTACAGCTTGTATGTGGGAACGCCCATATAAGGCAGTCGGGCTCAATGAGACGTCACAGGGAGCCGATGTTCCAAACGTCTTTCAGGGTTCACTTCCATATGTGCAAAGCTAATTATCTTTGGTGTAGTTTAACACGATAATACAACATTCTAACAATCGGGCTCAGTTTGAGGGCCTTAGGAATTAATGTAGGTAGAATTTAGCTATAGGATCCAACTTACACCTAAACTCAACCTTACAGTTTCGGTATGGAACTCAGTGGGAAAACCTCTCCATTTTAGTTTTGGACTAAAATCCAATACAACAAAGTCAACAAAAATAATTTTGCAAATGTACAGTATGTTAACTGACTCACAGTTGTACATGGACCTCCATCAGAGCTGCTAATTAAAATGTAATGTGCAATGTTTTGTTTTAATCAGTACTTTCCCTGCAACATTGCGATGCTGTCCAGCCCTGGTACAAATTCATCAGAACAGCCTTTCTAATCTTCCTCCTCGTCATCTTTTTGTACATATGCAAAGGTGAATATTTATAGCAATGTTTTCCTTTCAGTCTCTGACAAGCTGCTTCTCACAGATTTCCACCTCCAGATGCGCGTACGTGTTCGCATCTGTCTGCTTATATCTGTGTTAGGGAACGCGTGGGAATTCAAGTGGATGTGCGCGAAGCATGTACACACGTCTCTACATTTGGTCTGCTTTTGTCCATGCAAATATGCTCTCTTGCATGAACAAATACTGCATACCAATTAGTCTTTTCCCGCCATATCTTAGTGTGTGCAGAAAAAGATAAGATATACCACTATGTGTGAATAAAAGGGGTGTTACAGTACATGTATTCTAATTGTATGTTCCCACATGGTGCACATGAAGTGAGGGACAGGAAATAAAATATAGTCGTGCTCCCTCGTTTATCACAGGTGACAGTTTCCTTGTGTGGTATCTCTTAGCTTGATTGACATATTCAGTTCATTTGGAGCTTTTAATGCATACAAGTATATATAATCCTATCCTGTATTTTATATTTCTGTTAATTAGATACACTAAAATCAAACATAGTTATTGATGGTGGTAACTGTAAAAATAAAATTCTCAAATAAAATTACAAAAATGTTTAAACATAATTATGGCTGTCAAATAATTATAAGAATTGTGACATTTTTTTTATAAATTATGTAAATAAAATTACAAATATATTTTTACATAATTGTGGTTGTCAAATGATTATTAAAATTGTGACAATTTATTATAAATTATGTAAATAAAATTACAAATATATTTTTACATAATTATGGCTGTCAAATGATTATAAAAATTTTGACAATTTGTTACAAATTATGTAAATAAAATTAAATCTATTTTTACATAATTATGGCTGTCAAATGATTATAAATATTGTGAAAGAAATAAATTATGTAAATAAAATTACAAATATTTTTTACATAATTGTCTGTCAAATGATTATAAAAATTGTGAAAATGTGTATAATCATATGACAGCCATAAGTACGTAAAAAATATATAAATATAAATAAAATTACAAATAATTTTTACATAATTATGGCTGTCAAATGATTATAAAAATTGTGGGTTTTTTTATAATCATTTGACAGCCATAATTATGTAAAAAAAATAATTTTGAGATTTTTTTCAAATAAAATGATAAATGGTTATAAAAATTGTGACAAATTTTTAGAATCATTTGACAGCCATAATTATGTAAAAAAAATATTTAAATATAAATAAAATTACAAATAATTTTTTACATAATTATGGCTGTCAAATGATTCTAAAAAATGTGACAAATTGTTTATATAATTTGACAGCCATAATTATGTAAAAAAAATGTAATTTTATTTGAGAATTTTATTTCAAATAAAATTATAAATGGTTATAAAAATTGTGACAATTTTTTATAATCATTTGACAGCCATAATTATGTAAAAATAATTATTTGTAATTTTATTTGAGATTTTTTTTAATTACCTGCTCACAAACTGCATCTTAAAAGAACATTTAAGCAATTTTATACATTTTATTTTGTTCCTTTGCTGAACCAAACATTAACAACCATGACCTGAACACCTCGGCATGTACGGAACCGTGATAATGGCGTATCGTTACACCCCATGTGTTTTCAGTTTGCAGGTGTACAGTTACATGCCAGCATCTGCGTCCAAGCAAAAGGCCCCCCGTTAGCTAAAGACTTTGAGAGGCAGCTGCAAACATCTGCACAGCGGACTACACCTTCCACATCGGCGTCAGCGGCAGGGGAGCAGCTGGACAGCGATGACAGCCAATCAGTCACTGGCCTGGAACCTTACAGACCACAGACTGGAGCCTCAAGGGAGCTCACTAGATTGCTCGACACATGAAATTCTCCCTGTGGAGGCAATTTTCTGGGCAAGCTCACCTCCTCCGGAGGCGCTTTTACCATGTCTGACACAGTATTTCACGGAGTATTTCTGTTGACACTTTGACTACAACGTAATGGCTGCAAAGCCGCAGTAACATCCAAACCTGATCTACGACTTCATTGTACAGATACGTGATATTCCAGAGCAGTGTCACTGGGAATGAAGTTCACGTTGGACAGATCTGCACCTCATAAATATTGAGCCTTGAACGCAACATGTTGAGGGTGATGGATGGCCATGTCTTTTTTTTGCTTATTTTAGTTTACCCAGGGATGACCTTTCCCAAACTTTGACCATGTGGTTTTCCTCGGGAAGCCTGACACATTTTTTAATGTCCACCACCTTTGCCTGTGTGAACACTTTTTAGATAGAACACCCCTTAAATCAATTCACTAATTCATGTGGGTTGGATGTGGTCTCCCGAGTCTTAATTCATCATCTTCCCAATACATTCCGAACAACTTTGTGGGAATGGTTTGGGACCGGTACTAATTATGACTCATAAAGGCATGCTTGAATCAGTTTGATGTAGAGCAGTTTCTCAAACAGTAGGGCACACACCCTTGGGGGCGGGGGCGTGGGGGAGCGTGTGGTGGTAAGGTGTCAGGGGGATGCAAGGGCAGACGGGACATTCAGTGCCAGTGTTGCTCTGCTCCCGCTAATGTTTAGCATCTTGCTCGCTCAGCAGACACGTAACAGGTTCTCAATAAAGATTCCACTTCAGAGCCTTTACTTTAAAACACGATCAAACCCAACATACAGAAATAAAGCAAGTCAGGTAGGACTTCAAATGGACACGAATGCAATGCAAATGGGCTAGCTCCATGACAATTAACATTGGAAATCACATATACATGCTAGCAATTAGCATTCACAAATTATGTGTTCATCCATTCATTCATTTTCTACCGCTTTTTCCTCAGGAGGGTCGCGGGGGCGCTGGAGCCTATCCCAGTTGTCTTTGGGCGAGAGGCGGGGTACACCCTGGACTGGTGGCCAGCCAATCCCAGGGCACATATAGACAAACAACCATTCACACTCACATTCATACCTATGGACAATTTGGAGTGGCTAATTAACCTAGCATGTTTTTGGAATGTGGGAGGAAACCGGAGTACCCGGAGAAAACCCACGCATGCATGGAGAGAACATGCAAACTCCACACAGAGAGGGTGGAATTGAACCCTGGTCTCCTAGCTGTGAGGCCTGCGCGCTAACCACTCGGTCGCCGTGCCGCCCCAAATTAAGTGTTGATTTTCAAAACCCTCCAAATTTGAAAACTAATTAGACATTTAAATGTTCATTCCGGCTGCACGGTGGTCGAGTGGTTAGCGTGCAGGCCTCACAGCTAGGAGACCCGAGTTCAATTCCATCTTTGGCCATCTCTGTGTGGAGTTAGCATGTTCTCTCCATGCATGCGTGGGTTTTCTCCGGGTACTCCGGTTTCCTCCCACATTCCAAAAACATGCTAGGTTAATTAGCCACTCCAAATTGTCCATAGGTATGAATGTGAGTGTGAATGGTTGTTTGTCTATATGTGCCCTGGGATTGGCTGGCCACCAGTCCAGGGTGTACCCCGCCTCTCGCCCGAAGACAGCTGTGATAGGCTCCAGCACCCCCCGCAACCCTTGTGAGGCTAAGCGGTAGAAAACAAACAAACAAATGTTGAATAGATAATTAAGCATAACACATTCAGGCTAACTATTATTGATTCCAATTATTACATTTTGGTAAATGGTCTTTCACTTGTGTAGCGCTTTTCACCCTCCATGGCACCAAGATACCCAAGGATACTTCAAGGGAAGGACAGAGGATCGAACCCACAACCTTCAATGTTGGCATAAAATCGACTTAATTATTATTTTCATGACTGGTTGAAGTCCGGCGTAGCGCATCAAAAACAGGGCACTCCTTACATCGTGAATCCAGAGGGTGTTTAATCATGTCAGTTGTGCAAATGTTGCACTGCGCCGACCGATCGTCGGTGTCTTCTTCGTTGGTGTTGTTTCTTTTCCTGGTCGCCGGACTGGTCTATCATTGAAAGTAGGAATCGAAATTTTTTTAAAATTAACAATTCTGGGAGAATCAGAATGTTAGTCCCATTGATGCTCGATGCCCAACCATAATCACCTCCCTGATTCGCATTACAATACATTTATTCATAAGAGAATAAAAGCAACACAAGTGGCAATCTTGTGTGATTGTTCCGACCATGAATCTCCCATTGAGTTGACAACACCGTAAACAGTGATCACTGGTGTGAAGACAACCAATTAGCAATCAAAACACAACGCCTAGCAATCAGCCGAGGAGCCCACATAATCAGCCGTTAAGAGACAACTGTTCTAAATATTGCTTATCTTCTCAGGAACCGTCTCTTCACAAGTGCATCTTCTGCAAATGGTTCCAAGGCAATGCTGCCCCCTCATGCTTTGACTATGCAGTGCAGTCCTGTGCAAGTAGTCGCAGAATCCAAAAGCAACCATGAAATCCAAATGAAAAAGCATTGCAAAAAGCAACTCATATATTCTCATTGCTCACCCAATTACCTTCTTAGTGCTGGCCCGCTGCTCAACCAGAAAATACGTCACCAATCAGTGTCATTAAACACAAACAACCTCGCCCCTTTGTGCCCCAGACGGTTCACCATGGCCTATTACTGTGTTCAAAGCAGAACACTTGTGTCCAGTGTGTGTGGCTAACCAAAACCCAGGGTCAGTCATTACCTAATTGTTGCTCATTAACTGACCACGGCGCTTGTAACCTCATCATAACAGCTCTTCTTAACAGGTTGCCTAAATTCAGCATGACCCAGAAAGAAGCACAAATTTCAACATGACACACGTCAACCACTAGCTCATAATAAGTGAATCAAATGTGATACAAAATCTTCACTAGCTAAATGTACTGAAAAAAGGGTAGTAAGGATAATTCATAATGCCGCCTCCTTATTTCTAAAATCACAAATACTTCAACTTGCTGATATAGTTCATCTTCAAACAGCTAAAATAATGCATAAGGCTAAAAATAAGCAATGAGCTAAAAATGTCATCCAATACTTCTCTACAAGAGAGGAGAAATATGATCTCAGGGAAGAAGTACATTTGAAACACTTCTATGCTAGGACTACGTTATGCTAGCCATAGCATTTCAGTATGTGGAATCAAACTATGGAATGGATTGAGTAAGGAAATCAAACAATGCACAACGATGAGCCAATTCAAGAAACAATACAAGCAGTTGATGTTTGCTAAATACAAGGATGAAGAGTCTTGAACCAGTCATGATGTGCTATATATATCACTATATTGACACGCACTATGGTACCCATTATGGCATTGGATGCTCATATCACCCAGTACTTCGGTACGGGATAAAAAAAACAAAAAAAAACAACAACTTAAACTATATTAGGAAAGCAGGAAGTGAACAAATGTAACAGTTAGTGATTGTAAAAGGTGGAGGGGTAGGATTTAATAAGCTTTGCTTCTTCCTACTCCTTTTGGACATGTGGAACTGGGAACTGATTATGTGATGCATTCAATTGTAATCTGATGCATGTTCAAATGAAATAAAACCATTACCATTACCATTACCAAAATGGAACAATGGCAGGAAAACAAAGTGGTATCGAATGTCAAAAAGTGTTTGCCGCCCCCTGATTTCTTGTTACACTTAAATGTTAAATAATGTTTTTATCGTTTCATGATTATGGCCCTGTGTGAAAACGTGAAGAGGCATTATACTGTATACAGGAGGCTGTTCATGGCAGTGCAACACACCTCACATTGTACTCCTTCCTTGGTACAGGAAATTGCAGTACTCTTATTCATTGAACAATCATTACATGAATAGAACCAATGACATAACTCAATGAATGTTCTAATTATTTTAGATTTTTATGTGAACTGTTACAAAAGACATCACTCTCACGTCTCTGAAAGCTGCCAGAAAATGGAAAATGTTTTGTACAATGGTATTGTGTGAAGTTGGGCAGTAAGAGGTAAATGCACTTCCATTATGCGCCATTTCACTCTCGCTTCTAGCTCCTGATTGATCGACAGATAGACACTTCACTTTATTAATATCTAAGAGAAATTCACATTTCCAGCAGCTCTGCAAAAATGTCACAATGAACTTAATCACTTTAATCATAAGTTAAAACAACCAAAAATTTGATTATATCGCGTTACTGTGTGCAAATTGTGTACTTATTGTCGGATAAAAATGCTTTATTGATGTTTCATGAAATAAGTGCCATGCACCAATTGAGTTCGGGGAATGCAGTTTTAGATTTGACAGCAGAGCATCAATGGAGCTTCATTTAACAGAGCGTTATAAAAATATTGGTGTGAGATTTAACAAGACTATTTCACCGAGTAATCTATTAAGTGAGTAATTACAAGTAGCCAATACGAAATAATGCAGCATTAACCAACAATTGACTAAACTATTTAAGTGAGTCAAAGGTCATGCAAGAGTACAGTAAGCTCATTTAAGACTCGGTAAAGACAAGCAATGGCCGCCAACCAGATAGGAACATATACAAGGTCAGCATTGGGACAAGATATGCTGTGTGCATAGAAACAAACATCTCATCAGGAAAGAGACTTGGCCATCGGGGGCCCCGGAAGGTGCTATTCTATTCTGTCTGGTTTATTATTCTCTTCAATTCTATTCTGTTTAATATTATTTGAATACATATTGGAAAATCTGATTAAATTGCTTAATGTTGATTTCAGATTTTTTTTGTATATATTTCTAATTTGGGTCGAGGGGTTACCACACAGACCTCACAGCTAGGAGACCAGGGTTCAATTCCACCCTCGGCCATCTCTGTGTGGAGTTTGCATGTTCTCTCCGTGCATGCGTGGGTTTTCTCCGGGTACTCCGGTTTCCTCCCACATTCCAAAAACATGCTAGGTTAATTGGCCACTCCAAATTGTCCATAGGTATGAATGTGAGTGTGAATGGTTGTTTGTCTATATGTGCCCTGGGATTGGCTGGCGACCAGTCCAGGTTGTACCCCGCCTCTTGCCCCAAGACAGCTGGGATAGGCTCCAGCACCCCCGTGACCCCCGTGAGCATAAGCAGTAGAAAATGAATGAATGAATGAAACGTGCACCAAACATGATCTCCTCTATTGTGCAGTTGCATCATCACCCACATTCCAAAAACATGCTAGGTTAATTAGCCACTCCAAATTGTCCATAGGTATGAATGTGAGTGTGAATGGTTGTTTGTCTATATATGCCCTGTGATTGGCTGGCCACCAGTCCAGGGTGTACCCCGCCTCTCGCCCGAAGACAGCTGGGATAGGCTCCAGCACCCACCGCAACCCTTGTGAGGAAAAGCGGTAGAAAATGAATGAATGAATTTCTAATTTGTTAACCGTGTAAATGAAAAGATAACTGGGGAGGGTCGGCTCTGGTTGTATAAAGAAGACGAGCACAGCGAGGCAGGGATACCGTAGCTGGGGAAGGCATAGTGGTACAGTGTGAAAAAACTGCTCCATGGTGTTACTGTAAACAAAACCAAACAATAAACACAACAGTAAAAATGTGAATGTGTTTCTCCTGCATAGTAAACATTCATTCTGACTCATTTTTAATATGGGCCTTCACCAGGCAGTTAGAGAACTCATTCTTTCAGAAGCTGAATTCATGTGAAATATGTTGAAGACTATTTTGGATTCCAAAAGGTCTAAGCCACCAGCAAGAGAGACGATTCATAATAAGCACTGGTTCTATCTTGTTGGTGCAGTGTTCCCACACATAGAGCTGAGATAAAGACTAACAGCTTGAGGGCTAAGGTGAGAATATGGCGATAATTGGAGCACATTTGGAACCCACTTGTTTGGTGCCAAGGAAGGATTTCAGTGGAGCAGAAAAAGGACACATTTGCAATGGAAATGGCTTCCTTCTGATCTATATTAGTCTGAGGAGGCTGACACAATAGGTGACAGATTACATGTGAAGGTAGATGATTGCTATCGATTCATGTGGAGAATGCAGGAGAGGATTGTGACACACGCTCGTTACCTCCTATTAAAGATATCAGGGGTACACCAGTTGTACTAGGGGGTATGTGAATAAAAATTCTAAACAATTAGCCTGAACGTCTCACAGCACAAGGTGAACAGAGCATTCATTAAGTTATTGGCTCTGCGTGCATCATATGTAAAAACATCTTCTTACATATCTTATTGTTGGTTGTATATATTTTTGTACTTCAGATACTGCTTTATTGTGACTGTTAAAGAGGACCTCTCATTTTTCGACGCTTTGTATCGAGTCGTGGACTCCTGTAGAGCAGCTACAAACAAAAACCAACACGGAAAGCTTTCTAGTTCTTCCAGAATCTGCACCCATTCATCTGTATTTCTTTGGAAAAGTGGTCTGTTTTGATGTATTCCACCCAACGGCTCACCTCCAGGCACGCCCACTTCGCTGTGGTTGGTCACACTTCCGTGTGCTTAGCGCTGCTAGCTGCAAACCCAACTTTATAGGAGTTGATAATAAACACCAATTTGTCTTTTTAAAATATCGCTTTTCACATACAGCCATATATGTGTTGGATCGCGAATCCGATCCGGAAGTAGAGACTGGAAAGTCCGAAATGGCTACTTCAAGACATCTCTCAATGGTAAGAAGCTTTAGCATTTTAGCATCACTAACATGGCATCTGACATGGTCACACGTGTATGCACACTCTATAATGCTACACAGACAAGTGCTTTTGTTCCATGACAACACAAAATAAACACAGTTAGGCTGTAGCAAATGTAGCTTTCTCTTACGAGCCATTGCTAGGAACGCATTGCACCTACAGCCACACCCATAAGGAACCCCACTCCTCTGTGACATCACAAAGGAACAGTTTTGCAATGTCCTCTGAAACCGAGCGTTTTGAGCCATCCTAAACTTCCGTCGGGGCTCACTTTCAAATATGCTAACCTCATTATCTGAAACTTTGGCATCGTTGAACACAAGAATACAATATTCTAACTAGAAGACGAAGAGATTAGACGGTAAGAGATTAATTTAATACAGTCTGGAATGAGGCTGTAACATGACAAAATGTAGAAAAAGTGAAGCGCTGTGAATACTTTCCGGATGCACTGTAGTGTACCTGGTTTTCACTGAACAACAGCATGTGAAGGTGTTCACATTTAATGTGCTGTATATATTGCCGGAATAATCCAAGGGGATGTCCTAAATGCTGTATTATTCCAACACAGGAAAACCCGAATGCTTCCAGAGAAGGTGACGACTGCAGTTTAGCATAGTCAGTGACATTAGAATACCAAAAGAGACCCATCAGGGGTTCAACGCTGTGGCCTCACACCTTCCTTCCCCCTCTATCTGCACTCCCCCAAAGCTTCTTTATTACCTATTTGCCTCACAGTCATTGGTCGGTGGGACATTAAATTGTTACTCATTGGCGGTGACCAGCTCCCATCTACCTGTGGGTTTCCACATGTAAAGGATACTTTATCCAACAACGCACTCCATAACTTGTATTTTCCTTGCGTCCAAGTATAAAATATCACAGCTTTTTGGGGTTGAGTTAAGTTCGGCGAAGCAAAATGAAGACGAAAAAGGAAGCCGACGAGATACCAGGAGTCACACTGAATCGTTTTGTTCAAGGTAAGAAAATCTAACACTAATTTAAGATACAAGTCAGTCACTTGTGCAACCGATGTACGGATGACAGGCAGCAAACACACATCCAATGTACCTAAATGCTGCAACAGCAACCCTTTGTATTTCGAAAGGGGGGGGGGAAATAACATACCCTTACTCTATTTGTTATTTATTTATCAATTCTATGTAATGTATTTGTATAGAAAGTAATGTAAATACATTTGTTGGTAAATGCCATAATGTTACTTTTGTTTTGTTGACATTTTCAAGAAAAAAAATCACTACACTATAAGGCAGAGGTAAGGAACCTATGGCTCGGGAGCCAGGTAGGGCTCTTTTGATGACTGTATCTGGCTCTCAAGCATTTCTTACCACAATAAAAATTTATTTTCGCTAACATTTTAAAGTAAACATCACAGTTAAAAATAATATTAAAAATATTTTTAAAAGAAAAACTTTTTCATGCATTTTAATTCGTCCATCTATTTTCTACTGCAATACGGCCGACCATATCCATCTTTCCTGATGATATTTTCCAGGTCAAACACCAAAACTCGATTATTACTGGGTAATGCTGTAGTCTACCTCGGTCATTGAGATGTCAAAAAAACATGTAAATGTAAACTTTCCTCCTTTAGTCAAATAGCTAAAGCTGCAGAACCAAGCCTTCTGACGAAGATGGCCAAAAGAATGAAATATACTGAGTATGGTGCAAAATTATGCAGCAGCAGAAGTTGCATTAATGGCAACAAGTATTTGATTTATTATTAGACACTGCGCTGCTCCTGAAAGTGTGCTGGCCACACCCCATTGGCGTGGGGTAGTGTGCCTGGTCTACACAATTAGAGCCCATTATATCTAAAACTGTTGGTCTTACATAAAAATGCACACATTTTATTGCATTCAATGTTTAAAAAAATGTATATGGCTCTCACAGATACACATTTTAAAATATCTGGCCTTCATGGCTCTCTTAGCCAAAAATGTTCCCGACCCCTGCTATAAGGGATATAATAAAAAAAAAAATTTAAATGTAAGTGAAAAACACACGCTAGTGTACATGTATTACAGATATAATCAATGATTTATAATCAACAGACCAATTGTCAATGACTTATGAACAATTCTTTCACATTTTGCTTGATGGCGGCCATGTTTTTCAAACAATCTTACTCAAATTTTACACACACGTGCTGGTCAATGCCCTAAAGTTACAGTGGGTGTTTTGTAGTGAAGAGCATAATGGAGCTGCATGAGTTGTTGCATTAATATGATAAATTAGGACCCCCGATGCGGCGTCATCGTGTCAAATCCTAATCTCACAGATTCAAAAGAATATTTCAAATGAGATTTGCTATGTTTTGAGGTTTCTAGTTGAGGCCTTTGACAGGAAGCGGAGTATGTATGCTTACTTTTATGAGTTCCCCTGTGGTACCGCCAATAAAGCAAAAACGGTTGTCCCCCAGTTTCATTGAGAAGAGTACTACTACTACTACTACTAAATGAATAGAGCAATGTGCAGTGTTTTATTTGCTAAATGACTCTTCATTCTGGTTGATGATTCAGCAGTTGATTTATGTGCTCAATGTAATGTTTGACTACGAAAAAAAACCCAAAACAAGAGAAAGTGCACCTTGTTGTATATTAATAGCAGTAGATCCTCAAATTCAGTAGCACTTCAGTAGCATGTGTGATCAAATGGTGATTTATTAAACTAGTATTACTACCATTACTCATGAGTCTCTCTGCAGCTTTAATAGAATATGAAACAAAACTACTGCAAACATTTTTTTTATATAATTCCTGCCACATTTCCTGTTTTTCCTGCCCTTAGGCACTTCTTTTGTGTTAGATTAATGTGTCACTGTCGACTAAACTCTGCAAAGTTTGCCCTTGCAAAGGCACAGAAGATTAGGTTATTAATGCGGCATTTCATTGCTCATTGTTAGTGGTCACTGTTTGACCAGTGCTGCTGATGAAAGTCCAAACAGCTTGCAGAAAACTGAGGGGGGAGAAGGCCTTTTTCATGTTGATTGTTCACCAAGTGGCTTGTATTCATGGAGCCTTTTGAGGGTAATGTTGTGGTGATGGGTCAGCATGAATCAATAATAACACAGCATCGCACAATAATAACATGATAATAGTCATTATCCATAATAATAATAATAATAATAATAACATGGGCTAATGTTGTGGACGTACATATCAAATCTGATTGTAGCACTTCCTGGTTCCCAGCGTGCTTTGCGGAACCGTTTATGAAAATAGCTCTTCAATAGTTGTTCACATAGTTCACATCAATGTTCTACCAGTAAGAGTACCTTGTCTGTTATTATTTATCTCTTAGGTTGCTGTGTGATGTTTTGGTTTTTCTTCCACTGACAGACTGTTGTGCTGAGCGATCACCAATGGTGATTTCTAACAGGCGCCAAAGTTGTTGAATGTGAGCTTTTCTTCTTCTGTTGACAAAAAAAAAAAGAAAAAAGTCTCAAGACCTTTGAGCGCCACAATATTATACTGTATATATACATATATATTGGGTAATGTGAGTGTAAAAGCAACTATAGGGATGCTATTTCATGTCTACGGGGCTCTCATAATGGGAGTCATAAACAGGTTTTCTATGATCTGTGAAAATATGTCTTTGAGTGATACGAAATAAGAGTTTTTTTTTTAAATAATTTTTTAAAATTAATTTTATGAGACCAAAGATTAAACAAAGGAAAATAAAGTCTGAATTTTTGTAGAAAAAAAGGAATGTTCTGTAATGAATGCTACCTTCCTGAGTGGGTAAGTGTATTGTAAAGTACTGTATACTAAAGTATATGTAAAGTCCTTTGAAGGGTATATATTTTTAAAGCATTGCACTGTAATTTTATGAGCTATGTTGCCACCTCATGGCTGACGAGAGAAAAAAAAACTTTTATCTTCCCAAACACTATTAATGTTCTGTTAATATTCAACATTTGAGAGACCTGGCTGAAGCAGATATAATAATTATTAAAAACGGTGCTCTCTATTGTTGCGTCTGATGGTGAATTAGGAAGAGCTGTAGTCTTTTTTTTTTTTACTCAATTTTCTTTATCTGATGAATTTCCTGATGAAAACACAACTGTGCCACAAAATGGCTAACAAGCCATTCTTTCTTATAATTACATACAATTATGAAAACGGATACAAACATATCAACATTTCTTTTTCATCAAGTAAACAAATCACAAAGAGTTACAAAATTAATGAGGAACACGATTTCCAGCAGATGAAGTCTGGAAACCATTGCTGTAAAGCACATGTTAATACGTAATACACCTACAATATAAAGTACAAGTTACTGCAATACCTCAATGCGCCACGAGGTGACAGTGTCGCTACACAATACAGTCCCATTTCCACTAGGTTTGTATCATGACTGCATATTAGTGCAATACCTAACACTGTGGGCGATTGCGGCACTCTGAACACCTCTAGAGCAGGGGTGTCAAAAGTGTGGCGCGTGAGCCATTGGAGGCCAGCTAATTTTTTTATTTTTTTTTTACTAATAAAAATAAATTATTATCTTATTCATAATATTACAGAGGATGATTAGAGTCAATTAAAAAGTGGCAAGAAAAAAAGTTTGCACTGTATCAAAAAAATGATGATGTTCAACAAGAATTTTCAGGAAACTACAAATTAAACAATTTAAAAAACAATATTGACAACAGGGCTGCACGGCGGATGAGTTGTTAGTGCACAGGTTACACAGCTAGAAGACCCGAGTTCGATTCCTGCTCTAACCACTAAGTGTGCTAACCACTAAGACGGCCGTGCAGCCCTTATATGATTAAAATATATGACTTAAAACATGACTAATAAGCTTTATGATGCAAACTGCAACCACAACAACAAACATAAATACAGTAAATAGGCCTAAAACTGTAGCTGCCACTGTTATATATGTTTTCCTAATATTGTGGCCAACTGCCATGAGTCAGTTCATGAGTCAGTTCATGAGTCAGTCTCCGCCCCTACTACTGCGTCACCTAACCACTTCCTCTTTCAAACCCATGTGCTGCTGGAGGAGGTGTTAGGACTTCCACATGTATGTATGTGAGAGGAGTTAAGGAGGGGGAGAGAGAGAGAGAGAGAGAGAGAGAAAGGGGCTAGGGGGAGCACATTTGAAGAAAACTGGAGGATGATGGGTTGACCCCCTTGGGAGCATCTTACCTGAACCCCTGGACAACATGGAAGGCAGAAAGGTCCTCCATTTCGTGCCGTCCGGTAAGTTTCTGTGCTGTGTGTCGGTTGGGTGGGGGTGGGGGTGGAGCGGGGTGTTGAGCGGGTCTCCCACGGTGCAACCTGAGCCACCTTGTGTCACGTGCGGACCCCCCTCTCTTCTGTATGAGCAGATGGCACATGAGTCAGAAATCAATACAGCAGTGTGGCTGTGTTATGATGAGCTAAGGTAATATTTGCTACCTGCCGCTAGGAAAGGCTGATACAATTCCAACACTGTTTACGTTTAATGACTCACGAGGGGGGGGGCAAAATGTCCAAAAATGCTCCAGTTTGTATAAATGAATTATTATTAGAAAAAAAACGTGTCCCCCCAACTACAGTAAATTATTGATCTAATATGGATCACCACAAATAGATTTGGCGCCACCTGTTTGCCCTCCCTCATAAAGATAATATATCAGGACTAACAGACGCCAATCTGTCCCTTTTGGGTCTTTTTTTTTTTTTAAGTGACCAGCGACAACTCTATCGACTTTCTCTGGTCTAATCGTACAAGTTTGGGGACTCACAGAAGAAAGTTCATTTGAATTTTTTTTTTCTTGCAAATTAGGCTGCACGGCGTAAAAAGTGGTTAGCGCGCAGACCTCACAGCTAAGAGACCAGGGTTCAATTCCACCCTCGGCCATCTCTGTGTGGAGTTTG
Source organism: Doryrhamphus excisus (assembly GCF_037039965.1). Taxonomy (NCBI): domain Eukaryota; kingdom Metazoa; phylum Chordata; class Actinopteri; order Syngnathiformes; family Syngnathidae; genus Doryrhamphus; species Doryrhamphus excisus. The sequence continues at coordinate 1,064,183 of NC_136379.1, forward strand.
CATGTTCTCCCCGTGCATGCGTGGGTTTTCTCCGGGTACTCCGGTTTCCTCCCACATTCCAAAAACATGCTAGGTTAATTAACCACAGGTATGAATGTGAGTGTGAATGGTTGTTTGTCTATATGTGCCCTGGGATTGGTTAGCGACCAGTCCAGGGTGTACCCCGCCTCTTGTGTGAATACAGCTGGGATAGGCTCCAGCATCCCTGCGACCCTCGTGAGGATAAGCGGTAGAAAATGATTGAGTTTGCAAATTATATACACAAGCATCATGGCCAAATATGAAAATGACACTATGATGTCGACTATAACCCACAGCCACAAATAAGATTGCCGCACCGTGAGAAAAAAACAAATGTCCCACACTAAAAAAATCCAATTACAAATACACCATAGCAAAATCTCACTTCCTTAACTGTGGTTACCACGAATGAGTTAACGTTTGCAGGCCTCGGGTTAAGAGGATTATGCAGCAGAAAAAATGTCCCTCATGTTACAATCTGTTTCAGGTTGTACCCCCCCCCCCACCCCCATTGTATTTGATGTATTGTTGCACTTAAAAGAGGCAAATGTTATGATATGATTTAAAAAAGATTGACATGATGCACTCCATAATGGATGAAGTTAGGATGATTATTGTTGGTTTAGTGGCTGTGTCCACTGTGAGTGGTACGAGCAAACATCAGGTCGATTTTAAGCTGCTGAAGTGGACTGAGCTGTGAGGCTTCCTTCCTGCTATTTGCTTTATTTTCTACATTGGGACCTAAAGTGCAAACACGGCTCACACAGCGACGTGCACGGTTCAGATCATTGAGGCTGACTGAGCTTGATCACGTCATGGTTTTACTGTTTAAATGCAGGACCTTGAATAGTTCTTCGTACTTCTCTTGGACACCCTCTTCTCACTAAGAGCGGCTTGGCAGCTAAGATTTATAAAACATAGCATTGGGAATTTTCTAGCATTATTCCGATACTGTGAAGTGTCATTTTCTATAATCTGTAGTATAGAAGGCATCTTGTCCATCGCTGTAATCAGGTACAGTCGTGAACTTGGACCTTTATCTTTACAATACTGCGACAGAAAGGTCTGGCAGCCGACCCGCGTGGTACAAATAACCGCATTCGCAGATCCGTGAGGCTCCACTGAGACGCAGGAGGCCTTGGGAATGTTCTGTCTTAATCTGCCAGAGGACCTCGTCTCACTCGGGCGTGGCCGTCGGAGACAAACAGCTCATCATATGCAGCGTCTGAGAAACACACGACTGCTTATGAAAACACGGACCACAGCTGGTGCCTTGGTTTGCATTGTAAGTGAGAGGGAAACGTGTGGAACCTCTCACTGTGTGCTATTGTCCGGCATTGCTTCATCTTCTCCGACATTGTTTCGATGGGAATGTGGTTTAGTGCTAACTTAGTGGAAACTAAGTCAGTCCACATCGGAAGTACAGTTTCAATTAAAGTAAGTTAGAGTAAGTTGCACATCTTATCAATAATGCCTTCAGTTTGCAGTCTTCCTCCCACATTCCAAAAACATGCTAGGTTAATTGGCCACTCCAAATTGTCCATAGGTATGAATGTGAGTGTGAATGGTTGTTTGTCTATATGTGCCCTGGGATTGGCTGGCCACCAGTCCAGGGTGTAGACAGCTGGGATAGGCTCCAGCATAACCGCGTCCCTATAGTGAGGATAAGTGGTATAGAAAAATGCATGGATGGATTATGTTGAAATCCTAAAATTAAACAGGCTGACTAAACAAATATTCTTTAGAACAATGGTTGTTAATCTTTCTGATGTTGAGGCCCCATTTTTAAATATTAAATAATAATATTAAATATTAACACTGTATCGATTTAATTGATTATTCACTATTCATTTGTTTTCAATAATAAATCAAATCCACTGACAGTTTAACAAGCTAAAAGAATTCTGAACTCGGCAAAAGAAAAACAAAGAACTTGACTTAAAGACAACTATGGTGCATCAGGGTAGTTCATATTTCTGTACTACAGCGGCGAGGATCTCATGCTCATTTTTTTTCATGTGTTCGTCCGCGTTGTTACAAAAATTTGAAAGTGAGTGGAGAGGAGATTTTGCACATGAAAAGTGTCGCTAGCTTGAGAGTACTTGGGCCCGAAAATGACGGGATTCGTCTGTATGGACCTCACGGATGCGGACAGAATAAAACGGGTAAAAGTACATGAGACACGCACTTCCTTGTTCCCAGTGCTGTGTTTTTGCAGGTGAAATTTTCTTACCTTTTTCATCATCCTGTGCCTTCAAACATCCGCTTCCTTCTTCTGCGTGGGTGATGTCAGCAATTCCTTGAGGCGGGAAAAAAAATCCTTGATTATTTTTTGCTTTATTTTTTTTTTCGCCCCTAATTTGTATGTGTATTTAATATTTAAGCGGTGACAAGCTGTGGTGAACCGTGACTTTGTTTTTAATTAATTAGGACATTAATCATGTCCCAAGTGAAAAGCAGCACAGAGCGAACATTATTAAAGCTCACCTACGTGCATTTACATGCAGCATTAACATTTGTGGACAAGAATGAGGTGAAAGGAAGCCTACAAAATACACATCCTGTGTCTTGCTCAAAATCTGCATGACAGTGGCATATTCAAGGACCACCTAACAAAATGGCCGCCAGGCCCAAAGACGACATCAAATGAAAGCATAAATTTACTTACATGTGTAAAATTAGGAGCAAACAAAACAATGATATTCCACTCATAAAACACACTAATTAGTCACAGCACCAATTGGTTAGCACACAGTGAGATTAATCTTGAAACATCTTGAACAATTTACTGCACAACATCATCCACAATCTTCGTTATTTGTTCATCTAATGCACACAGAACAACTTCACTTTCTTTTGCACTGTACTACTGGTTGTTCACATGAGGCGTTCGTGCGCATCACGTAAGTCTTAATGTTAGACGTGGATCAATGTCAAGACGTTTTTCATTTGTATTCACTTAGCCCCTATGGTAATATGCATACCCCTGTCAGTACGCATACCCCTCTTTAAGGTAATATGATGTTATTTCATCCTCTATATTATAGACGACTAGCAAACCTTAGCATGTTTGAATTTATAGTTGCGTTATTTAATTAACGAGTGGAACGTAAGTATATTTTAAGAAATGGCAGTCTTGTGTTCACATTAAGAACTGTGATGTCCCCCCCCAAACACCAGCTAGCAGTAAGAACTTTGCAAACAGAGCTCAATATCACACATTAATCACTTAATGCTTCCTCGTGTCTCATGAATGTTTGATATACATTGAATGCTCACCCATTCTTTCCGTTGCTTTGCATTTAGTTCACCGTTTCCGCATTTCTTCTTCTACGGTCAGGTATTACTGCCGCCATGATTGTCATTGAAAACACATGGATGCACGATGTCCAAACAAAAGACCCGTAGTTTAAAAAAAGCGTCCTGTACCTCTATAATTGTGTATTGATTAAAGCGAATAATTAATTTCCGAAAACAATAAATGTTAAAGTTAACTTCCATCATGCTGCTTTGATTCCAATATTGTGTGTGTTCCAAGCGAACCTGCCCTCTAGTGGCCTGGAATTGAATTTCACATCAGCACAATGGTGTTCTTTTTGACAGTATCAACCAAAACACATGACTGTATTTTTTATTTTATTTAATTATCTTTGCAAATACCTTTTTTATATTTAAAATTGTGCAAGTATGCCTAATTCTGTGACTAGTGAGTGTATATGCATGAAGAAATGGAATCACAGTATGACAAGTGTGACAATATACTGATATGTTGGCTATATATAGATAATAATAACTATTGACTAAATCATGGAAGTAAGCATTCACTTTGTGTGTTCTCTTTTATAGAGGCCCCACCAACCGGGAGCTCCAAGAATGGCTATGTTTTCCAGGAAATGGGTTAGTAACCAGTGTATTTTGATTCATAATTAGTTTGAATGCTGTGCTGTGATGTTCTTATTATGGTCTATTTTACCAACATTGTAAACACAATTCCTTAGGATATAAGAAAGATTACAAAAATGTTCTTTTCCATATGGAAATGTATTGCAACAGTTATCCAGTTAATGTCTCTCACTTGTGGCCTATTTCATGCTGTTGGAGAACTGAGAGCCTAATTAACACTTAAGTAATGAGGCGGTTGATCTGTGAGTTGACTGCGAGCAGGAGGAGAACAATCATCAGTCAAAACTCACGCAGGGTTTGAGTTAATTCCCTTAATCCTCCTTCTAAAGGAGGCTTCCACCCGGGGGTCATATTATTTATCTTCAGTATAATAAAAGGATTTACAAGGAGCAGCGATTATACGGCTGCAGGTGTTGCTTTAAAGGGTGGCTTCTTTTATTTTGTGGATTGTAGGAGATTGTAGGAGAGTAAAACAAACTGTGGAAAACACCTTTCAACCCAAGAGAGGCCAATCTAGACAGAAGGCTGACATATGAAATCAATAAAGCTCGCTCGGTGTAAATCGGAGGTGTCCAAGGCACAGGCCAGAGGCCATTTACGGTTATTTCCACTCTGGTTTTGGGGGAAGAGTTGTGCCGGAAATATGTCATTTATTTTGCTAGAATACACAAGCTTGCATATATTTTGGAGTATGTTAAAGCCCTGAAAAAGGCAATGTTTGCGACGAAATCATAAAAAATTGCATTCAAATGTCAAGAATGGTTGATTCTATGAAAAGTTTGGTCCCCGCTAGAGTGAATGAACTAATTTTGAGGACTATCCACAGCGTTGAAAGATGGAGAAGAGGGTGCGGATTATGGGAAGAATTCTCCTGTCTCTCACAAGGAAATCATCTATGACAACCAGAATCAACTCAGTGTGTCAGGTGTGTAACATGAATGCAAATCGATATGAACAACCTCTTCCATGGATGATAGATGAGGCCAAAAGTATTTAAGTATTGCCATAACAACATAAAACACAATATAAAGATGAAGAACACAACAGACAGATTCCAACTAATCACCATTAGTGTGAATAATGTTATCTTATTTCTTATTTTTCAAGTTAGTTCACAGCACTTAACTTTCTGGTTGAATAAGTTCAATATTAGTGACAAACTGGTAATGGTAATGGTTTTATTTCATTTGAACATGCATCAAATTACAATTGAATGCATCACATAATCAGTTCCCAGTTCCACATGTCCAAAAGGAGTAGGAAGAAGCAAAGCTTATTAAATCCTACCCCTCCATCTGGTACTTTTACAATCACTAACTGTTACATTTGTTCACTTCCTGCTTTCTATAATACAGTTTAAGGTTTTTTTTATATAATGCACCTTGCCATAATGGGTACCATAGTAAGTAATACTGCTTGTATTGTTTCTTGAATTGGTTCATCGTTGTGCATTGTTTGATTTCCTTACTCAATCCATTCCATAGTTTGATTCCACATACTGAAATGCTATGGCTAGCATAACGTAGTCCTAGCATAGAAGTGTTTCAAATGTACTTCTTCCCTGAGATCATATTTCTCCTCTCTTGTAGAGAAGTATTGGATGACATTTTTAGCTCATTGCTTACTTTTAGCCTTATGCATTATTTTAGCTGTTTGAAGATGAACTATATCAGCAAGTTGAAGTATTTGTCATTTTAGAAATAAGGAGTTAGTATGTTCTCTGTAGGCGGCATTATGAATTATCCTTACTGACCTTTTTTGCAGTACATTTAGCGAGTGAAGATTGCTTTTATAGTTATTATCCCATATTTCCACACAATAAGTAAGATATGGTAGAACCAGAGAGCAATAAAGAGTGTGGAGTGATTTCTGATTGAGAACAAATTCTGCTTTGTTATGTTGTATATTTGTAATATGAGGTTTCCAGCTCATATTTTCCTCTATTGTGATCCCCAGAAATGTATTTTCCTTCACCCTTTCAATGTCTACACCATCTAAACTGTGCTAATGTTTTTATTGACAGAACCAGAAGGACCAGGGTTTGGCCTTCTTAACACAACAAGGAAGGTACGATTGAAATTGTTTGATTTTAAACTAAATATATTGGAATTATTATTATTATAGAAAAGAATAAGAATATTTAGTGACGCCCCCCCCCCCCACACACACAAGTATGTGAAGCCGATGGACTTCCGTGAGGAGGTGCGGGCCCACAGGGACCTGGACGGCTTCCTGAGCCAGGCGAGCATCCTCCTGGACGAGGGCGCCTCCACGCTGGATGAGGTCCTGAGGCGCATGTTGAGCACCGTGGCGGAGGACGGCCACGGAGGGGGCTGCGATGTCGACGAGGTGATGGGCTCGCTGTTCACAGACGCAGGGAGAAGGGAGTTGGATGGTAAGATGACGTGAAATTAGAAAAACTCTACTAGGGAAGATTATGCTTCAGATTTTGACGTTGAAATTTGTTTTGTTTTGCGGCGACAGTCCATCTTCTGTCGGAGACCATTCAGGGAGTGACGGCGACGCCCACTGGCATTCATTACCAGCAGTCATGGCTCTGTATTCTGTGAGTATGTTACAGTTACATTGGGCTCCCCCTAGTGGGGACTGTGCAGTAGGGGCAGTGCCCTACCTGATACAGCAGATAATGCTGTTTGTCATACTTTTGAATTTGTTTTATATTTAATACAGAGCAGTCATTGTATTCTGTGGGTTCATGTGGATTACATTGACCTTATTGCGAGGACATATGTTCAATTCCTGGCTAAGGTTGCGTCATGCAGGACACCCGGCGTAAAAACTAAGCCCAATCCATTCATGATATTAACTTGCTGTGGTGACCATTGACACAGAAAAGATGAAAATTTAAAAAATATATATTATTATTATTATAATTATTATTATAATTATTATTATAATTATAATAATAATAATTATTATTATTATTATTACACTGGCCTTAGGAGTGAATAAGTGAGGACTCAACAGTAGGGGCAATGCCCCACTGGTTCCAGTAGAGGATGCTGTTTTTCATACAAATAAAAATAAAAATAAAATAAAATAAAATAAAATAAAATAAAATAAAATAAAATAAAATAAAATAAAATAAAATAAAATAAAATTAAATTGTAGTTTTCCTGGTACAGCCTACAAAAAATCCATCCATTTTCTAAAGCCAATCCTCACTAGGGTCATGGGTTATGCTGGAGCCTATCCCAGCTGTCTTGGGGCGAGAGGCGGGGTACACCCTGGACTGGTGGCCAGCCAATCACAGGGCACATATAGACAAACAACCATTCACACTCACATTCATACCTATGGACAATTTGGAGTCGCCTGTTTTTGGCATGGGTGAGGTACCAGAAAACCCAAGCATACACGGGGAGAACATGGCCAACGTGCTAACCACTCATCCACCGTGCTGCCTTTTTTGAAACATATTTGATTCATCCCTAACATAGTCGTGTTCTAACTTACCGCTGTTGCTTTTCAATGCGACCAGCTGCAACGTGAGAACCCTGCAGAGACGTCATGTCTGCATCGCACGTCTGGAGAGGCCGCAGAACTGGGGGGTCAACTGCTGCGAGGCACGCTACGTTGTCCTCATCCTGGCCCCACACAGAACAGTAAGACGCCGGTTTACTCTGGAAAAATAAACCTTGCATCATGTTGCGTTTTTTTAAACACAACAACCCTCTTTTTAACATCCTAGAAAAGCACCAAGTCGGCCATCGAACTGGGAAGAACATTTGCCACCATGCTCTCAGACATGTCCTTCAGACAAAAACTTCTAGAGACCAAAACCCAGGAGGAATTCAAACAAGAACTGGTCCACCAGCGACAGCAGCTGTCCGTGGTCGCGGAGAAGCCCGTTGTAGATGACGTGGATGAATCCGATCCACGGAAAGGCAAAGCACTTCAGGTGTGGTTAAAGACGGGGAAGATGTTCCTGTATACGGAATATAAATGATGATAAAACAAAAGCAACATGTTCTCCCTAAGTCCTTCCTCATGGTTTAGTGCTTCAAGCCAGGCATGTGAATATCAGGAGCCATGAGGTGAAGTGCCAAATGATCTGATTATCCAGATTCCGCAATCCGTTAGTCGGGCCTGGGGAACGAGAGGCAGATGGGTTGGACAAATGGCTGCCAAGTCTGCCTGGCAGCAGAATGATTGCAGACAAAGTACTTCATTATGTCCACTGAGGACATTTAGACACAAACACTCCCCACGGAGAACACTTTTATTTTGGCGAATTAACACACTAATAGAAGAAAGGGCCATTGGTAGTGTAGTGGCACTCGTAAAGTTTACTGGATCTTTGTTTTCACAGGAGGTCCTTGAAAGCAGCAGTATACCTATAATATTTACTAGCATTTTTACAGTAGGTCCTCAAGAAAGTAGAGCTTCTGTCACATAGAGGATCTTTGACAAGTGTTTTTGTGGTATCCATCCATCCATTTTCTGTACCACTCAACGGTGGCGGCATGCTGGAACCTATCCCAGCTGTCTTCGGGTACACCCTGGCATTTGAAATCATTCAATTCATTCATTCATTTTCTACCGCTTATCCTCACGAGGGTCGCGGGTATGCTGGAGCCTATCCCAGCTGTCTTCGGGCGAGAGGCGGGGTACACCCTGGACTGGTGGCCAGCCAATCACAGGGCACATATAGACAAACAACCATTCACACTCACATTCATACCTATGGACAATTTGGAGTGGCCAATTAACCTAGCACGTTTTTGGAATGTGGGAGGAAACCGGAGTACCCGGAGAAGGGAGCAGGGAATCGAACCCGGGTCACCTAGTTGTGTAACCACTCGTCCACCGTGCAACCAGTTTTTGTAGTTTGTTGTATACTTTAAAAAGAGAAAAGCACAACTGCCATGTAGAGAACCCTTGGCTTGTGTTTTGATCCTTAAAAACAGCAGAGTAGAGCCTTGCTGTCATGTGGAGGAACTTTGACAAGCATTTTTGCTGTAGGTGTTCAAAAACAGCATACATTTGCAGCAGGTCCATAAACACAGCAGTGTGCTCCTTTCATATACAGGAACTTTTGCAGTTGGTCTTCAAAAATGGTACAGTAGCATATATGCTGTATGTCCTTAAAAACAACAGTGTCCTCCTGTCATATGTTGATGTTTGCTAAATACAAGGATGAAGAGTCTTGAACCAGTCATGATGTGCTATATATATCACTATATTGACACTTAATATGGTACCCATTATCAAAAATATGAGGAGCCATGAGGTGAAGTGCCAAATGATCTGATTATCCAGATTCCGCAATCCGTTAGTCAGGCCTGGAGAATGAGAGGCAGATGGGTTGGACAAATGGCTGCCAAGTCTGCTTGGCAGCAGCAAGGTAGATGACGATGTATGTCGTACTTCGGTACGAGGTGCATTATTTAAAAAAAAAAAACTGTATTATGGAAAGCAGGATGTGAACAAATGTAACAGTTACTGATTGTAAAAGTACAAGATGGAGGGGTAGGATTTAATAAGCTTTGCTTCTTCCTACTCCTTTTGGACATGTGGAACTGGGAACTGATTATGGGATGCATTCAATTGTAATCTGATGCATGTTCAAATGAAATAAAACCATGACCATTACCATATAGATGACCTTTGACTGCTATTTTTGCAGTAGGTCCTCAAAAACAGCACAGCCAACTAGCGTATATATGTAGAATATCCTTTACAACAGCAGAGCACTACTTTCATGTAAAGAATCTTTTGCAGCAGGTCCTTAAAAGCAGCAGAGCGTTCCTGTCATATAGATGATCTACAGTAGGATAAGCATAAACATATTGCTTGTGTTTCAATTTACTTCTGACTATGTTAGCCAATTGGTGAGATGAGTGAGTACTGTAGTGATGGAGGGAAAAACAAACATGCATCAATCTGTAGTAGTAGTAGTAGTAGTAATGTGTGGCTACTTAGTAGCTGTATTTTAAGCTAGTGTTCCTTCATGTGTCAGATGAGCTTCTGTGCTGTTTTTTTCCCATTCCAGTGTAAAGACTTCTTCAAAGCCGGTAAAGGTGTTTACGACGACCTCCGCCGCCGCTTGCCCCTCTACCCTTCAGACTTCACAGACGGTCTGTAATCAGCTTTTAACGCTGCTGGTGGTCTTCTGAAAAGGTGCTTTTTTTCATCTTTTTCACACTACTTTGATCCATGAAGGCATCACTGGGAAGGACCGCTGTCTGCTTAAGTACACCACCACCGCCATTTTCCTGTACATCGCTATTCTACTGCCCGCCATCGCCTTCGGTTCTCTGAATGATGAAAGCACACGAGGGGAGATCGGTAATGATGACTCTTCACAATGATGCGATACAAAGACTGGCAACCGAGCTCGAATGTCTTTCATAGATGTTCAAAAGACCATTGTCGGCCAGAGCATCGGTGGTGTGATCTACGCTTTGTTCGCCGGCTCGCCACTCGTCATTCCACTGACCACCGCGCCGCTCGCCATCTTCATTAGTGGTGCATAGTCATATACTACGTACTGTACATAATAGTACCAACAGGGATTTCCTTTAACACATAATGGTGTTTGCTTGCAGTGATCAGGGGCATCTGCGACGACTACGACCTTGACTTTGACGCGTTCTACGCCTGCATCGGCCTGTGGAACAGTTTGTTCCTCATCCTGGGAGGTTTATTCAATGTCAGCCTGCTGATGAAGCTCTTCAAACGGTGAATGCGCAACAGCATTTTGTCAAGATGCCATGAGAGCCTGTATACCTATACTATAATATCTTCTCAAGGGAAAGTACACACAATAATGCTATATCTGAACTTCGATTACATTACTTGGTATTATTTGCATTATTTTTATGTTATGTTATGCTATTATGCTAATTTTTCGACCCTTTGTATTGAGTTGTGTATTGAGCTATGAACCATATAAGGAAGTTTGCCCTCTGTGACATCACAAAGGTGTACTTTTACCACGCCTTTTGAAACCGAGCCTTTTGAGCCATCCCAAACTTCTTTCAGTGCTCATTTCCAAATGCGGAAACCTCATTATCTGAAACTTTGGTGTTGTTTAACACGAGAATACAACATTCTAACTACATTTATAGGTCAGAAAAAAGGAAAAAGCATAATAGGTCCCCTTTAATACAGATTGCTCATTAATAGGATAAAAAGATCATTTTTGTTAGCCCCACTATTTAGTTATTTATAACCTAAAAAACATGTGGTCTTACTTTTTATTTGTATATAAGGCACGTGTGGCCTGTCCTCTATTGGAAAAACTTTGTTGTAAAAGTCTGATCACCTTCTGTTGAGCTTATATAGTTCTTATTATTATTATTAATTTATTTTAGACATACATACTATGTTACATTATTGTTTCGCACATATACATTTACAATACAATACACTTACAATATCAATTTACAATTTTGTCAAGATGCCAAGAGAGCCTGCTCTGGTTAGTGAGGGAAGGACGGAACCTGAAATTGACAGGCAGATTGACGCAGCGTCTTGTGTCCGAAAGACAAATCTCTCAATTTACTCGTCGATGTACATTCCTACCATGACCCGGGGTCATGGGCTTTGGGTAGTGACCGAAAAGACAAGATCGTGGGTACAATCGGCTGAGGGTGGCTGAAGGGGCTCTGAGTAAGGTCCTTTGCATTGAGAGGAGCCAAGAGAGGCTCTGAAATCTGGTTAGCATGCCGCCTGGACACCTCCCTACGTCCAGCAGGACCTTGTCTCCCAAATGGCCTGGGAAGACCTTGGGATCCATCGGAAAGAGCTGAATGAACTAGTCGGTGGGAGGGAAATCTGGGCTTCCCTGCTTAGGCTGCTGCCCTCGTGACCAGACCTCATATAAGCAGAAGATGGATGGTTGGATGGATAGAAGCAAGTAACACAAGTAGCCTGTGTGTGACTTATTCATACAGACAGAATATGACAAGTTTTTCTTATGTCAAACGTAAAACGACAAAGCACTTCTGTCCAATATGAATGTTTGACTTTGGAGGTTCCGCTATAAAAACAGTAATGATCATTTTCAACACAGCCTATCTGCCATGTTTGAAGCATAAATTAACCAGGAACATAACACTTTTCTCAGAAGAAAACCCCGGTTGAAATATTTAAGTCTTTGTTGCATATATCATGTGACCTTAACGCGAGGACAGACCGTGTTATGACTGCTTTATTTCTGCCTGTCCTGTAATCTTTCATTACATTCTGTGCTGTCATGTTGTGTCTGCTTGCATGGAAAAAAATAACCGTGTTGTCCCCAGCTCCACTGAGGAAGTCATCGCGTTGTTCATCTCCATCGCATTTGTTGGAGATGCGGTGAAAGGCACGGTTAAAAGTAAGTGAAATCACTTTATATTGATCATTTGATTGGGATTGGACCCTGGACCGTGAGCATAAGCAATTATATGCAAATAAAAACATCTATTATATAGTTGACAAGGGACGGCACGGCGGTCGAGTGGTTAGCGTACAGACCTCACAGCTAGGACACCAGAGTTCAATTCCAACATCGGCCATTTCTGTGCGGAGTTTGCATGTTCTCCCCGTGCATGCGTGGGTTTTCGCCGGGTACTCCGGTTTCCTCCCACATTCCAAAAACATGCTAGGTTAATTGGCGACTCCAAATTGTCCATAGGTATGAATGTGAGTGTGAATGGTTGTCTATATGTGCCCTGTGATTGGCAAGCGACCAGTCCAGGGTGTACCCCGCCTCTTGTGCGAATACAGCTGGGATAGGCTCCAGCATCTGCATTTAAAGTACAAACTGTAGTAGTCAATACGAAAGAGCGATGAACAGATCGGAGGCCTGGTGTAACCTTTAGCCAGTGCAAGACACCTAATATTATCTTTCTCTCACACTCGCTAGTTTTTGACCACTTCTTCCACGAGCCCACGCTGGCGACTGCGAACAGCACGCTGGTGCTTCACGAGATCGGCGAGGTTCTAGAGAAGATGAAGAACCAGACAGCAGGACATGCCAACACCAGTGTGCCTCTGATGGCTCACGCTGAAGGACACGCCTCAGTCTTCCTGCCCAAGTCTCTGGTGCTGTGCTCCAGAGAGATCCCCATCCTGTGCCTTCTGCTCATGCTGGGGACCTTGTGGCTGGGTTACGCTCTCTACCTTATCAAGAGGAGGTAGGCCAACTGCTGCAACAGACCCAGGATGGGCCACACATTGTGTTTCAATACCTTAAATACATGACGTATGCAGCCTTGTGCTTCAAATTTGAACTATAGCTACACTATTACCTATGCTATTATATCTTCTCAAGGGAAAATACACACAATAATGCTATATCTGAACTTCAATTACATTATTTGGTATTATATGTATTATTTTTATGTTAAAGGGGAGCTATTATGCTCATTTTTTACCCTTTGTATTGAGTTGTGGTCTCGTATAGAGCAGCTACACACAATAACCCGCACAGAAAACTTTCTAGATTTTCCAGAATCTGCACCTATTCCAGCTGTATTTCCTTTGATTTGTGCTTCCTACCAAAACAGTTTTAATTTATTCCACCCACGGCCCGCAGCCAGGCATGCACACCCAAAGAGCTTCCTAGCTATGAACCATATAAGGAAGTTTGCCCTCTGTGACATCACAAATGGGTACTTTTACCACGCCTTTTGAAACCGAGCCCTTTGAGCCATCCCAAACTTTTTTCAGTTCTCACTTCCAAATGCGGAAACCTCATTATCTGAAACTTTGGTGTTGTTTAAGATGATAATACAACATTTATACATTTATAGGTCAGAAAAAAGGAAAAAGCATAATAGGTCCCCTTTAATACAGATTGCTCATTAATAGCATAAAAAGATCATTTTTGTTAGCCCCACTATTTAGTTATTTATAACCTAAAAAACATGTGGTCTTACTTTTTATTTGTAAACAAGGCGTGTATGGCCTGTCCTTTATCGGAAAAACTTTGTTGTAAAAGTTTGATCACCTTCTGTTGAGCTTATATAGTTCTTATTATTATTATTAATTTATTTCAGACATGCATACTATGTTACATTTTTTTCTCACATATACACTTACAATACAATACACTTACAATATCTATATCTATATATATACACATACATTCATACACACACACAAACCCTCATCACTATACATGTCTGAAAAGGAGCAGGAAGAAGCAAAGCTTATCACTGTAGGTTTTATGCTTTCTTTGTAGCACTTTGAGATTTCTGTAATGTAAAGTGCAATATAAATAAAATGTATTATTATTATATTACATTTATTATTATTAAATTAAATTCTTCATCTTGGCAGTCAAAATTCATTGTTCACTTTTTGCTAAATCTAGCTTCAGCTGGTGCAGCTGTAAAAAAAAAAAACAATAAAAAACACACTGGTTTTTCCTCTCTATGGAAGGATGGCGAGTGCTCAGTATTGAAAGATTTTGTACATACCCATAAATACAAGTGGGCCCTGCATTTGTTAGCACTTTATTTTATAGGTGAATGAGTTAGTTGCCACTGCAGTCTATTTGTCTGACAGTCACCGTGACCTATTGGTTTTGGGCTTATAACGTGTAAAACGGTTGTAAAAAAATCTGTAAGAATCTCCCAGCTGAATAATGTTTGGCCCCTTTAGCCCGTATCTGAACGACAAAATCCGAGAAGTAGTGTCAGACTGCGCTCTGCCCATCTCCGTGGTCATCTTCTCCTTCATCGGCTCCTACCTCTTCCTCGATGTACAGCGTGAGTGCAAATCTCCACAGTGCTCATATACGACATCTCAACCTCTGTCAGCAGACTTATTTTGTTCTTGTCCATGTGACCCATGTTTAACCGGTCTGATGTTACCCTCCCAATGCTACGCTCTTGACAGTTCCTGTGTTCAGCGTTCACGACGGACCCGTCTTCAACTACCCTCCCTTTGACAAGCTGTCAGGACTCAACACTCTGAGCGCAGTGGGACTCGGCTTCCTCCTCGCTCTGCTCATCTTTATAGACCAGAACATCGTCATTTCACTCACACATGTGCCGGAACACAAGTAAGAGCTTGAGTGTGTGCTTTAATGTCAATTATGGTTGTTTACTGTGGTGTCGAACTGCATTGGCGGAATATTGGTGTTTCTAATTTGCCTCTCTCATATACCTAAACATGACACTCGAAATAGGGAATGCCCCAAATGTGGAAGTGAAGTTCTGTTTTTCAGGAGAATAGTTTTTGAAAACCAACTGCAAAAACGCAAAGGTGTCCTTCAAAGGAAGGAACTACCATTTTTTGGAACCTAAAAAAACAAAATAAAAACACTTGGTAATGGTAATGGTAATGGAACCTACTATGTGGAGTCAAACTATGAAATGGATTGAGTAAGGAAATCAAACAATGCACAACGATGAGCCAATTCAAGAAACAATACAAGCAGTTGATGTTTGCTAAATACAAGGATGAAGAGTCTTGAACCAGTCATGATGTGCTATATATATCACTATATTGACACGCACTATGGTACCCATTATGGCATTGGATGCTCATATCACCCAGTACTTCGGTACGTGATAAAAAATTTTAAAAAACTATATTGTGGAAAGCAGGAAGTGAACAAATGTAACAGTTACTGATTGTAAAAGTACCAGATGGAGGCTGGATGGAGCTTTGCTTCTTCCTACTCCTTTTGGACATGTGGAACTGGGAACTGATTATGGGATGCATTCAATTGTAATCTGATGCATGTTCAAATGAAATTAAACCATTACCATTACCGCAAAATGATGGTCAAAGATCCCCAAATGATGAAGCCCCTACTTCAACAACGCTAGTCAAAGATCCCTGATATAACAGGGGAGCTCTGCTGTTTTTTAGGACCTACTGCAATAATAGTGGTCAAAGCTCCTCTATATGACAAGAACACTAGACCTACTTCAAAAATGCTAATCAAAGATCCCCTCTATGACTCTATGTAGTGCTCTGCTGTTTTAAGGCAAACTGCAAAAACACTAGTCAACATGAACATGCTGCTGTTTTTAGTAACCTCTGCAAAAATATGACTGGAATTTGTTTTTAAAGGGCCTTCTGTAAACCAAAAACACTAGTCAAAGATCTTCTTAAGACAAGTGCTCTGCTGTTATTTGGAACCCTCCATCCATCCATTTTCTATGTCGCTTATCCTCACTAGGGTTGCGGGGGTATGCTGGAGCCTATCCCAGCTGTCTTTGGGCGGACTGGACTGGTCGCTAGCCAATGACAGGGCACATCTAGACAAACAACCATTCACACTCACAATTTGGAGTCACCAATTAACCTAACATGTTTTTGGAATGTGGAAATTGGAGTACCCGGAGAAAACCCACGCATGCACGGGGAGAACATGCAAACTCCACACAGAGATGTTTAAGTGGAGAATTGAGCCCGGGTCTTCCCACTCTCCTGACTATGTGGCCTACGTGCTAACCACTCGTGCGACCCGTTATTTGGAACATACTGCAAAAATGTTTGTCGTTCCAAAACATTATACACCAGTCCTGATTTGGCCCACAGTTGTAAAACACTAACCATAATATGATAACCATTGGACCAGATTTAACGTATGGCCTACAGGTCTCAGTGTAATGCGTTTCTACAACACTACGACGGGCGTCATAACTGATTGTTTATGTTGAAAAACAAAGCGTACCTTTGAAATGTCTGCATTTGTTGGTACCAGGCTGCTCAAAGGCACGGCATTCCACTGGGACTTAGTGCTGACAGGCCTCATCAACATCCTCATGTCCTGTCTGGGGTTGCCGTGGATGCATGCCGCCTTCCCGCATTCCTCCTTGCACGCCCGTCAGCTCGCCAAAGTGGAGCAGCACGTGGAGAACGGCCACCTCTACTCCACGTATGTCAACCTCAAACAAATTGAATATTCTCATGTTTGAATATGTTTGATAAAAGATCGATATAAGCTGCTAATAATACATTTGTAGATATCAAGGTTTTATTTTAAGATATGTAGCAAAGCCTGCTTTAATGCAGAGCTGCAGAAGATGGATTTTTGTCACATTTGGTAGCCATAAAGAGGATATGATGCTGTGTGTATGCTAAATCTGCAAAGTGACGCTAAAACAAACAATAAACCCACGTCGATGAAAACACAACCTCCTGGAGCAAGGTTTTCCGAACACACAGTGTGATTGACTGGGAATGTCGATAATGAGCGTCTCGAGGACAGCTCCAACTAAAAGACAGCTAACTGAACCTAAAAAAATCCAGACAAAGCATTTTTTTTTCTCTCTCGTTTTACAGGATCGTCAGCGTGAAGGAGACGCGTCTGACCTCGCTGGCCGCCAACATCCTGATCGGCCTGTCGGCCTTCATGCTGCCCATTCCACTCCAGTGGATTCCAAAGCCCGTCCTCTACGGGCTCTTTCTCTACATTGCTGCCACTTCGTTGGATGGGAACCAGATGGTGGACCGCATGGCCTTGCTGCTGAAGGAACAGGTGGGGAAGAAAGAAACCTGTTTGGACATCATTTTTCATTACAGGAAAACCCTGTGGCACCCCATTGTGTGTCAAAATGCTTTGAAAGACATGCTAGCATACATGTCAAACTATTAGAAATGTTAGCCATTTTCTACCGCTTTTCCTCACGAGGGTCGCAGGGGTGCTGGAGCCTATCCCAGCTGTCTTCGGGCGAGAGGCGGGGTACACCCTGGACTGGTGGCCAGCCAATCACAGGGCACATATAGACAAACAACCATTCACACTCACATTCATACCTATGGACAATTTGGAGTGGCTAATTAACCTAGCATGTTTTTGGAATGTGGGAGGAAACCGGAGTACCCGGAGAAAACCCACGCATGCACGGGGAGAACATGCAAACGCCACACAGACATGGCCGAGGGTGGAATTGAACCCTGGTCTCCTCGCTGTGAGGTCTGCGCTCTAACCACTCGTCCGCCGTGCAGCCCCGTTTTTCAAACAATCTCGCTCAAATTTTCCATACTAGTGCTTGTCAGTCCCCCAAGATGTTGTACTAAATTCCGTGACATTTTTTTGACATTTCCTCATGTAGACCGCCTATCCCCCCACCCACTACGTCCGCCGTGTACCCCAGAGGAAGGTGCACTACTTCACGGGGCTGCAGATGATCCAGCTCATCATCCTGTGTGCCTTTGGCATGTACCCTCTGCCCTACATGAAGATGGTCTTCCCCCTCCTGATGATCCTGCTCGTCCCTGTCAGGTGAGGACATTAAACCAAGTTACTGTTATATTTCTTTACAACGTATAAGAGGACGGCACCAAAACATCAAGCATGTTGAGGATCTAGACCTGGGGTCGGCAAACTTTACTATCTAAAGAGCCATTTTCAGTTGACTTAACATATTTTTTTTGAGTTACGAACTTAAAAACTTGTCCCTATGACAACAATTATTCAGTAAGCATTACTTAAATAAGCTTTGAGTGAAGAGGAAAAGCTAAATTGTGCGATGCAATATTGCTTGTTGGTTCAAAGCAATTTCAAATTAAGTTGTCCTAACTGAGAAAGACTAATGGAAACTGTTGTGTTGATTTTTTTTCTTGAGGCTAAACATTTATTTTTTGAGTGTGTGTATTAACGAATGAATGTTGTATTTTCTACTCTGTTTACTTGCTTTTATTCAACTCCATTCTTCTGTAAAGTGTCTTTGAGTATTTTGAAAAGCACTATACAAAATAAAATGTATTATTATTATTATTATTTATTATTACTCTTGCTAGTGTACGGTCTCACAGAAAGTCATATTTTTTCCAAAACTCATTAAAAAGATGTGTATTTTCCTCATTCAGGTGTTTTAAAAAAATACTTGAGCATTGCGAAGGGAGCCACAACAAAGAGGCTGAAGAGCAACATGCGGCTCTGGAGCCATGGGTTTCTGACTTTTCCAAAATCTGTAAAATTACTTTGGAGAAATTTGCGTTAGGCTAAATTTGCGAAAACATTTGAATGGACATTTGCATTGTATGTGTGTGTGAATGGACCGACAGATGTTTGCAATATGTGTGTGTAAATGACTGGTCAGAATGAAAGAAATGACAATGACAAGCATTTACATTCCCTCTTTATGTACTAAATACACAGACAGACATTTTCATTATCAGTGTAAGTAAATGGACTGACCGGCATTTGCATTATCTTGTTACTTAAATGGAAATAAAGATTACGTGTGTGGAAGTACAGACATACGTGCATTCTCTGTGTATGCAAACAGGCTCACGTTTGTTTGTATGTAATGAGCACTCGGACATTTGTGTGTGAATGGACATACCTTTTCATGTGTCGTTCTTCTAGGTACCGTACATGCAACTGTGTCAATCATGTGCTCTGCTTGTTTCGCTTCAGGACCAGCTTGCTTCCGAGAATGATTGACGCCAAGTATCTGGACATCATGGACTCCCAGCACATGTAGAAGAAGATGTAGAGCAGCGGACACAGACAATGCAAACATAGCGTTTTCAGCATTTAGACTGTGACTATTGACACACCCCATTGTCTTGTTCTCAATCAATGTAATGAACCATTTCCTGGAACATAATCAATCACTCACTTACATACTGTACATCATTAGTGAGCTGGTAACTACCAAACCACAAATTCATTCATTCCCCTCCAGAATAATGATATAATAATTCATGTTTTTGTCTGTTTTGCTTTTTGTATTTTGTATTTTTAGTGTGTCCTCTTTTTTTAAAAACATAAAAAAAACATATAAATCAATAAATTGTTTTCATTTTAAGAATACGTGTAATGTGATGGATGTTATTATATACAACATTACTCCAATGCAATTCAATGCAAACAAATAAATACATTCTGAAGAATAAATCTGTTTTTTTAATGGATGTCCTCCGCTGCATGGGAATTGCAGTGTGAAGCTCCTCCACTAGATGGCAGTAAAAGCTTAGCTGCCGGGTGCTGGAGCTCAGCAAACTGGCATCAAGTCGGATTTGATTCTTAGATGATTCCACCTGACAAATCACACACAGGATGCATTTGCTGTCTAGTCAATTAAAAAAACAACACACCTGGGATTCCAGGCATCCACATGACCTCCAAAGTTGGATTCAATCCTCAAATTTGCAAAACAAAAATGACTTCCGTGCGTCTACGGAATTAACGCTACAAACGCTTTTTCTGTCTATCTAACAGAAAGGATATTTGACTTTAAATATTTGACTACTGCTTCTGAAGTACGTACTTAAAAACAGTAGAAAGCCACTGACCTATAGAGAAGTGATTCTTAACCAAAGGGCCGCGGGACAGCGTAGTAGGTTAGCAACTGAAGACACCAGACGTAAGCTAGCCGCTATGCTACTGTATGTTATCCAGTTACAGTGCAGCTTCCGACCAGATGGTGGCGGTAATGTGGCAGTCGGTTGTTTAACAAGCTCACAAGAAGATCAGAAGAAGACCTTCAACTGCACTTGGGAATGGAGACGTTTTTAAAAGGAAAACATTAAGACAAAAATGGTGCCAGTCCCCCCCAAAAGTCACAAAGAATGGCGTTTTTAAATTTATTTATTTATTTATTTATTTATTTATTTATTTATTTATTTATTTATTTATTTATTTATTTATTTATTTATAAATATATATATAATAAATATTTATATATTTATTTTTATTGACTGATTAATTTTATCGATATTTATTCATATTAATAATTGGTTTTTTTTAATAAATACGCCTGAGTTTTTTTTCTTGCTTGATTTATTCCATGAATTATTAGCAAAAGTTATGATAAAATTAATAAAAATGTTTGTGATGATCACGTTTTATCATGTCATTATTCATTGAACTTTTTTTTACAGGTTTTACAGGTTTTACCTTGTTAGTTAAACTGTGAGTGGATTTGATTGAATATTGAAAACAAATCAAGATCAATTAAATTGATACAATTTTATTATGTAATACGGCCCCGGGCCAATATGCACTGAAAAAATTGGGTTAATAACTCCTGATTTAGAGGATCTTTTAAGATTTCTGATTAACTGGAAAAGTGCTTTTTTAGACCATACAATGGTACAGTATCGGTGATGATAACCATAGAACCAGAAATAGAATAATAATAATAATAATAATAGAATAATAATAATGAACGACATAGTACACAAGGCACACCTATGTGTGGCGCTGTGAACTGACACGGAGACGGCATCACGTGACACACCAAACCACAGAAGAAGAACAGCTTCCTGTTCAATCTCCAGTGCATCTTCAAAAGCTGATTACTTTTACTTTATTGTCATTTAATTGTACTGTATTGTATTGTCTTAACACTTGGAGGAAAACTACAAAACATTGTCTGTATAGTTTATAAAGGGCTTTATTATTATTATTATTATTATTATTATTATTATTATTATTATTATTATTATTATTATTATTATTATTATTATTATTATTATTATTATTATTATTATTTCAGTTTGGGACAAGTCAAGTTTCCTGTGACTTCCACAATTAAAAATTAGTCTTCATTTGCGCATCATATTAGAAAATACAAGAGGGTAATGATGCCATTGGCTTTCTAGAAGGATTTCTTAAGACAACACGAGACAAAAAAAGAGTAAAAAAGGGTGTCGCCATGGTGATTCATCCTCTCATGGTCACCATAGAGATACTGCCAATTAAATGCCCGCTTGTTTTTATATTTTTTATTAACGTCTGAACCACCTACGTCCTGCTGATACCAGTCGGAGGATAATAACACACCTCTCGTCTCAACTAACTCCACCAGCTGTGGGCTTCCTCCGCACTTTCTAGAGTCTCTTATGAGAGCGTGCACGTGTTTTCTTGTCAATATGTCACCATGCCCACATGCAGGAAGTGCTCGTCATGCTGAAAGTAGCTCGAAGGGCATGAAAGGCGCTCCTCACTGGAGCTCATGTATACATTATAATTAATAATATCATAATTCAGTGAATATATCATGCACCAATAACTTTGGTGCACCATACCGTCACCATCTGATCCAAGATATTCAACCAGGGGCCCGCAGGACCAAGTCTGAGGATCTTTAACCAGTGATTTTGCAGTCGGTCATTAAAACCAGCAGAACTATTCTGGCACAGAAAAACAGCAGAGGGCTCTTGTTATGTATTATGTTGTTTGCATTTG
Source organism: Doryrhamphus excisus (assembly GCF_037039965.1). NCBI lineage: Eukaryota > Metazoa > Chordata > Actinopteri > Syngnathiformes > Syngnathidae > Doryrhamphus > Doryrhamphus excisus. The sequence continues at coordinate 1,086,225 of NC_136379.1, forward strand.
TTCGCTAAAAACAGCAGAGGGCTCATATCACATAGATGGTAATGGTAATGGTAATGGTAATGGTAATGGTTTTATTTCATTTGAACATGCATCAGATTACAATTGAATGCATCACATAATCAGTTCCCAGTTCCACATGTCCAAAAGGAGTAGGAAGAAGCAAAGCTTATTAAATCCTACCCCTCCATCTGGTACTTTTACAATCACTAACTGTTACATTTGTTCACTTCCTGCTTTCTTAATATAGTTTAATCTTTGACTCGTGTTTTCTCTTCAAATGGTAGATCCTTAAAAACAGCAGAACTCTCCTGTTATGTAGAGGATCTTTGACAAGCTTTTTTTGCAGCTGGTCCTCAAAAACAGCTAAACACTCTTGTCATATTAATGCTTTTTAACAATCATTTTGTGGCTGCTCATTAAAAGAGTAGATCCATAACAACAGCAGAGCCCTCCTGTTATAGAGAGGATCTTTGAGGAGGGTTTTGGCAGCAAATTACTAAACACCACAGAGCTTTCTTGTGAGATAGATGATTTCAAATGTTTTTATGTTTCAGCTGGTCCTACTTGGATCTTTGACCAGCAGTAGATCCTTAATAACAGCATAGTGCTCCTGTTATATATATATATATTTTTTGCAATAAAAGCTAGGAGACCAGGGTTCAATTCCACCCTCGGCTATCTCTGTGTGGAGTTTGCATGTTCTCCCCGTGCATGCGTGGGTTTTCTCCGGGTACTCCGGTTTCCTCCCACATTCCAAAAACATCCTACTCCAATTTGTCCATAGGTATAAATGTGAGTGTGAATGGTTGTTTGTCTATATGTGCCCTGTGATTGGCTGGCCACCAGTCCAGGGTGTACCCCGCCTCTTGACCGAAGACAGCTGGGATAGGCTCCAACATGAGGAAAAGCGGTAGAGAATGAATGAATGAAAGGTTATTCAAAACAGGAGAGCATTCTTGTCATATCTTTGACGAGCAGTAGGTCCTTCAAAAAGCGGAACGCTCCTGTTCCATAGAGGATCTTTGCCGAGATGTTTGCAGTTATTGCAAATCTGCCCTTAGAGGCCACAAGTAGCATAAAGGTGACATCAGAGACAGGATTTCAAGAGGTCTGAAAGGCTGACGTGACAGCAGAGAGACAAATTCATGTCAAGATGGCGCTGAGGACAAGGCGCAGTGTGCTGCATTCATAACAGGATTGTTCCGTGTGTGTGATGATGATGTCAGGATGCATTAAGGTCCATCATGGCGATTGCTGCATTACGGCAGAGAACACAGCCCCTTTTGAAGTCACTGCAGTGGCACCGAGATCATAATTACGCCCCGTTTTTAGTTTGCTTTTTGAGCTGTGTGAGAAGGTGAAAATATTAGAAACAGTGCAGTGCAATTGTACAGTACACTGTACAGTAATTCACATATTGTTCAATGAATATCACATATGCCAAGTAGGATAGAAGACGGGCGAGCTATCAGATTGAGTACATTAAAACAGAAAGTGTAGCGACTGTGTGGGACCGTGGGGTGTGGGCATAGGAGGCTTTGGCCCTGCCCTTGGTGTGGGGACGGGTGGTTGTACCCCGCTGCCCTTGCAGAGCCTTCTCCCTTAGGTATGTATATGGCTATATTTGTATATATGTGTGTGTGTGTACGTATGTATATATTTATTATTATCATATCTAAAATAGCTAAAAGATCTAAATTATTAGAAAATATATTATATATAAATTATTATTATATATTAAGTATCAATAGTAGTATCATTATTATACAAAATAATAATAATAATAATTATATTATGTTCCATAGAGGATAATAATGATAATAATAAAACATCATATATATAATAATAATAATAATAATATTTTTTTTGTTTTTTCCATTCCATACACAAAAATAAAAATAGAGAATAAAAACAATAAATACAAGTAATTGGTAATAATAACAATAATAATAATAATAATAATAATGATATATTATTATTATTATTATATAATATAATTATATAATATATATATAAGTATATAATAATAATAATAATTTATCATTAATAATAATAATAATGATAATATTATTATTATTGTTATATTATATAATTATATAATATATATATATATAATTATATAATAATAATAATAATTTATCATTATTATCATCATCATCATCATCATCATTATTATTATTATTATTATCAAAAAATAATAATAAAAAATAAAGTAAAGTAATTGGTAATAATAATAATAAGGATATTAATAATGCTATTATTAATATTATTATTATATTATATAATTATATAATATACATATAATTATATAATAATAATAATAATATTAATTTATCATTATTATCATTATTATCATCATCATTATCATTATTATTACCAATTACTTTAATTATAAAGTAAAGTAATTACTAGACTTTATATATTATTATTATTATTATATATATATTATATAATATATATATAATAATATAATAATAATAATAATAGTAGTAGTAGTAATTACTTTACTTTATAATATTATTATTATATTATATAATATATATATTATAATAATAATAATTTATTATTATTATTATTATCAATTTTATTTCAACTTTATCATCAACTTTATTTTTTATTTATTATTTTTATTCTCTATTTTTATTTTTGTGTATGGAAGGAAACAAAAACCAAAAAAGTAACAGAAAGTGTGGCCTGTCTCACGAGGCACTCATCATCCCAACCAGAGAACAGATTGTCAGTAACAACACTGCCAAGAAAATGATCTGAAGAAGAAAGACATCCAAGAGCGGAAGACCCATGAAACCTCTGCTGTGCTCCACAACACAAAGTGTCGCATTGTTGACATGACTACTGCAGCATGAATGTAATTATCATCATGTTGCACAAGCAGGTTTGTCATAAAAAATAGAGAAAAAAAAAGTGGTGTGACAATCGTGAAAAAGTCATCATCAGTTATGCAGACATGAGATGAGAGCTGTGACTGTATCCGGCATTTATCACGCTTTTATCTTTTATGCCGTAGAGACTCGCATTTTTGCTGTACATCCCTGGAAACAGCAGAGAGCTCCTGTCATAAAGAGAATCTTTGACTGGAGTTTTTACAGTAGGTCCTTAAAAGCAACAGAGAGCTCTTATACTGCCATAGAGATGAGAGGCTCTTTGGCCGGGCGTCTTTTGCAAGCCCTTCAAGACAGCAGCTGACTCCTCTGGCAAAAATATTTTTGCAGTAGGTCCTTAAAAACAGCAGATCACTTCTGTTATATAGAGGATTTTTGAGGATCTTTGATTTTTGCAGTAGGTCCCTAAAAACAGTAGTATGATATAGAGGACCTTGGACTGCGTGATTGCAGCAGATTCATAATAACAATGCAGCACTCTTGTCATGTAGACATTTTTTCCTAGTAGATCCTCAGACACAGCAGATCATCTTTTAGATCAGATTCCTAAAAACAGTATAAATGAATCAATAGCAACAGATCCTTTCTGTCACTGACAGGGGTTCCTAAAAGCTGTAGTCACATTTAGAGGATCTAAAATTTAATTAAAAATATGTCAAAGTGACATGAGCTAACGGTGCTAGCATTAGCAGCTCACTAGCTAGTCATCAACACATCAGTAAAACATACGTACGTTATAGCGATCTAAATTCATTCATTCATTCATTTTCTCCTGCTTTTCCTTCTTTTGCTGGAGCCTATCCCAGCTGTCCTCGGGCGAGAGGCGGGGGTACACCCTGGACTGGTGGCCAGCCAATCCCAGGGCACATATAGACAAACAACCATTCACACTCACATTCATACCTATGGACAATTTGGAGTGGCTAATTAACCTAGCATGTTTTTGGAATGTGGGAGGAAACCGGAGTAAAAAACCCACTCATGCACAGGGAGAACATGCTAACTCCAGACAGAGATTGGCCGAGGGTGGAATTGAACCCTGGTCTCCTAGCTGTGAGGCCTGCGCGGTAACCGCTCGGTCACTGTGCAGCTGTTTTTACAGTAGGTCCTTTTTAGCACTTGACTTTGGTTAAAAAGAGAATCTTATTTGCGGGAGGTCCCTAAAAATAGTTGTATCAATTTGATGACGTGAAGGTGCTTAAAAACAGCAGATCACTCTTTGTATAGACCAGGGGTCAGCAACCTGCGACTCCAGAGCCGCATGTGGCTCTTCAGCCTCTTTATTGTGGCTCCCTTTGCGATGCTTGAATATTTTTAACACCCGAGTGGGGAAAATGCACGTCTTTTGTAATGAGTTTTAAAAAATCCAACTTTGTCTGAGACCATGAATGCATCCTGAGTGAGTTCTGACTGCTATCCAGTTCAGTACATGAAGAAAAACAAGTAATACTTACCTACAAATCTAAAAAATAAATTCGAGATAATTTAAAAACAGCGGCATGGGAACTTGTTTTTACGTTTACAGTAGTTTACACATACATTTATGTAAGTTTATCTCCAAAACTAGCAAGAGTACTCCAACTCGTCTTTTCTTATCTGAACTACTTTGATACCCCCAAATTCCCTCCAATGTTGTTTTAAACATACTATATGTTTTGCGGCTCCAGGCTATTTTTCTTCAGTGGGCATTGGGTAAAATGGCTCTTTTCATAGTAAAGGTTGCCGACCCCTGGTATAGACGATTGGGGATCCAATCCTTAACAACAGCAGAAAGTCTTACACAGGATCTTTGATGAGCATTTTTGCAGCAGTCGCAAAATCTGTTATTTTCCCAAGTATGTCTTTAAAAACAGATGATGGCTTCCGTCCTATTGAGGATCTTTGATTCGTGTTTTTCCTCCAGATTCCTGAAGACACTACAGCAGGTTTGCCATATGGACAATGTTGAAGTGGTGTTTTTTTTTCAACAGATCATTTCTGTCAAATTGAGGATCTTTGACACAGCCTCACAGGATCTTGGTTGATGTTCTCTCAGGGAGACAGAATGTTTTAGTTGTCGCAGGAAGCAATCTTATCAAAATAAGACTTGTGTTGTCACGATGGAGGCGTTTGCTTTTCTGTGACACATTTGAGCTGTGCTTTCAAAGGTTTCCTTCCCTTTCAGTAGGAAAAAAAAATAATAATGAAAAAGCTTTTTGGAGCTGGGTACAAAGCAAGAAAAAAAGAATCATTGGTATTTCCACTCCAATGGGAGCGCTTTGTTAAGCTGCAAATTGGACCGCTTGCATCAAACAAGACGTCAAGAAGAGCGATCGTGACACTGGAAGGTGGCGGCCCAGTGAGGGCGGCCACGATCAGAGGACAGGCGCCATTGAACACCTAACCACCCGTGAGCGGATCACGCGACAGAGCCAAGAGAATGGAAGTGCAGTGGGGAACACACTCCAGGCAAAAGAACGCCTTTTACTTCAGTGAAGACCCCACGGAAGACACCAGCCAGTTTGATCCTTTTATTCATTCTATAATTAACGCCGCCAAACGGTGGCAGCCTTTACGTCCGAAATAATGCGGTCAGCCTGTGACATCGGCGATAGCGGCCTGTCCCATTATCTTATGTAATCCATTGAGGGGAGGTAGATTTGCCTCTTTATTCATGCAAAATTCAGAGAAATTTGGTGGGTAGATGCTGCTTTTCAAAGGTACCATTTTAAAAGATACTGTAAATATTTATTTCGCAAAAGTTATGCTTTTGATGACATCATGAAAAATATCTTGTGGACGGGGATACCCTTTATTGTCACATGAACCCACTCAATGTACTATACATCCACTACAGGCTTTACTCCTGTCCCACTCCTTCATGTTACACTAGCCACGTATACATGGACCCAAATATTGGTAATGGTAATGGTAATGGTTTTATTTCATTTGAACATGCATCAGATTACAATTGAATGCATCACATAATCAGTTCCCAGTTCCACATGTCCAAAAGGAGTAGGAAGAAGCAAATCTGATACTTTTACAATCACTAACTGTTACATTTGTTCACTTCCTGCTTTCCATAATACAGTTTAAGTTTTTTTTTAATTTTTTTTTTAAATAATGCACTATATAATAATGCAATATAGCACATCATGACTGGTTCAAGACTCTTCATCCTTGTATTTAGCAAACATCAACTGCTTGTATTGTAAATATTCCAATTGCATTCGGTTTATTTGCTCAAACGGACTGAATTGAATCTTTGTATACACCTCATTCCGAAAGAAAAGTGCCAATCCGAATTCACAGGGGTGGAATAATCCTTTATACATCTAATCTCTTGGTCTACATGCGCCGCTATAATCAACCAGAATAGTCAATGGGGCATGCCCAGTAAAACGTAAACATCACGTGATACCGGCTTCCCCGAGTTTTTCTTTCACTTTTGCCAGTTTTTTGTTCATCCAGTCTTGAAATTTAGTTTGGATGAAAAACAAACTTTCCTTAGCAGTCCAGTGCCGATTGCTGGCCTCCATTTTTAAAAGTGAAGAACGTCTGGAGCTGCGTGTTACGTCATATCTCAGCATTCGCTGAAAGAACGCACCCGGGAACAGGAAAAGATAAAGTTCAATCTTGCTAATATTTTATAATTAAACTCGGCACATGTTTTATATAGATATATATTTTCTTTTTGAATAAAAGTGGACTTGTGAATGGCGTATAGAAGGGTTTAGATTCTGTTCCACAGATGGCGCTAATGCACACCAAAGCTGCTTGCCAACCGCCAATAAACAACAGAAGAAGAAAAACACCAGGAACGCACCCTGTCAACTTTCCGTTTGAGCGGGTACAAGATACCTCAATCGGATTGGGAAAAGGAATATTCCACCCCTGGGAATCCCATTATATGTTTTTTCAGATTGGCACTTTTCTTTCGGAATGAGGTGTATACAAAGGTTACATTCTTTCCGTTTCAGCAAATAAACCGAATGGAATTGGAATATTTGGGTCCACGTATACGTGGCTATTGTTTTCGGAAAAGTCATTCGGAAAGAGGAAAAACTCCTCATGTAAACGTGGCTATTGTTGTCAAACCTCTTGAAGACACACACTCTATTGTAGGTATAAGCAACTCCGATTCCGATTTTTCACCAGCGTATATTTTCTTTATGCGTTTGGGCCTCTCGTCCACACACAAACATTTTATCCTTAAAAACTGAGTTTTTGGAATACTTCATCACAAGATTTCGGAAAACTCAGTATGCAGTATGAACTGCATGCTGCAGCTGCTGTTTTGCTCTCTAAAACTAAAACTGCTAAGACGCTTTCGCCAATGATGGCGATTTGGGACAAGACCCGTTCGGACCTCTGTCCATTGGCGCAGCTTTGACAACAATGTCGTTATTTTGGAAGAATGGCGAGGGAATGTTGGCATGGCAAGGACATTTGGATTGCATTTGACTGAGTTGCTTTGCCCACACATTGAACGCTACCCTGTTATGCTATGTTTTGTGTGTATTTGTATGGACAGAAATACTGTTTCCAGTAGGCCTACAATTACAATACTGTATATATTGTGGAAGAAATCCTCCCCCTGAGGACTTAAGTGGGTTTCGAATATAGGATAAGGGAATCTTAAAGAACCAAATTATAGAATGAGAACCAGATTGTTTATTTCTGACAACAATACCTAATACAGACATCCGGGCTTATCTGCAGTCCCTGTATGCCTACAAGTAAGCGGGTCTTATTACAGCATAGCTGCAAAAAGCACCCTTCCTCTCCCTGCCTGGTCTTTTATACACTCAAGATTGTGTAAGAGGCTGGAATCTTGGACCAATCAGCTTTCGCCACTGCCCTTGCTTGAACTGCTTTCATGGTGTTTCTGCTTTCCTTTGTTTGCCGGGGCATCAAGGCATCTTTTTCCTTTGTTTGCAGGGGCATCAAGGCATCTTTTCCTTTGTTTGCAGGGGCATCAAGGCATCTTTTCCTTTGTTTGCAGGGGCATCAAGGCATCTGGAACATTCTGCTAAGTATCTTTTGTCTGTATTTGTGAGACTATGTGTTTATTTTAGCTTTTATCTTTAGCTAGCAAAATTGAGCAAATACCTTCATTACCCACATTTTCTGTCCCATATGTTCCATGAAAAATGTGTTTTTTCCTCGGCACTGGTGGCATCTCTGCAAAGTTTCAACAGAATTGGTTTTGTAGTTTTCGCGTAATATTGCTTACTAACAAACAGCCCATTCTTTTGGATGTATTGATATGCTTGACCTTTAACATGCTACATAAAGGCTGTATTGGAACGTGTTATAACTCGGCTGTCCTTTTCCTCTCTTTCATTGTTTCCTCTCTGCATCCCTTTATGATTAAAGGCCATCCCCGTTTGACATAATAATCCATACAAACACTTACTGCTATTTCTATTTATGAGCTGGTATTGTGTCTGCTGTAGTTGGACACATGCAAATGTCAAGATGGAGCTTGTTCTCCTGTGAGGTAGTTTTACACGCCACACCTGCCATCAATACACATCCATACTTAACAACTGGGGGTTCCTTTTTAGTACAATAATACACCACCCCATTGTAGCAGTTCATTGGCGCCAACATTGGCTATCCTACCGTGGTAAGTGATTTTCCGCAAATTAGGATTCCTTATTTATGAATAGAATATTTCAGTAGTTTGAGCATAAAAAAATCTGTGTACAAGTTTGTAAATATCATTAACATTATGAAAGCCCTCTAGACATGAAATAACACCCCTATGCTCATCTTTACAGTCCGATTATTAGGGATGGAAATTTCTTTGTGATGGCCGATGTGATTCAAATGAAACGATATGATTCAAAAACAATATTTAATACAATATTTAAACAATATTTAAAATACACTTTTCTAAAAATGTATTTATGTCCTTTTCTTGGAGATCTTTCTTGGAGCCAGTCAATGAAGGTCATTCAAACAATCTTCTAGCTGTTCATCAATCTCTTCCCTTTAAAAAAAAATTGAAAAAAAGATGTTAGAATAGAATTCAATCCTCATGTTGGGATCATTTTTGGTGAATTACAATTCAAGAGGACGTATTATGATTTTTCCACTTTTCTGACCCATGAATGCAGTTGGAATGTTGTATTCTCGTGTTAAATTGTTATATTAAAAGTTTCAGGTGTGCGCATTTGGACGTGAGCCCTAAAAGAAGTTCGGGATAGCTCAAAACGCTCTGTTTCAAAAGACGCGGTAAAACTGTTTCTTTGTGATGTCACAGAGGGGCGGACTTCCTTACATGGTTCATAGTTAGGAAGCACTTTGGGCGTTTGACCAATTGCAGCGGAGTGGGCATGGCTTGGGTGGAATAAATTAAAACAGACCGTTTTGGCAGGAGGCACAAGTCAAAGGAAATGCAGCTGGAATAGGTGCAGATTCTGGAGAATCCAAAAAGTTTCTGTGTGGGTTATTGTGTGTAGCTGCTCTACAGGAGACCACAAGCCAATACAAAGGGTCGAAAAATGAGTACAATAGGTCCCCTTGAAACACTTGTTTTCATGTGTCCTTGTTTTTATATGTTTTTATCAGGGCTGTCAAAGTTACGAGAAGGTTAACATGCGCACGCCCTATTTTGACCCTCAGGCCACACCGTAGTTTTAGGATGTAGTGGTGACCATGGAGCCACAAGGAGGAACAAATATTGAGCATAAATAGACAAAGAAAAGGGTATTTTGATTGGGCAATTTAGCTTTAAAGCCCCGGCAGATGTCTATCACAAGCCCAACGTTATTTGTATCTACTGTCTCTGTGATTGGAATTGTCACGGAGTACGTCGACTTGCTGGAGGAAAATGAGAAGGTACTGAAGCACTGCGGGTATTTTTTCATTGTCATTTATACAGCTGTACCTTGGCATACGAATGCTGTGACCCATTTCTTGGCTGATTCTTTGCCTTGAACTGCGAACTAAAATTTAATTATAAATATGTCAAAGTGATGTGAGCTAACAGCGCTAGCATTAGCAGCTCACTAGCTAGTCATCAACACATCAGTAAAACATACGTACATTATAGTGATCTAAATGAATTCATTCATTTTGTACTGCTTTTCCTCACAAGGGTCGCGGGGGGGGGGGGGGGGTGCTGGAGCCTATCCCGGCTGTCTTGGGGCGAGAGGCGGGTTACAATCCCAGGGCACATATAGACAAACAACCATTCACACTCACATTCATACCTATGGACAATTTGGAGTCGCCAATTAACCTAGCATGTTTTTGGAATGTGGGAGGAAACCGGAGTACCCGGAGAAAACGCCACACACAGATGACTGAGCGGGGAATCGAACCCGTGTCACCTAGCTGTGTAACCACTCGTCCACCGTGCAGCCAGTTTTTGTAGTTTGTTGTATACTTTAAAAAGAGAAAAATACAACCTGTAGAAAACCCACGCATGCACGGGGAGAACATGCAAACTCCACACAGAGATGGTCGAAGGTGGAATTGAACCCTGGTCTCCTAGCTGTGACGTCTGTGCGCTAACCACTCGATCGCCGTGCCGCCCCATATCCAACATGACATGAAAAAAAGTTCCTCCTATTCCGTGTGGAAGTGGTATGTTTTTCTTCTTATGTGTAGTGTAATGTATATTTACGAGTTGTAGTCCAGGTCATCCCAAGCCGGGAATTCCTCTTGCTGATGATCAACAAAGGTTAACCAGCAGTGTTCAAACTCTGTGAAAAATAACGACCAAATCAAAAAAGTCATTGGTATATTTGTCCTCAACAAGATTATGAATATGGCCGGCATAATACTCCTTATACCTTCTTTGCGCATGACTTTGAGCTCTACGCCAGCGTCTCCCAGCGATTGCAAGCCGTTTTTGTTTTCCATGTTGTCCCAGTAGTAGAGGCGTGACACAAAGATGCAAAGCTTCATGTTTTTCGCCGATCTAATGAAATCCACCAGTTCGTTGCAACAATCAGCACAAGGGGACCAGGACAAGTAGCATGTGATTGTGTAACATCCTGGAGGCAGTTTTTCCATGAAAGACTTCAACTTTATCTACAGGTGAAGAAGAAAATGTACATATTGGAATGCAATACTACGTATTTTATTGAATACTCACCTCTGCATGGTCTACGGGATCATTTTTAAAGAATCCAGTCAAGTCAGGGGAATTTTCACGCTTCACCTCATAGCACAAATATGTTGCCTTCCGGCCCTCTGCCAGTAACAAATTATCATAATGGAAGAGGAACTGGTCCTTGCTCAGAGGCACACTGAGGCAAAGGGAAATTGACATGTCATTTATGTCCACTGGCTGTCGCAGTTCAGCATCATAAATGATGCCTTAACAAAGGCAATCATTATTTTGATTGACACCGTTCAGAGTATTAGCAGCATGTTTAACAAAAATCAGACAATTCAGAATATATGCTTTCCTCGTTCATTGACAACCTGATTGACCTATTCGTATAAAATTACCAGTTTAATGTCATAAAATAAATTCTTTATTGGTGTTACATTGCAACTTAATACAAAATATGTTTGTCCTAATGTAATTATTCTTGCCACAAAACATCATGAATTATTCTCAAACTTTCAATTTTGTAATATAACATGTTCTCATTAAATTCATAATTTCGCCTTAGGACTTATTTTCTGTAATTTCAACTTTATTCAGGAAATATTGCGAATTATTCTCATAAAAGTCAGACTTCATCCATAAAATTTCAGATGCAACCTCGTAATATTATGATTTATTCTCATAAATGTCCGACTTCATCCTCATAACATTACAACTTATTTTGATAAAACAACTTCCTCCTGGTATTAGAAAACCTTTATTGTCATTATACAAGGTACAACAAGCTTTGAAAAAGTTCCTCCTGTATTAAAATTAAAATTAAAATTAAAATTAAAATTAAAATTAAAATTAAAATTAAAATTAAAATTAAAATTAAAATTAAAATTAAAATTAAAATTAAAATTAAAATTAAAATTAAAATTGCAGTTTATCCGAAAGCTTCTTCATCCTAATAACATTACAACTTATCTTCATAAAACTGCGACTATTTTTGTAAAATTGCAACCTAGTCTCATACTATAACAATATACTATTAGTATTGCGACTTTCATTCATTCATTTTCTACCGCTTACTTTTTCCTCATAAAGTTCTGAGGTTATCATTACAATATTGTTATTTATTCTCATGAAATAATAAAATCTTTTACTGCCATACACATAAACAAACGCATCAGGAATGCCAAATATTCCAAATATAAGACCTTTGTTGAGCAACATCTTACCTTTGGTGTGCCATTTTGCTCAATGTCACAAACGTTCCCAAACCTCAGACGACCGGCATGTACTGTATTGTGTATCTCTCGCTGTAAAGTACTGTAAAATATCAGCTGATCGTATGATCTGTTGGATGAGTATGCCCAATCTACTTGTCAGGAAGTTCATGTGTGTTGAACGGACTTGTGGTTGATGATTAACACAAGGTCAACAAAAGACATGCAGGCGGTGTCAGTCTCAGTTCAGTTCAGTGGAGTGTAGCTTTTTGTCTTGAGCAAACACAAATTAAATTAGCATTGCAGTATTACGACTTTACGAAATTATGTATTTTCATAAAATTCCAACAATATCCATGTGATGTTATGCCTTTATATTTGTGACCCTCTTTAGTGTATATACACATATATATATATATGTATGTATATGTATATGTATATATATATGTACGTATATGCATATACATATATATGTATATGTATGTGTATATATATATATACACATATATATGTATGTCAGGGCCGGACGCCTGCTGCTTCACCGCCTGCTGCTTCACCGTCGCCGCGTCAGGACCTCACAGCTAGGAGACCCGAGTTCAATCCCACCGTCGGCCATCTCTGTGTGGAGTTTGCATGTTCTCCCCGTGCATGCGTGGGTTTTCTCCGGGTACTCCGGTTTCCTCCCACATTCCAAAAACATGCTAGGTTAATTAGCCACTCCAAATTGTCCATAGGTATGAATGTGAGTGTGAATGGTTGTTTGTCTATATGTGTGTCTATATGATTGGCTGGCCACCAGTCCAGGGTGTACCCCGCCTCTCACCCGAAGACAGCTGGGATAGGCTCCAGCACCCCCGCGACCCTCGTGAGGATAGGCGGAAGAAAATGAATAAATTAAATTAAATTAAATTAAATTAAATTAAATTAAATTAAATTAAATTAAATTAAATTAAATTAAATTAAATAATGAATGAATTAATGAATTTTTACAAGTTCATTCATACATTTATAAAATTGTAACTGTATTCTTTTAATGTGTAGGAATTTATTTTTATTTTTAAAAATGCATCCATTGGATAAAAATGCAACCAGTCGAGTATAGAACTGTATTTACATGCTTTTTTGCCTCCATTCTTGTAAGTTAGGATTTTTATTTCTATTAATATTACAGATGTTGCATTGAGTGTAATGTTATTTAACATTTGTATTGTAGTGAATGTGACATTTTGCACACATTTTGCAGACTTACTAAAAAAGGGCTGTTTGAAGAAGATGCACATCTTGCAGAATGAAATCTGGTGGTAAATATATAATTCCATTTTCAAATATCTGCTCCCACATTCATCTCTTTATTGTACAAAGCAGTGATGTCTCGTTTTCATCTCGAGTGTGAATGTATGCAGAATATATTGCAATTGGACCATGTCGGATCTCATTATCATTGATATTTGATGTTGTAATCCCATCATCAGTCGTCTATCGTCTCCTCTTATGTAACCAAAATATTGGAACAAGAAGCAGCAGCAACTACAAGCAGAATAATAATAATATGTAATATGAATACATTGCTGACTGTCAATCAAACCTGAGTGTCAGTTCCTCTTCCAGATTCAACCAGTCGATGCAAGGACATGCTATTTTCAATCCTTCACAATAACGCCGTGTATGTGAGGTGTACAAAAACAATACTTTGCATAACATCAGTCTATGTCGGTCCCCTCCGAATCCCAATGAGGCCCAGTCTTGTTCCTTGTGAATATTCAAAAGCCGAATCAAGTTCAATCCATTCTGTGGGAATGCTAATGACTTCCAATGGCATCCTGCTCCTTGGAAGCCCACAGTGAAGATGCCGGCGTATTTCTGTGGCAGGAAGCCACAGCTTCCTCGGTGTTGCTTGTCATTGCTGCATGTGTAATAACGGCAAACTGCCTCGCCGTCTGCACACCACTCCAACAGCAGGATCGCGTCTAGACAAACGTGCGCCACATCATACTTCCATAGCCTTGTTTATTTATTTTTTGGTCAGGCCACAACAGAAGGGCACCAGCGATGACAAAGAGGCACAGCGGGCAACATCGGGAAGGGTCTGGCTTCTTCATCCAATTCAAGCAAACGATTATCGTAAATGCTCCAATTAACACTGACATTCAATTCATTACAGCTAGTATAGCCACAAAAGTAAATACCCACAAGGGTCTCTAATTAAAATAACATTGGTATTCACAGCTGTGGCCTCGTGGAGCTTTTCAATTGACTCCACAAAACAGCAGTAACTGCATTGGAAGCATCATGAGCAGCTTTATCTACCTCTGCATGCACTTTGAAATGTTGTAATGGTAATGGTTTAATTTCATTTGAACATAAATCAGATTACAATTGAATGCATCCCATAATCAGTTCCCAGTTCCACATGTCCAAAAGGAGTAGGAAGAAGCAAAGCTTATTAAATCCTACCCCTCCATCTGGTACTTTTACAATCAGTAACTGTTACATTTGTTCACTTCCTGCTTTCCTAATATAGTTTAAGTTTTTTTTTTGTTTTGTTTTGTTTTGTTTTTTAATAATGCACCTCGTACCAAAGTACTGGGTGATATGAGCATCCAATGCCATAATGGGTACCATAGTGCGTGTCAATATAGTGATATATATAGCACATCATGACTGGTTCAAGACTCTTCATCCTTGTATTTAGCAAACATCAACTGCTTGTATTGTTTCTTGAATTGGCTCATCGTTGTGCATTGTTTGATTCCCTTACTCAATCCATTCCATAGTTTGATTCCACATACTGAAATGCTATGGCTAGCATAACGTAGTCCTAGCATAGAAGTGTTTCAAATGTACTTCTTCCCTGAGATCATATTTCTCCTCTCTTGTAGAGAAGTATTGGATGACATTTTTAGCTCATTGCTTATTTTTAGCCTTATGCATTATTTTAGCTGTTTGAAGATGAACTATATCAGCAAGTTGAAGTATTTGTCATTTTAGAAATAAGGAGTTAGTATGTTCTCTGTAGGCGGCATTATGAATTATCCTTACTGGCCTTTTTTGCAGTACATTTAGCGAGTGAAGATTGCTTTTATTAGTTATTAGCTTATTAAATCCTACCCCTCCATCTGGTACTTTTACAATCAGTAACTGTTACATTTGTTCACTTCCTGCTTTCCATAATACAGTTTAAGGTTTTTTTTAATTTTTAATTTTTAATTTTTAATTTTTAATTTTTAATTTTTAATTTTTAATTTTTAATTTTTAATTTTTAATTTTTAATTTTTAATTTTTAATTTTATTTATATATTTTTTTACATTTATTTTTTACATGGTGATATGAGCATCCGATGCTCTAAGTGGAACTATGCTAGGGAACACAACACACTTGTCATATCAACGATCACACAATTTCAACGTTTTTCAAGTATTTAAAAATAATACCAATACATTTGTTTACATTGCTGAACTCTAATCATTGATCAAGTTCAACAAAATGAAAGTAAACACATAATGAGACTCTGCCATGCCTTTATGGAAAGTGAAAGCTCGAGAGGGACGGGTTCAAACTATTCCTCCTCAACTCAGTACTTTTCCATGAGCTTTCATATGTGCTTTGTGAAGTCCTTTTACGATAAGCTATTAGATTGATAAAGCTAATGGACTGAATCTAAAGATGCAATAAAGACATTTAACAGTTCACAAACCTGTCTAAATCTGGAGCAACCTTTTATTGTGGTCAGCCTAATCGGCATCTTGATATGCCGCACGTGTGACTAAGAGGTGCTCACTGATACAGATTTTAAGATAAAAATGACGAAACTCATTGGCTTTAGATTATTTCCTACTAAACCGCTCTTGATTAGAAATGAATGTCATCGACGATAAACAAGCTGAGCACAACAGGAAGTCTGTTCTAATCTCTTTCCCCAAAGAGAGTCACACCCTTTTTTATTATTTTTATTACTATTGCCAATTTTAGCTCAGGTCAATCTGATGTTAGTGAAAAAAAAAAATATTAAAAAAGAAGTTGTTCCAATAATCTGTCATCTTTGGCAGCTATTTTTGTTCTCTGTCTGAAAGGGAGAGTAAAAAATGTCATTCTCCTGGCATGTTGATCACATCATTAAGCAGAGAAAAATAATGCATGCTCAAGCTGTCCTTGGGCCGCTAGTTAATTAGCTCTGCTAATCAATACTAGTCTTGCTTGAGTGGAAAAAAAAAAACAAGTCACAGGCTTTTGTTGTTTCATATCTTATCTAATGAAGCCAATCACTTCATCATGAGGGTCAGAGTGAGGAGAAAGGAGGTTTGTCAGTCATATAGTCACTTTTTCGGAGGGGGGGGTAGCCTCGTAAGGAGCAATGCAACGTACTAAATGTAGTAAAAATTAGGAGGGGAAAAAAGATGCTTGCAGATACATTGTTTTGTCCATCTATCCATTTTCTATGCCGCTTATCCTCAGTAGGGTCGCGGGTATGCTGGAGCCTACCCCAACTGTCTTCAAGCGAGAGGCGGGGAACACCCTGGACTAGTCACCAGCCAATCACAGGGCACATATACTAGCATTAAAGACGCATTAAAAACTCTTACCTGCTCTTTGCCTCTTTTAAAAACACTTAAAAACAGAAATACAGAAGAGACAGACAACAATATTCAAAGTTACTCGCAGCGAGGAGAGTGAAACCACATACCCAGTGACATGCCGCTCCACTCTGAATATGCAGTTCTCTTTTTTTATTCCCTTTTCGGGGGTCCCTACTACATGGTCGTGCAACTCTAAGGGGGGGGGGGGCAGTTGCACGAGCTGTGTTTGTTTGTCTATGTATATGTGTTTATGTGAGAGTCATTACTTTTATTGTTTTATGAGTTCTTATCTTGACACATTCTTGCAGGATTAACATGAACATCTGCAGGGTTGCTGTTGGCGCATCCAGGCACCTCCAGGACCTCGGGGTCCCTGGGGGTCTCTGATCAGGGTCACGGGAACATTTCATCTTCAGCACATTCAAACACTTTCTATTGTCTAAGCAAATGGATATAAGGGTGATGACTAACATTATATTCATTCTATCTACATTTTATTCTAACAGTGGTCCAGTCTGGTTGCAGCGCCATCCATCAGGCCTCCGTCAACCTCATCTTTCTCACCTGCTGCTATGCTAACCTCGGGTGTCATCTCCCTCACCAGCCACGGCATCGCTCTACTTGTCACCATCGTCCTCATCATCTGCGGCGAGGGAGTGACAACCATAACCATGCTAGGTTAATTAGCCACTCCAAATTGTCCATAGGTATGAATGTGAGTGTGAATGGTTGTTTGTCTATATGTGCCCTGTGATTGGCTGGCCACCAGTCCAGGGTGTACCCCGCCTCTCGCCTGAAGACAGCTGGGATAGGCTCCAGCACCCCCTGCGACCCTTGTGAGGAAAAGCGGTAGAAAATGAATGAATGAATAAATGATATCTATCAACTTAATAATAATAATCAAAATCACTCATCTCTTACATGAATAACTACAGCATTATACTGCCAAAAAAATGATCTTCTTTGAGATATTTGTTGTTATATTTGTCTAAATAAAGGTACCTTTACTTGTATCAGGCATTAAAATGAACAAGAAACTGAAGAAAGTGGTCTAATATTTTTTTTCCATGACTGTATTTCATTAATAAAAAGCCTTCAGCATGTATATATTCCCCCCAGGAGCAAGAAAAAATACACCCCTAAAAAAGAAAACACTCCTTGAGGCAGCGATCCATTTTTCTGCTCACCTGCTGTGTTGTTAAATAGTTTGTAGTTTGTAGTTACTCATCTTTAAGCAAAGCCTTCATCCGGTAACATCTAGACCAGCGGTGCTCATTACGTCCATCTTGAGTGATTGGTAGATCGTCAAGGTTGATCACGTAAACGTCACCTTGCACATGTCATGTGACATCAGTCAGCTGACATGAAGCTCACATCCTGATTCACTCGTTTCCCCGCGGCGTTTCAAGCTAAAAACGGAGACGCAAATGTCATCTGTATTACTCTAAGTATGGATAAGCTAATTCAGCTGTAAGATGCTTATAATATCTATAATAAATAGCAGATGAAACAATAACATCATGATGGTCCACTCACATTGGGCCAAAATAAAGCCTTTTTCTTTTTCTCGGTCCGCTGAGGCAGAAACAGCATCAGAGCAAATGAGATGGGAGGAGAATAAATAGCGTTATGATGAAGACGGTCCCATTAAACTGTGGCTAAGCCTTATTATCTGAGCGGTGCCTTGGTGTAATTCCAGTACTACCCCTTGGAGCAAAGATCTTTCCATGATATATGAGGCCCTATTTGCATGTGACACCGAACATGCCATCTTAGATAAGCACCTCCTTTAATGGCGCTCACATTTACCAAATTTACTGTTAGTGCCTGGATTTTGGAATCAACGGTCAAAATACTAAGTTAGCACAAGATAAGATAGCACACGTTTACCAAACAGTAGTCTTTTTGTTTCATCGTAGCACAACATTTGAATCACACTTCAGCTGTGTTATGATCAATCCTAATACTTGGGATTTAACAACTGATGGACCACAGGAACAGAGCAGAAAGCAGACAAACAGAACCACAGGAAAACTAAAGAAGAACAGCAGAATAATGGATTGGAGGATCAGCTGAGAAATGATGTCAGAAAAAGTAGAGGTACGGAAAGTTAGAAGTAACGGCCAGAAAAACAGCGGAGGAAAAGCTGAAAAATAAATGGAAGGACACAGATAAAAAAAGATCAAGAACATCTGAGAAAATAAATGGATAAGGGGGAACATCGCTAAGTCATCTGTCTCACTGTTCCGAGGGACTAGCGGGAGAAGCCAGTGACAGATAGCTACAGTATAAAACTTAGAAACAGCAGAAAAAATGAACAGCCTAGGAAAGAGCAGAGGAAAAGTAGAGAGACTGATAAGGAACACTGAAACAGATAATGAAGCAAGGAAACGAATGAAACCCAGCTGAGAAATAGCAGAAAAAGAAACAACGACAGGCCCAAAAAAAGATAAGGAACAGCTGGTGAATGGTTGGATAAAGAGAGAAAAAAAGCCGATAAGGGACAACACATGAATAGAGAAAGGATAGCAGTGAAAAAGATTAAAAATAGCAGAGAAAACATTCAAGAAAAGAGGAGAGGAACAGCTAGGAAACATTACTGTGACGGCAAGACATTTTTTCATTCATTCATTCATTTTACTGGGGGTGCTGGAGCCTATCCCAGGGGGGTACACCCTGCCAGCCAATCACATCGCACATATAGACAAACAACCATTCACAAGATCATCACTCAAAACCCACGCATGCACGGGGAGAACATGCAAACTCCACACAGAGATGGCCGAGGGTGGAATTGAACTCGGGTCTCCTAGCTGTGAGGCATGCATGCTAACCACTCGTTCCGCCGTGCAGCCCCACAAGACATTTTTGTCATCTTCTATTTCAATCAAAACAGATCAATATATAAGATGGAGATACAGCTACACGTGATAACCAGCACAAAAAGCTTTGGAGATCTTCCAGAATCTGCACCTATTCCAGCTGTATTTCGAGCTGGGATAAGGGTTGATAATAAATGTCGATTTATCATGCACAGTCGGGAAAAGGCCCCGGGGCAGACCTAGGACACGCTGGAGGGATTTTTTCTCACAGCTGGCCTGGGAACGCCTCGGTGTCCTCTCAGTGGAGCTGGAGGAGGTGGCCGGGGATCGGGAAGTCCGGGCTTCCCTACTAAGACTGCTGCCTCCGCGACCCGGACCCGGATAAGCGGAGGAAAATGGATGGATGAATGTCCGCTTTTAATATACAGCCATATGCGTTGGATCCCGAATCTGATCTGGAAGTAGAGACTGGACAGTCTGAAGTTTCTCAAGAAAAAAGGTTACTTCAAGATGTCTCTCAATGGTAAGTAGCTTTAGCATTTTAGTTTTCTGTAATGTGGTCATTACACGTTTTTTGCAAGACTACAAGTGTTTAAAAAAACCTTGGGTAGACCCACTAATTGTGGTGGGGGATAGCTATTAGCAACTCCAGATTCGGTGAGCTTGTAATTTGCAACCCACTTCATGTATGCACACTCTATAATGCTACGCAGACAACCGCTTCTGCACAATAGCATACTGGCCCATGTTCACAAAACAGTCCATTGCGAAATGCCGTCAACAGATTGAAATGTTTTTCTTTTGCTGGTAGGGAATCAGGAACTCCAACCACTTCTGCCTGATGTTTGCTCGGTTAGGAATTGTAAACAAATGTAGCTTCCTTTTACATCCTGTGAGGCGTTCTAACACTGTAAACGGAGACGCTTAGTGGTGTCTGGTGTATCTGGCTTACAGCCACGCCCATATAAGGAAGCCCGGCACTCTGTGACATCACAAACCGCCAGTGTTAGAAAGCACTCTGAAACCCAGCGTTCAGAGCCATCCCAAACTTCTTTCAGGGATCACTTCCAAATGCGCAAACCTCATTATCTGGAATTTTGGCATTGTTTCTAACTACATTTATAGGTCAGAAAAGTGGAAAAGCATAATAGGTCACCTTTAATTTATGTCAGTCTTGGTTTAGCATCCTGGCAGCTTGTTCTCTGCATGTGTAAAGGCATTCAGGGACAAAGTCAGGCCCTGCAATAAACCCCCAAATGTGATTTATTTCATAGCATGTCATACTGAATGTGTTTGCATATTTTAGTCAAAGCGCCGCGGGTATATTCATTGCTATCATTGGCATCGCCTCCATTCACATATCTTCATGTTACATCATCATCGCCTATTGGCAGACAGAATAAAGATGTATGTTTAAAAGTCAGAAGAGAACCTGTGTTAAAAAATAACAAAACAAACGCCAATGCTTTGTATTCAGGACATGGTGATTGAAGAGGCTGTGTGGGTTATCGCAGTGAATACTGAACACTATTTCTTTTTACATGTCTCAAATTCAAGTAGACTGATTTACCTTTTGTATGTTGTACAATTTGAGGAGGTAATTGTGGGCTGACATTAAAATGGGCTTCAAGTTCAATCAGCCATGTAACTGGATAACGATGATACAAAAATGAGGCCGTCCGATGCACCTAGCTCTACATGGAACCAGAAAGACGGTAATAATTGACTTTATAGGAAGAGTGGGGACAATGCAAAGGAATCAGATGGATAGCAATGATGAAGACCAATTTAGAGCTAATTGATTTGACAAAGTGATTCCCATCTGTCCATTTTATATCCAGGGGAGTCCACCGTGGACTGGTCGCCAGCCAATCACAGGGCACATGTCACATTCATACCTATGGACAATTTAATTGTGGTTTGTGGTGGTTTGTGGTGTGTGACTTTCGGGCGTTCGGGTGGTTGAGATAATGACGAGTTGTTATGGTCATCAGGATCAATAAAAAGCCAGCATTCTTAGTCCAGTGAACGGCATCACGGTTTATCATGTGATATAACCAAGCGCAATCAAAAACTGGCATCAGTAGCCACGTTTACATGAGGCGTTTTTCTCTTTCCTAATGGAATTTTTCCAAATGACTTTTCCGAAAACAATGGTATACATGTCTACATGCGGCGCTATAATCAACCAGAATAGTCAATGGGCCAAGCACAGTAAAACGTAAACACCAACATCACGTGATACCGACTTTACACAAGTTTTTCTTTCACTTGTTGGAATAACTCCGTGTTGCCAGTTTTTCGTTCATCCAGTCTTGAAATTTAGTTTGAATCAAAAACAAATTTTCCACAGCAGTCCAGTGCCGATTGCGCGCCTCCATTTTTAAAAGTGAAGAACGTCTGGAGCTGAGCGTTACGTCATTGTTAAAATAAAATGTAGATAGAATGAATATAATGTTAGTCATCACCCTTATATCCATTTGCTTAGACAATAGAAAGTGTTTGAATGTGCTGAAGAAGAAATGTTCCTGCGACCCTGATCAGGGACCCCCAGCGACCCCCAGGTCCTGGAGGTGCCTGGATGCGCCAACAGCAACCCTGCAGATGTTCATGTTAATCCTGCAAGAATGTGTCAAGATAAGAACTCATAAAACAATAAAAGTAATGACTCTCACATATACACATATACATAGACAAACAAATACAGCTCGTGCAACTGACCCCCGCCCCCTTATAGTTGCGCGACCATGTAGTAGGGACCCTCGAAAAGGGAATAAAAAGAGAGAACTGCATATTAGAGTGGAGTGGCATGTCACTGGGTATGTGGTTTCACTCTCCTCGTTGCGAGTAACTTTGAATATTGTTGTTTGTCTCTTCTGTATTTCTGTATTTAAGTGTTTTTAAAAGTGTCACAGGAGTTTGAACCTGACAATCATATCTGAGCATGCACTGAAAGAACGCACCCGGGATAAATTTAAACAGGAAAAGATCAAATTCAGTATTTTATTTTATTTTTATAGTATTTTATAATGAAAACTCATTAAACTCAGGACATGTTTTATATAGATATATATTTCTTTTTTAATAAAACTGGACTCGTGAATGGCGTATAGAAGGGTTTAGATTCTGTTCCACAGGTGGCGCTAATGCACACCAAAGCTGCTTGCCAACCGCCAATAAACAACAGAAGAAGAAAAACATAACAAAGAAGAACGCACCCTGACAACTTTCCGAATATTCCACCCCGTGAATGCTATTATAAATTTATTGGGATTGGCACTTTTCTTTCGGAATGAGGTGTATACAATATAAGGTTCAATTCTTTCTGTTTCAGCAAATAAACTGAATGCAACAGGAATATTTGGGTCCATGTACACGCGGCTAGTGCCAAAACACTACAGGCTCTATTGACGACAGACCGCATTTCAACTTCTGCAGGACTGGTTTTGCCGTGCCAGTCGTACAGGATAAGATTAGAAGCAGCAGATTAAGCAGCCCCCGAGTCGCCCCCCGCCCCCCACTTTCTCTCTCAGGAGCACCAGTTGTGTTTGTGTGTGAGAGGACAAGATGCCCTCAAGAGGGTTGCACTGCGGTCTGTCTTATTGGATTAGCGGGAGACGTGTCTGTCATTGACATTTCCTTTCATTTCTCTAATTGAGTTTTTGTGGAGACATTAAAGGAAGACACTGGGATCCCTGATACGTATGTCACCCATGGCTTCTTCTCCAAGGGCAGTCATGAAAAGATAGCAAAATGTGTTTTTTTTAGAGTACGTAGGATTCAACTCTACAGAAACTCGCTGTAAGTTTAGGTTGTTTGACCACAGAAT
This sequence comes from Doryrhamphus excisus, assembly GCF_037039965.1. Classification (NCBI taxonomy): domain Eukaryota; kingdom Metazoa; phylum Chordata; class Actinopteri; order Syngnathiformes; family Syngnathidae; genus Doryrhamphus; species Doryrhamphus excisus. The sequence continues at coordinate 1,109,618 of NC_136379.1, forward strand.
TTGGAACTCACCTTTAGACGACATGTCTGTAAAATTTGAGCATGAATGGCTGAAAAATATGGCTACCATCAAGCAAAACATCTTTCAACAAACAACATATTACAAATATACAACATAAGGTGGCCAGAAATATTTCAATATTGAACAAAGCAAAATTTGTTCTCAATCAGAAATCACTCCACACTCTTTATTGCTCTCTGGTTCTACCATATCTTACTTATTGTGTGGAAATATGGGATAATAACTATAAAAGCAATCTTCACTGGCTAAATGTACTGCAAAAAAGGTCAGTAAGGATAATTCATAATGCCGCCTACAGAGAACATACTAACTCCTTATTTCTAAAATCACAAATACTTCAACTTGCTGATATAGTTCATCTTCAAACAGCTAAAATAATGCATAAGGCTAAAAATAAGCAATTATCTAAAAATGTCATCCAATACTTCTCTACAAGAGAGGAGAAATATGATCTCAGGGAAGAAGTACATTTGAAACACTTCTATGCTAGGACTACGTTATGCTAGCCATAGCATTTCAGTATGTGGAATCAAACTATGGAATGGATTGAGTAAGGAAATCAAACAATGCACAACGATGAGCCAATTCAAGAAACAATACAAGCAGTTGATGTTTGCTAAATACAAGGATGAAGAGTCTTGAACCAGTCATGATGTGCTATATATATCACTATATTGACACGCACTATGGTACCCATTATGGCATTGGATGCTCATATCACCCAGTACATCGGTAAGAGGTGCATTATTAAAAAAAAACAAAAAAAAACAAAACAACTTAAACTGTATTATGGAAAGCAGGAAGTGAACAAATGTAACAGTTAGTGATTGTAAAAGTGCCAGATGGAGGGGTAGGATTTAATAAGCTTTGCTTCTTCCTACTCCTTTTGGACATGTGGAACTGTGAACTGATTATGGGATGCATTCAATTGTAATCTGATGCATGTTCAAATGAAATAAAAACATTACCATTACCAAATGTGGTACTCTTGGAATCTTGTAATCTTGTAATATAATCATGTCATCTTTAACTTTTTGATGACTCCACATTCTGTTCCTGCTTTTTAGTCTTTAATCTTTTTTTGTTTGTTTTGGCATTTTTTTTTTCATTTGTTTAAAAAAAAGGATATAATTATTATTATGGCAAGGAGTCAGGGTTAGTAGTAGTAGTGTTAGCATATAGCATTAGCCCATTTTCCACAATGCCTATTTATGCTTTCTGGCGTAAGTTACGACTTGGAATTGTAATATTGGTTTTTGTATAGTTTTTACTGCTATTTTTAAGTATGTTTTCATTGCTGCTGCGGCAGTACCAATTTGCCTCATATTGTCTAGAGTCATTTAGCATTTGGCACAAACAATGTAGTACCTTACTAGATCCAGCAGATGGCAGCATTATTACTAAAACAGACTTGTGGAAGCTACTTGGAATTAATGTGTTTGTATCTTTTATTATCTTTGCCCCATTTTATGTTATATTGCTGTTTTTGGGGTCATTTCTTAGAACTGAAATATTTCAGAGTGAACTGTAGCACCTGCTTATACAGAATAGTATTCCAGTATTCTTATTTAAATTTTAATTCTCTGCTGGTCCACAGAATTCCAATTGCCTAGTCAAGTCTCACAATAAACATAGCTTGATCATTAGCATAGTTAGCACTTTGTTTTGACACTAATTAGTTTTTCATTCCATGGTGTTTGCTCCTTGTCTTTTTCTTTCCTTTATTTATTTACTTGAAGAATGTTTGTTTGCAAAGTGTCCAAACACTTGCCACATTCATGAATACATGTTTGCACGTTTGCAAGTAAATTAGAACAGTCTCTGGTTTGCAACCATTCCATTCCGCAGAGCTGTGTTCACATTGTTTGGCTTCACTAATGTTTAATTGGGTTGCTGTGAGGATGTTTGCTTACGCTGCAGTTTAGACACAAAAGGCCTGGTGTGTATCATCTTCCTCTGTAAACGATGTACAAAAGATGTCTTTTAGAAAAGAATGTGGACCATTGTTTATAATTATAGGGCATGGCAACCTTCACTGCATGGAAAATAACCATGAATCATAATGATCATCAACGGTTTTAAATAGATGTCAGAAGTGCCACAATAGCAGTGGAAATGTAGTTTTGAGGGTGGAATTTAAGTGTTAGTGCTTTTAGTAAGTCATACTGGGAATACGGCTTAATTAGCTTTAATGTTAATGTTATATATATGTTCCTCTATATGTTAATGTTAATGAGCTGTATCCGTCCAAGAAGGGTCCACTTTTTACATATACGACAGGGTGGGAAAACTTTTTGACTCACGCGCGGCATTGATTTAACAAAATTGGCGGGGGGGGGGCAGACTATATAGTACATGTTACATGTATATTTTTACACATATTTTACAGGTAAAAGTGTCATCTGTGTCAGATAGCATCTGCTATATGTGCACTTTGAGATCATTTATTTGATGTTAAGTATGTTATAGATTAAATATATATATTTTTATATTTTTATATTTTTCATATATATTTTATTATTATATATTTTATATTTTATATATATTTGATAAATATATTATATATTATATATATACTTATATACAGTTATATATTAAATAATAATAATTATTATTATTATTAATAATAACAATAATAATAACTATTATTAATAATAATAATAACTATTATTAATAATAATAATAATAATAATAATAATAATAATAATAATAATAATAATAATAATTATTATTATTATTATTAATAATAATAATTAATAATTAATTAATTAATAATAATAATAATAATAATAATAATAATAATAATAATAATAATAATAATAATAATAATAATAATAATTATTATTATTATTATTATTATTATTATTATAATAATAATAATTATTATTATTATTATTATTATTATTATTATTATTATTATATAATAATAATTATTATTATTATTATTATTATTATTATTATTATTATTATTATAATAATAATAATTATTATTATTATTATTATTATTATTATTATTATTATTATTATTATTATTATTATTATTATTATTATTATTATTATTATTATTATTATTATTATTATTATTATTATGTGCTTGTGTCCCTTTTTTTTCAGGAGCATTTTGTAAACAACAGACCACATCAAATAAGAAATGTCACGAGCGGTCTTGGTAGCTTTGCGATGCGACCCCAGCATGCAGAGAGCAGGACCAAAAGCGCAGATAAAAGGGTATCTTCTTTATTGCTAATTGCAGCAGCAGGATACAGCAACAACCACCAAACCAGCCCAACCAAAAGACCATGAAGCCACAACAGAACGAGCACAAACCTGAACTAAATAGGATTAAGAAATTAGAGGCAGGTGCGTGAAAAGAGCAGGGATAAGGAAATCAAAAGGGAACAACAAAGGAAGTGGTTACAAAGTAAGGGCATGGACACCGGAACAGAGGCAAAGAGGAAAACTAAGAGAGCTGTCACAAAGGGGTGAAGCCCGATCGTGACAACGAAATTGATAAAACAGCTACTTCAACCATCAAAAGGTTGGCTTAAGACATGATGCCAAACACACCCGGGCCGTAGTTCGCCACCCCTGATATACAAAGTAATCTTCCCAAATGATCAAACCTGCAGCTCCCACATCAGTAGCCGGGTGACAGATTCTTGGCAGAGCATTTTAAGATGTGTAGCAAAGCATGGGAAAGGAGTTTTTTGTTTTTGTCAGTAGTGACAAAAAGAAACTACAGTAACAACAACCTGACGGTGAGACGGTTCCTATTTTGAAAGACCTCAGAAGGGGAAGGTAAAACAACTTGAGATGAAAATATCTTGAAGTTGTGTGGAAATGAGCAGACAGGATGAATCAGAAGATGTCAGGACGCTTATTGATTTCTGCTGTCGTCATTCCGCCACTTTCTGCTTCGAAGTCAGAAGCACAAACACTCCCACACACTCACACACCATCTCCCTCACACACACACACACACACACACACAATCCATCAGGCGGTATATGCATGAGTGATGATCTATCACAGCAACAGATATTGAATCAAGGTGTTTTGTGCCGTGCCCCCCCTGGGGTGTTGTTGTTTGTTTACACACAGATGCACCTTTCCAAACACATACCCGCTACTCCTCCCACTGTAGAGGCGTTTTAATAGTCAGTCTCATGGAATGTGTATCCCATTAAAGGAGTGAACCCACAATCTTTTTTTTTCAAAATTGCAAAAAAAAAAAAAATCTATTGCTAAAAGGACAGCAATCAGACAGTATGCAGTTTAAGAGGGGACTCATCCATCCATGCATTTTCTATGCCGCTTATCCTCATTAGGGTCACGGGTATGCTGGAGCCTATCCCAGTTTACTTTGGGGGAGAGGCGGGGTACACCCTGGACTGGTGGCCAGCCAATCCCAGGGCACATATAGACAAACAACCATTCACACTCACATTCATACCTATGGACAATTTGGAGTGGCTAATTAACCTAGCATGTTTTTGGAATGTGGGAGGAAACCGGAGTACCCGGAGAAAACCCACGCATGCACGCGGAGAACATGCAAACTCCACACAGAGATGCCAAGCAGAGACTCAATCCCAGGTCTTCGGAGACTCAATCCCAGGTCTTTGTCATTTTCTGACTGTGTTGCCTACATTTAAGAGGGGACAGAAAATAAAAACAATGACAACATCAGCCAGTACTTGCCACAACAGAACCACAAAAAAGGTAAAAATTAAGAGCGATAGCAACATCGGCTTTACCCCGGATTAAGAGGGGACACATTGACAAGAACAAAGAGCAATAGCAATACCAGCTACTACTGGCTTCAGAGGGGACCGAGAAAACAATCATTCATTTTCTACCAGCTGTTTTTGGGAGCGAGGCGGGGTTCACCCTAGACTGGTCACCAGCCTATCACAGGGCACATATAGACCAGAAAACCAAAAAACAACAAAGACCAATCAGCTAGTACCTGAATTAAGAGGGGGCAGAAAGAATAGCAAAAAATGAAGACAATAAAAAAAGGGTAACAACAATGGCGGTCAAGTGGTTATCACACAGACCTCACAGCTAGGAGACCTGAGTTCAATTCCACCCTCGGCCATCTCTGTGTGGAGTTTGCATGTTCTCCCCGTGCATGCGTGGGTTTTCTAGGTTAAAACATGCTAGGTTAATTGGTGACTCCAAATTGTCCATAGGTATGAATGTGAGTGTGAATGGTTGTTTGTCTACATGTGCTCTGTGATTGGCTGGCCACCAGTCCAGGGTGTACCCCGCCTCTCGCCCGAAGACAGCTGGGATAGGCTCCAGCACTTCCACAACCTTTGTGAGGATAAGCGGAAGAAAATGAATGACAACAGCTACAATAACACTGGCTAAGGCAGACTTGAAAAGGCGAGACAAAAAAGCATAAAGACAACAATAAAAAAAAACACAACAGAAACTACAGAAACTTGTTTCAAAACTTGTGATCTAATTTGAGTCAAAAACGTCAAGGACCATCTGGAGGCCATCTGGTGGCATTCTTGCGGCAGCATTGAACGAGGTCTGCAACGGTCATCTCAGAGTTGGACAGGTAGTACCTTTTCTTGTTTTGTCCTCGTGTGCTCGAGGCCGAATAGATGCCTGCAGAGGGCCATGAGTGCTTTGAGGACAGATGAGCCAAAGGGGGGAAATGAAAGGAATCTAGAGACGCCACCAGGACTTTAAATTGACTCACTCAATGAGAGTGGCAAGAGGGTGAAATATCTATTTCTATCATGCTGCCCTCATAATGCTGCCCTGCAGTCATTGCTACCCTTTGCTCTCCTTCTAGTAGATAGACTTATACGCCACATGGACGAGTGCACCACCACTCCAGGATGCTTCACAACTTCAAAATTGTTCTTACATCAGGAGATATATAATAAACTGTCCCATCATCAAATCTTTCAGTAACATTTTAACGCTCTCATCTGACATACAAATGTCAAAATACAGTACCCTTTAGAAGTATTGCAACACGGTCCAATTCCTTTGTTTTGGCTGTGGACTGAAATCACTTGGGTTTGACATCAAATATGAATATGACACCAGAGAGCTTTTATAATATTTACATCTGGAAAGATAGCACCTTGTTTTTTATATGAGCAAAATGACTGGATCATGTGACTGACTGGTGTGTTCTGTTTCTGAGGTGCATCCTATTACATTGCTTATTCAATCAATAAATACTGTTAAATATCAATGCTCATTTTCAGATTTGGTAGGATAGGTTTATAATAATAATAATAATACATTTTATTTGTATAGCGCTTTTCAAAATACTCAAAGACACTTTACAGAAGAATGGACGGAGTGAATGGGGCAAAGAGTTCCAGAGGGTGGGGGCAGCGATGGAGAAGGCTCTGTCTCCCCAGGTTTGGAGCTTGGTCGTGGGGGATTGTGTGGATGGAGGAGGTCTATGAGATATGTGGGGGTCAGATCGTGGAGGGCTTTGTTGGTGATGAGAAGAACCTTGAAGTGAATGCGTTGGGGAACCGGAATCCAGTGGCGGTTTTGGAGGACAGGGGTAATGTGTTGACGGGAGCGGGTGGAGGTGAGGAGGTGGGCAGCGGAGTTGTGAATATATTGTAGTTTGTTGAGGGTTTTGGAAGGTGTACCGTAGAGAATACTGTTCCAGTAGTCCATTCTGGTTTTGATGAATGCATGGATCAGGGATTCAGCGGCAGAGAATGTAAGTGATGGACGGAGTCGGGCTATGTTCTTAAGATGGAAGAATGCAGTCCGGGTTAACTGTTTGATGTGGGGTTCAAATGAAAGGGTGGGGTCCAGGAGGATACCAAGGATTGCAGATAGAAGTTATGGGTGGGTGTTGTGATGTTTTTGGGACCCATGATGATAATATCTGTTTTGTCACTATTAAGTTTAAGAAAATTTTCAGTTAAACAGTTAGTGAGTGTGGAGTAGATGTTGGAGTTGATGGAGGTGGTGGAAATGTATAGTTGAATATCATCGGCGTAGCTGTGGAAATTGAGGCCATGTCGACGGATGATATTGCCAAGTGGAAGGATGTAGAGGATGAAGAGAAGAGGACCAAGCACCGAACCTTGGGGAACACCTTAAGGTAAAGGGGCTATGGAGGAGGAGCAGCTATTTATGCGCACAAACTGTTGACGATTGGTGAGGTATGATTGGAACCAGGACAGAACATAATCTGTGATATTGAGGCTGGTTTTGAGGCGGGACAGGAGGATAGAGTGGCTAATGGTGTCAAAGGCTGCGGTGAGGTCTCGGAGGATGAGGATGGTAAGATGGCCGAGTCGGAAGAGAGAAGAAGATCACTGGTGATTTTAAGAAGAGCTGGTTTGACATGTGTAGCATTTAGAGGTGAAAACAACATGAAAATCAGAGAAGATGTAGGACATTTGCAGAGGAACATTTGTCAAGAAAGATACCACCGGTGTACTAGGTAAACGGATATCGAACAGGTAGACCTAGGAAAACATCAGCATTGTGAGAACTGCAAAGAAATACACTCGAACTATGGTTGCTGACATCAGACACAACCTGCAGAGTACAGGAATGAAGGTACCACTATCTCCTGTTCATAAGAGACTTCTTGAACAAAGGGGATCTCAGAACTGAAATAATTCTGACACAACGTTTTTTTTTGGGCTCAAACGTTTGTTTTTCGCCCATAGACAGTTCCCTGCTTTTCATGTTGTTTTCACCTCTAAATGCAGTCTACACAGGCAAAACCCAACATACCCGATCTGAACCCGAGCATAGACATCCAGTGGTGTTTATTAGTAGAAGAAGCAATCCTTCCATGTCCTATAGCACCTTTTTTGGACAAGACATTGAACGGAATCTGGGAATATTTGTCCATTTGGATTCATACTCATCCAAGCCTGCCTTTATGGACCAAGGATAGAGTGTGAGGGAGGCGGGGTTGAGCAATGACCCGGTGGGTGGGGCAGTTTTTGGTCCCAGGCACTACTTAACTCATGATTGGGCATGGGACACAGACACAGACACAGACTCAGGCTTGATCCCCCTGTAGTTGGCCGCCTTTGATGAGGATGCCTACTGTTGACAGGCCAAAACACCCACTGATTCAAAGGTAGACTACTGATGATTTGTCCCCAAAATTTCCATTCTTCCCATCGCAGAGATAAAGTGCAGCACTCTCAACATCCACGCCTCATGTGGTTACCATCTACTGGCATAAAAGACAGGTTCCATCAAGTCCTGTGTAGCGGCGGGTTAGCGGTGTAGAGAGTGGCTGTGCGACTGTTCCCTGCATGTGTTCTCGAATCGATTGAAGTGTATCACGAGTCTCTCTACAGCGGCACTACAGTCCTATTCTACCCTGGTCTCTTATGTCTAAGATGACTATTATTATTTCCTATTATCGTGTTCATTTTGTCTTAACACTCTAAGAACTTGCCTTTAACAGCAATGGCACTATTTGCTTTTGACATGCGATTAATGTCCTGTTTTGCTTCTGGCTGCACAGTGGCCTCACAGCTAGGAAACCCGAGTTCAATTCCACCCTTAGTCATCTCTGTGTGGAGTTTGCATGTTCTACCGGGCATGCGTGGGTTTTCTCCGGGTACTCCGGTTTCCTCCCACATTCCAGAAACATGCTAGAATAAGTGGCGACTCCAAATTGTCCATAGGTATGAATGTGAGTGTGAATGGTTGTTTGTCTATATGTGCCCTGTGATTGGCTGGATTGGCTTAGGTAATTTCAGTTCCATTTGGGATGCACCAGTTTCATTTATTGGACATTACATCACCGACCAGTCCAGGGTGTACCACGCCTCTAGCCTGAAGGAAGACCAGTCCAGGGTGTACCTCTCCTCTTGCTCAAAGACAGCTGGGATAGGCTCCAGCACCCCCATGTCCCTTGTGAGGAAAAGCAGTAGAAAATGAATGAATGAAAGTTTTGCTTTCACTTAATTGATGGATGTTTTGCAAACCTTTATTTGTATCGTTAGCCATAATTATATTTAGTAAGATGATGGACAGTGTGTATTTGTTGTTTTTTATACATTGAGCTCCATTTTGCTTTTGACAGGTTAATTAATCAATTGCAATAATTATCTCGTCTCATGTTGATAGGTGTATTAACAAGGTGAATACTTACTATAAATAAAACCTTCTATTTGTGATTAATTGTGAGTTAACTACGAATAAAAATGTGATTAATCACGATTAAATATTTTAATCCGAGTTATTCCATGTCCACAGGGCGCTAATAATGATAAATTTAGAAGATCATAAAAATGTTTTCTTGCTCCAACAACGAAAATATTCCATTTATCAATATTTAATCCTACTTTTGGGGAAATTCACTTATCGCTGTTAGGTCTGGACCCATTAAACAGTGTTCAAACGTCAATAGATGAATCTGTTGAAGAAGTGTGTTCCAATACCTTTGCACATATGACAGCCATTAAGAAGGTAGTCCAGCATCAGTCAAGGTCAAAGCGATCAGCTCACCCTCCTTCAGATCACATGACATGCTGATCACGTCCTTTGCACTCTCTCGGCGAGTGAACACGGGATACATGCTCGGACAGGTGAAAGACGAGAAAGTTAGCCAATCGATTGACGCTGCGTCCAAGAAGAGTGCGAGCACTTAATCCGGATCGTGACCTCCAATGTCCTCCAGGCTTACAAATAAAACGTGTCCTGTTTGAGGATCCTGAGGTGCAGTCACATTTGTTTTGGATCATTTGTACGGTAGATGATGCATTCACTGACCAGGAAACGGGAGTCGTCTGACTTCCATTATTCATCTTGGTGTGTAATATATATTTATATGATGACCCGCAGCGTACAGTATGGTTGTGCTAGAATATAGACTTGTATTTTCCAGTCTGACTACAGGCAAGATAGGCAAGAGTTAGATTTAATTTCACACACACACACTCGCTAAATAATGCAAAGAGGTTTTATTGCAGTGGCTGCTGTTTTAAATGAGCTTTGTGAAGTGGAAACATACGGGAGCAATTCTCTGTCAGAGATTTAAAGAAAAACTGCTCTTTTCTGGAATTTTATACACAGTCCTTATCTGGGACATGAACACATTTCGTTCTCTTTTATGTGCGTTCTAAAGATATAAAAACAGATAAAAACACACAGCTAATGTACGTATGTAATGGGAAACACATTCCTCCTATATAGCCTTCCGAAATTGAAAAAGCGGCAACAAAGCATTTAAGGTGATGTGCATATTAACCAAGCTACAGCGACATTGTTATTGTATTATATTATTGGATAATATTTTTATTATTATTAACATTTTGTGTCCTATTACATGCAGTAATGAGCTTTCTCTTTTTACCTGTTTTTATATCTTTACAACACACATAAAAGAGAAATACGTGTTCATTAGGGGTGCAAAATTCATGGTTCAGTTTGATTATGTTTATGTTACAGTTTGATACTTATTTGATACCAAAAATAAATTACCCTGCCATGTTTTTGGAATGTGGGAGGAAACCGGAGTACTCGGAGAAAACCCACGCATGCACGGGGAGAACATGCAAACTCCACACAGAGATGGCCGAGGGTGGAATTGAACCCTGGTCTCCTAGCTGTGAGGCCTGCGTGCAAACCACTCGCCCCCCGTGCAGCCCCATAATATATTATTCATTCATTCATTTTCTACCGCTTATCCTCATGAGGGTCACGGGCGTGCTGGAGCCTATCCCAACTGTCTTGGGGCGAGAGGCGGGGTACACCCTGGACTGGTGGCCAGCCAATCACAGGGCACATAGAGACAAACAACCATTCACACTCACATTCATACCTACGGCCAATTTGGAGTCGCCAATTGGAATGTGGGAGGAAACCGGAGTACCCGGAGAAAACCCACACATGCACAGGGAGAACATGTAAACTCCACACAGAGCTGGCAGAGGATGGAATTGAACCCTCGCCTCCTAGCTGTGAGGTCTGCGTGCTTGCCTTTTTTCATTTGAATTTTATTGACATTTATTGAAAACGTTTTTCCCACCTTAAAGGTTTTTGTTTGCCAGAGTTCAGAAGTAGAATATTTACACAAACACCTACAGTGCATGGGGTGTCCTAATTTTTTCTCCAGTATAAATGACATTTGTGGCGTGCCATATGTTTTGCATTGGAAGACATGCTAGCATTCAAGTAACACAGACAGCCTCCAAGTTTTATAATCATTAGACAAATGGATGAATCGATTGATGGCGGCCATGTTTTTCAACCTTGCTGCAGGTTTTACAATTACGTGCTTGTCAGTCCCCTAAAGATGGAGCTCTTGTATTGGATGTGAATAAACCATGTGGGTGTACCTAATGCTGTGGCAAGGGGGAGTATATCGGAGCGTGTGAGAGACAGAGAGCGAGAGAGTGAGCGAGAGAGACTTTATATCAAATCAACAGGAGTCTCCACTGTCAAATGTGGCTCATAAGATCTCAGATCTCGGTGATGGATCACTCTTGGTGGTAGTCACAAACTGGAAATGATTTAAGCTAAATAAACCTGCATGGCTAAGTATGATTCCTGCTCTCATAATACTTCCAACTGTGTCTGGGGTTCATACATCTCCATTCATATCGCATGTCACTGAATTCTTGACACTTGGCAATAAAAAGGATGAACATTGTTAAATTTATGGGTCAAGTGAAACACGAGTGAGCAAAAGGGAAAACAAAGTGGAGTTAAAAGGTCATAGTTCAATTCATTTTTTACAGTCAGGAAACAAAACTAAAACTGTTCTTTCCGTAGTGATATTTTATGACGAATGCAGATCTTATGACGTTAATTTCTGTGCAGTTTGATCCTTCTTCCTTTTTTTAGTGAGTGACGTGTCTTTGTATTCTTACCATCCATCCATCCATTTTGTATGCCTAGGTCTAGGGTTGCGGGTATGCTGGAGCCTATCCCAGTTGCCTTTGGGCGAGAGGTGGGATACACCCTGGACTGGTCGCCAGCCAATCACAGGGCACACATAGACAAACAACCATTCACACTCACATTCATACCTATAGACCAGGGGTCAGCAACCTGCGGCTCCAGAGCCGCATGTGGCTCTTCAGACTCTTTATTGTGGCTCCCTTTGCGATGCTTGAATATTTTTAACACCCGAGTGGGGAAAATGCACGTCTTTTGTAATGAGTTTTAAAAAATCCAACTTTGTCTGAGACCATGAATGCATCCTGAGTGAGTTCTGACTGCTATCCAGTTCAGTACATGAAGAAAAACAAGTAATACTTACCTACAAATCTAAAAAATAAATTCGAGATAATTTAAAAACAGCGGCATGGGAACTTGTTTTTACGTTTACAGTAGTTTACACATACATTTATGTAAGTTTATCTCCAAAACTAGCAAGAGTACTCCAACTCGTCTTTTCTTATCTGAACTACTTTGATACCCCCAAATTCCCTCCAATGTTGTTTTAAACATACTATATGTTTTGCGGCTCCAGGCTATTTTTCTTCAGTGGGCATTGGGTAAAATGGCTCTTTTCATAGTAAAGGTTGCCGACCCCTGCTATAGACAATTAACCTAGCATGTTTTTGGAATGTGGGAGGAAACCGGAGTACCCGGAGAAAACCCACGCATGCACGGGGAGAACATACAAACTCCACACAGAGATGGCCGAGAGTGGAATTGAACCCTGGTCTCCTAGCTGTGACATCTGCGCAATAACCACTGGACCACCGTGCTGCCCCATGTGTGGGTTTTCTCCATTATAAAAAAATATATATGTTCCAAATTGTCCAATGTGAGTGTGAATGGTTGTTTGTCTTCATGTGTGCTACAATTGGGTGGCAACCAGTCCAGGGCGTACCCCGCCCGAAGACAGCTGGGATAGGCTCCAGCACCCCCGCGACCCTCGTGAGGATAAGCGAAATGAATGAATGAATTACTATTATTATTATTATACAGTACAGTGCCAATTTCCGTGAGGGAATCCCAAAAAGATATAATAATAAAGTATTCTGTCTGTCTCCAAATGTTTCCATCTTCCACAAAGACCCACTAGTGGTAAACGGTCTAATTAACACCTCACTCATCGTTTAGCACAACGACTTCAGAAGTCAATTCTGTAGGAGATTTGCAGGTCCAAATTATGATGACAACGATGATGACGATGATGATTTATGGTCACATTCACCTTTTTGGGCTTTTGGCTGCCATGCGTTTCCCAATTCGACAAGTTTCATGCGCCCACAAATGAGCCAACAGTCTGACTAAGCGTGAGCTGGCATCCACCAGGAATTGTTCCAAAGAAAAACGTGGTGAGTGGGATGATTGCAGAGCCAAGTGATATCTGCGTTAAATACTTGTTTCCGGGCTCTGACCCAAATGGGACAATTGTAGGTTATTGTGCCAAACCATTTGAGTTTAAACTAAGTTTAACTGCAAAATTGAAATATATGAATACATTTTTGAAGCAGTTTTGGAATCATATTCTCTTAGTGTTTGTCTGACTTTATTATAGCTGATTCTCTGCCGTGTATGGCAGCAGGACCCATATCGGAAGATGTATTCAATTAATTCTGTCTTAGCAATTTTACTGTTTGCTGGCTAAATATGTAGTTGTTGCGATGTTTTCTCATGAATACACAGTTTTTTGTTGACGTGGTAACAGTAATATACCGTTAAAAACAACAGATTGGTCCTGTCAAATAGAGGACTAGTGTTTTGCAATAGGCAGGATATGCAATAAAACTACACCGGATGCGCTATGACGCTAGTTGGCGTCCCACGAGGTGCATGTTATTTTGTCACGTAATTTTTGTTATCATCTGCTTGTGTTGGCGGCGCTAATACGTTCATTATAAACATATGGAAACGTCAACGAGGCTCAGTGGTTTACAGCTGCGCTTGCAAGATCTCGAACGACAAGGCGCAACCGGAAGTGTATTCAAATGTTAGCAACTTAACATCAGGGCTTTTTTTTACACTGGGGCGGGGGTACCTGAATAAATGGTTTATACCCCGAAACCTACATTTTAGAAGTGAAAACTTAGCCAGGAAAAAAAAAGCACAAGATAGCTGGAGGCGTGGGTGCGCGGCGCTGCGCCAGATTGTCATAATTGTCTGCCATTCATTTTTTTGACTGTTAATGTCTGGTTTTAAGATGTTCTTGCTTTAGCAGGTCTTTGGCAAATGAAATGAATATTGTCACAAATGCTAGCCGGGTTAGCTAACATTGCCTGTGTATATTTGTTTATTCAAATTGCTTGTATATTGCATTTAAACAATTAAAAGCCTGTGAATATACAGTGTAGGCATGATGTTTGACATATAGTCAAACATATAGCTGATCTATCATCGACAAATGCATAGTACTAGTAGGAATTTATAGACCCCCGAGTTTTGTACTCTACATCTGCTTATGTTTTTCGTGTGGGAGGACAGATGAGTAACAACAATTCCTCCTCCTCCTCCACTGACCTCAGCTCACCTATTTCGGTGAGTCAATGCGTGGCGTTGTGGATGTTCTCATCACAGCTTTCTGTGTTGTGTTAATGTGTCTTGGGCCTATACCTTACTGTGCATTAGCCGCCCCAGGCAGTGACAATTAAGTGTGAGTTAATTTGCGTTCTTCCGTCTTGAAAAACAAAAGTCGATGTTACGACTTAGGCATGATTATATGATAATACGGTACGGCAGTTTGGAATTTTAACTATTTTGTGGGCAAATATTCCTCAAGGGGCGGCACGGCGGTCGAGTGGTTAGCACGCAGACCTCACAGCTAGGAGACCAGAGTTCAATTCCACTCTCTGCCATGTCTGTGTGGGTGCATGCGTGGGTTTTCTCCGGGTACTCCGATTTCCTCCCACATTCCAAAAACATGCTAGGTTAATTGGCGACTCCAAATTGTCCATAGGTATGAATGTGAGTGTGAATGGTTGTTTGACAGCTGGGATAAGCTCCAGCACCCCCCGCAACCCTTGGGAGGAAAAAGTGGTAGGAACTGAATGAATGAACTATTTTGTGGGCAAATATTCCTCAAGGGGCGGCACAGCGGTCGAGTGGTTTACACGCAGACCTCACAACTACGAGACCAGGGTTCAATTCCATCCATGGCCATGTCTGTGTGGAGTTTGCATGTTCTCCCCGTGCATGCGTGGGTTTTCTCCGGGTACTCCAATTTCCTCCCACATTCCAAAAACATGCTAGGTTAATTAGCCACTCCAAATTGTCCATAGGTATGAATGTGAGTGTGAATGGTTGTTTGACACCTGGGATAGGCTCCAGCACCCCCCGCAACCCTTGTGAGGAAAAAGCGGTAGGAACTGAATGAATGAATGAACTATTTTGTGGGCAAATATTCCTCAAGGGGCGGCACGGCGGTCGAGTGGTTCGCACGCAGACCTCACAACTACAAGACCAGGGTTCAATTCCATCCATGGCCATGTCTGTGTGGAGTTTGCATGTTCTCCCCGTGCATGCGTGGGTTTTCTCCGGGTACTCCGGTTTCCTCCCACATTCCAAAAACATGCTAGGTTAATTAGCGACTCCAAATTGTCCATAGGTATGAATGTGAGTGTGAATGGTTGTTTGTCTACATGTGCCCTGTGATTGGCTGGCCACCAGTCCAGGGTGTACCCCGCCTCTTGCCCGAAGACAGCTGGGATAGGCTCCAGCACGCCTGCGACCCTCGTGAGGAAAAAGTGGTAGAAAATGAATGAATGAATGAATGAATGAATATTCCTCAAAAGAATCACGTCCTATAAGTGTGAAGGCACGACTGTGATGATAACCACAGATTACAAAGGAGAGCATCATCAAGACGGCGCTTACCTGACCTTATAAAAGTCGTCAATTTGTCTCTGGCTTGACCTAAACCCGAATCCATACCATCTCTGCAGGACCGGTTAAGATGTCCGCCACCATCATCAAATGGGTACCACTTCCTGCAGGCAGCCACAGCACACGTGAGGTCCACCCTCGGCCCCCTGAGGTGAGCTCCAAAAGCTCCGAAAATAAAGAAGTCAGCACATATTTTCATCTGAAATATAATGTAAATTTTGAATAATAGAGCGTGGCGGCTTCCTGCCTCAGAATGCAGCAAAGTAGACTCTTTCAGCATCTCATCTAATTAGACCGCAGCTAATGAGGGCAAAGATTAGGAAACAGCTCAGTTCCAAGAGGCTTGCTCGTGTGGGAGCCTGTGTTTTTTTCACAATATGGGCCTCATGAGAACGATAATAAAGCGATCTTTGAGCTGTGACATTGTTGAGTCCTTGCGAGATCTCCTTCAAACAAATCCAGCTCAGACTTAGCACCTCATCAGTTCTCAGACTTGAAGACAATTGGATGAATATTTTATAGCCAGGAGGCTTTTATCCCTCAGCCAGAATTCAGTCTTTACATTTGCCTTGGAAATGACAAGCCGACAAAGCAGTTAAGTGCTGGCTAAGTGTTCTCAATCAGCGGCACGCTTGCAGTAAGCTTTAACAACGCCACCTTCTATTTATAGCCTGGCTCGACTTCTTCGTCTATGCTGGTATTCATCAAACCAGCAGTGGCCTGTTTAAGTGTCTAAATGCCCACAGTCCAAAAAAAGATGGAGCTTTCATTTTTAACAATTCATTTTCTGGTGTTACCAGCTTGAGGTCACAAACAGATGGCCTGCAGTTCTTTGGGTGTAACCTCTTGGTGGAGTCGTCACTCTGCTCTTGGGGTAATTTTGGTTGGCCGGCCGCTACTGCCATGGTTTACCGCTGTTTCATGTTCTCGCCAATTGTGGATAATGGCTCTCATTGTGGTTTGCTGGAGTCCCAAAGCTTGAGAATAGCTTTATAATGGGCTTTCCAATCACTTTATCACACAATGCCACTGACCAATAACATGTAATATTGTAATATATATATATATATATATATATATATATATATATAGGCCCCACAGCTAGGAGACCAGGGTTCAATTCCACCCTCGGCCATCTCTGTGTGGAGTTTGCATGTTCTCCCCATGCATGCGTGGGTTTTCTTCGGGTACTCCGGTTTCCTCCCACATTCCAAAAACATGCTAGGTTAATTAGCCACTCCAAATTGTCCATAGGTATGAATGTGAGTGTGAATGGTTGTTTGTCTATATGTGCCCTGTGATTGGCTGGCCACCAGTCCAGGGTGTACCCCGCCTCTCGCCCGAAGACAGCTGGGATAGGCTCCAGCACCCCCGGAACCCTTGTGAGGATAAGCGGTAGAAAATGAATTAACTCTATGTATACATACATATATACATATAAAAATAAATTTAAAAAAGTTATAATAATATTATTCATTCATTCATTAATTTTCCTCACGAGGGTCGTGGGGGGTGCTGGAGCCTATCCCAGCTGTCTTTGGGCGAGAGGAGGGGTATAATAATATTATAATAATAATAAACTACAAATTATTATATAATTAATTATAAATAATAATAATAATAATAATAATAATAATAATTTAAAAGTAATAAAATATGATAATAATAAATTATAATTATTATATAATTAATTATGAATAATAATAACTAATTAAAAAAAAGGAAGGTGGCAATTATTAGATAGTGGTGTTCACTATACAAGAATAAATGTACTTTCTTTCTGCACATAAATTCCCAATATTATGAGCATGACTCGTGTGTATAGTTTGAGGAGGAGGTGAAGTCGTGGGGGGGGGGCATATTGGAGAAGGAGGCGTGAGGAAAGTCAGCTGACGAGGACAGATGTCTCTCCTCTCGGGGTCAATCATCTGGCAAAGCAGCTGGTGCTTTTCCAATTTAGCGCCACTTTCCCAACTCTCCTCTTCCTCCTCCTCCTCCTCCTCCTCCTCCTCCTCCTCCTCACACTTCACCCCAACCAACCAACCCACCCTGGAGTCTCACTGCCTTGCCAGCCCATATTAGCAGACATCTTTACTAACGTCTCATTAGAGCTGAGTCAGCCACTCTCGCCTTCAGCTACATTTAACACAGCGTCAAGGGTTTCAAACATGCACCTGTGTCGCATCTTCACTGTACGGTTTTGTCGGGAACCCTGTAGAAAAAGTCATGACAGAAGAAAATGGTCACCTCAAAATAGGACTTCATTAAATTGTCAATATTTTTGTATAAATTAGGCCTCTCACAATAATCAATACTTGAAATAATCCCATGATAAATAAAACTGAACTCACTTATGCCGGCCCCCATAAATTGTCATTTGTGTTGTTTGCTACATGCTAAGTCTCCCTTCTTATGTAATAGTACCCAATGTTCATTATATGCAATTTTGTTTATTATGACTTGATACTGATCATTTTTTTTATCATTGTGGTTTTACTTGGAGTACTTTTTGTCTTTAAAGAGACGAGTTTATGTCATGTTCTGCTGGAGCTGCTCTGCTGCCGCCGGTCATAATCACGCTTTCTTAAGCCATGCTGGGAGACTCACTTGTTGCCAGATTGTTACATGGATTCCACTCTGTGCTCAATCTTGGTAATGGTAATGGTTTTATTTCATTTGAACATGCATCAGATTACAATTGAATGCATCCCATAATCAGTTCCCAGTTCCACATGTCCAAAAGGAGTAGGAAGAAGCAAAGCTTATTAAATCCTACCCCTCCATCTGGTACTTTTACAATCACTAACTGTTACAACTGTACTACACTTTTAATAATAATAATAATGATTATAAAAACAATAATTTAATAATTTAATAATTTAATAATTTAATAATTTAATAATTTAATAATTTAATAATTTAATAATTTAATAATTTAATAATTTAATAATTTAATAATTTAATAATTTAATAATTTCAGGGAACTCAAAGACGCTTCACAGTGAAGAAAAAAGAAATAAAAAATAGAATTGAAAAAAAATAGAGTAAAAGATGCATTAAAATACAATATCCATACATTAATTCAGAGCTAATTTGTGATTTTAAAAATAAGGAGTAATAAGGAGTAATAAGGAGTTATCTTTCCCTCGTGATGTGCTTCCTAGTTTTCTTTTCTAGAATTGTTATGAGTACTTTTCCTAATTGTAATGAGGAAAAATGTCATGTTCATTGCTACCGTACAGCGCTGCAGGATAGATATACAAACATTTTATGTGTGTATTTATGAGTGGATTGATGTTTGGCGTACATAAAATACACATTCTGTCATTTTACTTGTAAGTGCTTTGTGTCCCACCCTTGATGTACTGGAGCTGGGAAATGAAAAATCCTACAGTTTCCAATTTTCCAGGCTGAGAAGAATAAAATATACTATATGTGGCTTTTGTTTCTGGAGCATCCATCTGCAACAAGACAGTGGGACCATTTATAATCAGACTGGAAGAAATGGTTGTTTGAAGTAGATATTTTGTGGATCCTTCGTCTCTGCCTGAAAGCGTTCACCAGGAGGTCAACCTAAGCTGACTGCAAAGTGCAGTGTGAGTTATGACAACATGTCTTCTCGACGTCCTCCTCGGTAATCCTGACCTTCGCTGAACTGCATCAATAGTCCATGCGTCTGGGTGGTACAGCTCAGCTATTCGTGCCTTTCTATTCGTGCAAAGCTTTTGTGTCGCTACCAAGTTGTAAGGACCATTTGCGTCCTCAAAAAGATGCGTAGACGTTATGTGAGGCTCTAACACCTGATCTGTTTAAAACCTCTAACAAATCCTTTGTCACTTTCCATCACAAAAGAAGAAAATCCAAAAAGCTTATGCTTACTACATATTCTACTTCCTGCAGGATTTCAATGCCTGTGTTAATTAAATTTAGAAATGAAAACAGTCTGAATTACCCCAGAGGTTAATTAGGCAAGATCTAAAATGATCCCGAAACTCAGACAAGGAGACGGCTTCAATTGTGAATTTGCAAATTAGACATTTTTCTTCATCTTTTATTAATAAGTATGGATTTCATCCATCCATTAATGTTTTAATATTGTTTAATATTTTGATACTACAATTTTTTTATTTTTTACATGTGCAGATATTTTTAAAACATTATTATTATTATTGTTATTGTTATTGTTATTGTTATTGTTATTGTTATTGTTATTGCTATTGCTATTGTTATTGTTATTGTTATTGTTATTGTTATTGTTATTGTTATCATCAGAATACGAAACACCAAAGTTGTATTTTTAAGGAAAATTGAATTTTAAGACAAAATGGTTGTAATTCCAAGAGAAAGTTACAATCATAAGATGTAAAGTTGTAATTTTAGTCAATATCCATCCGTTTTCTATGCCGCTTATCTCACCAGGGGGGTATGCCGGAGCCTATCCCAGCTGCCTTCGGGCTACAGGCGGGGTACACCCTGGACTGGTCAGTGTTGTAATGTCCAATAAATGGAACTGGTGCATCCCAAATGGAACTGGAAGTACCCAAAGTGCTTTGTATTATTACTATTATTATTACTAATTACTATTCCCTAACAATTGCGGAAACATGTGACTATTTTTCGACCCTTTGTGTTGTTCCACCTTTCCTGTTACCTTGGGGTGACAACCTTTGTGCTGCTCTTATTTGGGAATTCAATTATCACTTTGCTCCTCTCAGTCCAAGGTGTCTCTGTATTGCGACAGATGCTCATTTCGTGCTCGTGTGAGCACCGTTGAGCTTGGTGCGTGTCTACTAACAGCCATGTAAACTTATTGCGTCCTCGGACAACAAGGGCGTTTTTGATGGTCTCGCCTCATGGAGATAAATACCTCCATTCCGGGTGATAATGGCATTGACTGGCTTGCTTTGGATTGTTATTAGAGGACTTATTGGACGGAGGCCTCATGAGGCAGCAGAGGATGAGAGGAATTTGGCCTCGATACCACAAAGTCAGGGCAAAATACTAAAAGGCTGTCTAAGCGAAGTCATGGGTTCATGTTATCAGGATTGGTTATTCGGGGAAAAAACGATATTTATCAAAGGAACCTTTCCGCAAGTTACACGTCACTTTGACTTTTTTTTAATCTCTTTGAGAAAAGAACAGAAATGGAATGTCGATGCAGAAAAAAGATAGTTGTCAGAAAACAAAGTTCCCGGACGATCCCCTCCCTTCCTGTTCAGTGGGAACTTTGTGCCCAACGTCACAATTTGAGGCTCTTTTTTTCAAACATCGCTGCCTCACTTGTGATTTTCCAAAAATGTATTTCATCTGTAGTCGTCAGTAATGTTACATTAATGAGACGTTAGATTACATTAGATTAGATCACCTTCACATTGCATGGACTCACACAACATCCAAGGCATGTCTGACATCATAGAGTGAAAAAAAAGTTCTCCTCTCATTCGGTGTGGAAGTGGTATTTTGGATTCTTACTTTGTCCTTTTTTTACCCTTCTTCCCCACTCAGTTTGAAACTCCTTTTTTTAAAATTAGAAGTAAAATGGAGAGGCAATCCAGTTAGCTCGGTAGCTTGCTATGCTAGCGGCTGCCATCTCTTATGTCTCTGCAGTGATTCCATAGTCCATAGTAAAGCAAATAATAATAGAAGTGTAAAGATGACTTTGTTGTGTTACTACATGTTTCAAGTACCGCTTGAACGAGCATTTCTTGATTTATTCGACTTACTTCTTTACGTTATTTGGATGATGTTTGGCATGCTGCCGATTAGGAACCTTGGCTGTAACCTATTTATTTTTTTCTGGAGTCAGTGACAGCAACCTTTTACATCGCAGTCGAGCACATGTCCCATTTTACACAGTGTAGCTCGTCCCTGAACTACACAGCTACACCTCTGTCAACAATAGCGACACACACAAGTGGCTTATAAATAACTGAAAACTATCTGCCTCTCATAAATAAACCATCAAATGAAAAACAGAAATGTTTCAGCTATTTTTACCCTCACTCTCCCCGGGACATGTCTTTGACTTTTGCTGCGTGCTTTCTCTCGTTTGCCCTCTCTCGCACTGGAGCAACAACAGCACCAGCTAGTGCTTGGATTAAGAGGGGACAGAGGCTCCTCTGTCCAACAACCAAGTCATTCTTGGATTAAGAGGGAAAGGACAGGATAGACAATGTCAACACAGGCTATAGCGATTGGATTAAGAGGGGACAGATAGGAAAGACAATGTCAACACAGACGTGTGCTTGGATTAAGAGGGGACAGATAGGAAAGACAATGTCAACACAGACGTGTGCTTGGATTAAGAGGGGACAGATAGGAAAGACAATGTCAACACAGACGTGTGCTTGGATTAAGAGGGGACAGATAGGAAAGACAATGTCAACACAGATGTGTGCTTGGATTAAGAGGGGACAGATAGGAAAAAAGACAAGAGAACACAGCAACAACGTTGAACAGTACTCGGATTAAGAAGGGCCAGAAAAAAGAGAGAATGGAGCCAACAAAAATGAACAAGAGGGGATAGACGGGATAATAGAAATAAGGAGTGTTGCAACTCATATGCATCAATATAAAATATCCATATTTAAGCAAATTGTACTTAATCTTGGCCAAAATGAAGTATTTTCAAGCATAAAAATGAACGAATTAAATGCAAATACAAGGCAGACGCATTCAAAATGAATTCTACATTGGCCACAAGGTGTCGGTGTTCGCTGAAACTACACATCTGTCCACCCGCCATTAAAGGGATTGTTTGGACTTTTTATTGTGTGACATCCCCATGAGCAATGCAGTCTAGGAATGCATGGATCAGTTGGGAATGTTTGTGTTACCATTCAATACTTTTTCGATACAAAAAATAAATGACACAGAAAAAAGAGAGAACAGAGCCAACAAAAATGAACAAGAGGGGATAGACGGGAACGCAAAAACAGTGCAAAAATACTTTGAATAATGACCCGTATCATTACAAAACACAATACAACCATGAACTCACACATATTTTAGAAATGCCGCCATAGCTTCTCACTCAGGTGGCTCCATTAGAGGTCAAATGCACTGTAGATTAAGTCACAAGGAAGGGAAATGTCTATTAAGATGGAGCAAGTTATCAGTGACAAATTGCCGCTGAGCTAACAGCCGCCAGGATGTATATCTACGATATCGCTCCAGTTCATCGGGATTCTCTTCGCCTTGCGTTAAAGAAGACCTTACATTTGTTTCCATCCAAGTGACGGAAGGACGCTGAGGCAGGTGATAATGACTTCTTCTGGGGATGTGGACCACAGGGGATGGATGGCCTGAAGGGGGAAGGTGAAGAGGGCAGGGGGTTGATAAGGACTGCAGCAGGATGGGGGAATTACATCCAGAAAATCGCAACACAGTAAAAATGGTATTTATAAAAACAATAATAATACTGTATAATACATGCCAAGCCAGTAGTTGGCAATGTTGCACAATAAACACTGCAGTCGTGGAATTATTTGGTCCACACAACAAACAGCATCACCCCAGCTTCATTGGTTTGTCTATTTGCAAGGGACCTAAAAGGTGTTGAACCCCAGAGAAGAAACTTCGGAAAATTGCAGAAAATTATCTCAATTTTGAGAAAAACAGATTTTGGTATCATCGTAAATTCATTCATTCATTCTCTGCTGCTTTTCCTCACGAGGGTTGCAGGGGTGCTGGAGCCTATCCCAGCTGTCTTCGGGCGAGAGAGGTTGGGTACACCCTGGACTGGTGGCCAGCCAATCCCAGGGCACATATAGACAACAACCATTCACACTCCCATTCATACCTATGGACAATTTGGAGTGGCTAATTAACCTAGCATGTTTTTGGAATGTGGGAGGAAACCGGAGTACCCGGAGAAAACCCACGCATGCACGGGGAGAACATGCAAACTCCACCAGAGATTACCGAGGGTGGAATTGAATCCGGTCTCCTAGCTGTGAGGTCTGCGCGCTAACCACTCGACCGCCATGCAGCCCATTTAAAAAAATGTATTTGATAAACTTCTGTTGGCGCTGTGTGCTGAAAGCTCAGTGTATCTGCAATCGATTACTCTGGCCTAGGTTGTATTGTCCCGCAACAGAAAAGGGTTGCATGTTGATAGTAGCTAAAAGTAGCTAAAAGTAGCTGTGAGGTCTGCGCGCTAAC
Organism: Doryrhamphus excisus; assembly: GCF_037039965.1. NCBI lineage: Eukaryota > Metazoa > Chordata > Actinopteri > Syngnathiformes > Syngnathidae > Doryrhamphus > Doryrhamphus excisus. Next base: position 1,133,600 of record NC_136379.1, read on the forward strand.
CACTTGACTGCTGTGCAGCCCATCATCATAAATATAAAGCTAAAATAATAAACATAAAATAATAACACGATATTATCCCATAATGCATTTCTTCACAGGAGAGCAGTCCATTGGACAATGATCGGTCATGAGGAAACTCATCAGCTCTAGAAAGAAATGCATAGGGAATATTATTGTATATTGTATATTTGGGATATTGTTTTTGTATATTTCTTAGCTACCTTTTGGGTGTTAAGTTGCTGTGTGATAATTTCAGAGGTCTCTGTAAGATGACATCATGAGATTGAGTAATGACCTCATGCGATTTTGGGTGGGCATGTGTCCGAGTGGTTGGTGGGTTGGCCGTGCGGTACGGAGATCGGGAGATTCTCCGCTCGGCCATCTTTGTATGGAGTTTGCATGTTCTCCCCGTGCATGCGTGGGTTTTCTCCGGGTACTCCGGTTTCCTCCCACATTCCAAAAACATGCTAGGTTAATTGGCGACTCCATATTGTCCGTAGGTATGAATGTGAGTGTGAATTTTCGGCACCCCCTAGAGGCCACAGCGCTCTTTGCATCCAACTATACTTCCTAATGTGCCTATCCTCTATATGTTGACTATGCACTTAGCTGGTCATTTTTGGACTGTTGGGCATGTACCAGATCTAATTTGTTTCTTTGCTACATAGCAAACAACCAACAAAGAGCAATCAAAGCCATACCGCTCGTTATTGCGTTAGTTCACCTGGAGGAGGTAAAAATGGAATAAAAGCATATTGTTGGGATATCTCTACGGTACCGTAGGTCTACTGCCACTTTCTTGTTGCGGTCTCCACACACCTTCCCCTTGATTTGATTTCTCTTTTTCTCTTCTGTTTATGTATGTCCTCTTGACACCACCTTGAAGGCAGAAAGGGGACGTGTGAGACGGGTGGGGAGCTCTGTCTGCCCTTTTCAAACCAGTGAGAAGGTATAGAAAAAGGTACAAAAGAAAAAAAATACCATCAAAATAATTGCATTTCAGGGTTGGAATTTAGTGCAGCAATTCATTTGAACAGATGGAAAGGCTTTCTTGCACAACCACTGAGATTTCTCTTTCCCTTCCTCTTCTTTTTGGGCTTGCTCGTGTGGTTTTGCACTGCAGCTAAAGCCTCTGGGGCTCCCATAAAGCTCCATGCAGGGGGGGTATTTTTCAAAGGAACGTCATTGGATGTTTTGCTATGGTATGCATATTGACGCATCAAAGAAATATTGCAATTCCGTACTATAAAGGGCCGAACGGTGGCCTAGTGGTTAGCGCATCAGCTTCCCAGACAGGAGATTGAGGGTTTGAATCTTCTTTAGAATATCTCTGGAGTTTGCATGTTCTCGCCGTGCATGTGTGGGTTTTGCCGAAAATGTCTTAACTGCAATAAATAGGTGTGATGATTGTGTATATGTGCCCTGTGATTGACTTAACATAATGTGGACACTCTGATTGGCCGGTCACACATAGAGACCGCCCCTTGCTCTGTGTGACAGGATATGCATGTTGTTCGAACAATACATATTTTCATTCATTCATTTTCTACCGCTTATCCTTACGAGGGTCGCGGGGGTGCTGGAGCCTATCCCAGCTGTCTTCAGGCGAGATGCGGGGTACACCCTGGACTGGTGTACCACCGTTGTATCACAGGGCACATATAGACAAACAACCATTCACACTCACATTCATACCTATGGACAATTTGGAGTGGCTAATTAACCTAGCATGTTTTTGGAATGTGGGAGGAAACCGGAGTACCCGGAGAAAACCCACGCACACACAGGGGGAACATGCAAACTCCACACAGAGATGGCCGAGGGTGGAATTGAATCCGGTCTCCTAGCTGTGAGGTCTGCGCGCTAACCACTTGACCGCCATGCAGCCCATTTTTAAAATTTCTTTGATAAACTTCTGATGGGTGGTGGCACGGTGTTCAAGTGGTTAGCGTACAGACCTCACAGCTAGGAGACCAGGGTTCAATTCCACCCTCGGCCATTTCTGTGTGGAGTTTGCATGTTCTCCCCGTGCATGCGTGGGTTTTCTCCGGGTATTCCGGTTTCCTCCCACATTCCAAAAACATGCTAGGTTAATTAGCCACTCCAAATTGTCCATAGGTATGAATGTGAGTGTGAATGGTTGTTTGTCTATATGTGCCCTGTGATTGGCTGGCCACCAGTCCAGGGTGTACCCCGCCTCTCGCCTGAAGACAGCTGGGATATGCTCCAGCAACTTCCGCGACCCTAGTGAGGAAAACCGGTAGAAAATGAATGAATGAATAAACTTCTGATGGGCTGTGTGCTGAAAGCTCAGTGTATCTGCAATCGACTACTCTGGCCTAGGTTTTATTGTCCAGCAACAGAAAAGGGTCACATGTTGACAGTAGCTAAAAGTAGCTAAAAGTAGCTAAAAGTAGCTAAAAGTAGCTAAAATTAGCTAAAATTAGCTAAAAGTAGCTAAAAGTAGCTAATAGTCTTTTCATATTCCTATTAGCTAAACTAAGTACATTAGTGGAGTCAAAAGTTGAGCAAACAAAGCGTGTCATCATCTTGCCTGTGTTACATCAGATACGGAGAACAACAGCAACAACAAATCAGGTGTGTTGAGACTTAGCATTCTCCAATACGACATAGGCAGAGTGTGGCTTCAAAAAAAAAAAAAAGTGGAGTCTATTAGATGGCGTTTGATGCGTCAGATATTTGCTATCCATTTCATCATGCTCGTTTCCGACTCTCGTCGTCTGTGTGTGAATAGCCTCTTAAAGGCTCTGTGAAGTTTAAGATGAAGTTACCTGACTTTACACTCTCTGATTCAAGGGCATCTTGTAACCAGCAGGCCAGGTGGAAGATCAGTCAAAGCTATACATCAGTGATGCACTCCTGAAAACAGTATCGTCATTAAAATTCATGTGAGTTCATGTGATGAGTTTAATTAAATAAAAACAGCAGAATACAAATGCATTTAGGTGCCAGGGCTTCAAAGCGTGTGTCTATTTATTGTATTTGTTAAATGTAAAAATGTAAAATTGTAAAATTGTAAAAATGTAAAAATGTAAAAATGTAAAAATGTAAAAATGTAAAAATGTAAAAATGTAAAAATGTAAAAATTTAAAAATTTAAAAATTTAAAAATTTAAAAATTTAAAAATTGAAAAATTGAAAAATTTTTACATTTTTTACATTTTTTAAATTTTTTACATTTTTAATTCAAAGCGTGTGTCAAGTAATCGAGTGGGCACTTCCGCGAAGCGTGTACAGAGGCTTTATTCATGGGGGGGGGGGCAGCAGGTGGTTTTTCAAGAAATGAATCCATTCTGGAACCAGTCGACTGAAATGGTTCAAAGCCTCATGGGGCTTCTCGCCATCAGTAGTAAAAAGTATTAGTTTTAATAATGATTGCAGATAAGCAGAAAACACACCAACTGGCTAAACGAGGCAAACAAATGACAAAGAACCAACAAACGGAGGGAGCACACACCTGAACTAAATAGAAGGAAGGGAAATTGGAAACAGGTGTGGAAGATAGGGAACGGAAACCAGGCAAGACAGGAAGTGAATACAAAAAGGAGATATTACACTAGAAAGGGAAAAACAAAGGAAGTAGTGACAAAATAAGGGCATGGACACAGGAACAGAGGCAAAGAAGGAAACTAAAAGAGCTGTTTTGAATAATGCATATGTATTTATATTATAAGAGTGTGCATGATATGCTGCTTCCTACTGTGCCTGCCGCATGTCTTCAGTTTTAGCTTTAGAATATAGAAAAATAGAACCTAGTTGACATTGTCAAGAGAACAATCATGTTTATTCAAGACAGTGCATGATATGCTGCATGCTGCTATGCCTGGTTTGACACGTTGTTTTTTCGACTTTTTTGACTTTTTTAACTAGTTAATAGTTCCTTATTCACAAGAGTGCATCATATGCTGCTCTCAACTCATTAGATTAGTCAGTGTGACACAGTATTGGACATGTTTACATGCAGTAAACATGCTAACAATTGTCGAGCAGTGTTGTAAACCATACAGAAACATTTGCTTCCATGAACGCTCACCCACTCCCACTCCAACAAAAACATTTTCCAGAGGTATCAGGTTTAATTTAACTTAGTGCTGGCCCTGAGGCACTTTGCTCATTCTGTTAGAGACACAAAAATGATTGCTTTGTGTTATCCGAGGCAGAAGGGGCACTTTCCTGTTTGTACATTTTCCTTTGGAGGCTGACCCCCTGCAGGCAATGGCTTCAAATCTACTGACATTCTCTTTGTAGCATTGTCGCCAGCAGAGATGATTTAATTAATATGAACAACAAAAGCCATGATGCTCAGATGCGTTTTGACTTAATGTTCAGTGCTAACTGTTTTCATGCAACGGGTATTTTATTTCTCTGCTTCTTTAATGACTTCCCTGACCAGCCATTAACAGAAATGTGTGTTTTACTCTGTTTCAGCGATCTCGGTCAGCTTGGTTGGCGCACACCAGGGTTCAGATCATTGCAGCTGAATAGGCATCTGTTAACATAACGCATATAGGTGGTATGCTAACTGTGATACCTACAAACCAGGGGTCTCAAACTCAATTTAGGAGCTTGGGTCTGGGTGAGACTGGGCCGCATCAGGTTTTCCAAAAAAAAAAACACATTTATTAAAAACAAAAAAAAAAGCTCTGATAAAACATTCCACTGTTCTCAAATATCTTACTTTTTATTTTTCTACACAAAATAAGATGAAAAATAAATAAACAAATCAAGAATAAAGAAAATCAATCAATCAGTAATAAATAAATAAATATAATAATAATAATAAAAATTATTTTTTTCAGATTAAAATGAACAAAGCATTATTAGAGCCCTGTAGACATGACAAAACACGACTATAGTCACATTTATACTCTTTTTATTTACAACATATTGCGCAACTGCAGGGTCTTGAGACACATGCTAACTCGCAAACTAGAACGCTAGCGACCTAAACGGTAGCCTTCAAGTTATTTCCTTTAAAATTAAATAACCAAAAACTTACCACTTCCACACGGATAGGGAGGATAACTATTAACAGTTATTTAACCTTTAACATGAACATTAATCAAACGTAATAATTTTTTCTGCGTACATGATACTATACAGCATCCATATCAAACTTGCGCGGGCCGCACTAACATTAAACTTTCATATCAAGGTGGGGGCCTCAAACTAGGGGCCACGTGTTTGAGACCCCTGCTATAGACTAAACAGCATAACATACTGTGACTAGTTTACTTGCAGAATATCATTTTCTTATGTGGGACATTTATTTTGTCTTCTCATTAAAAAAAAACATATATAAGTCGCTCTGGAGTATAAGTGGCAGGACCAGTCAAACCATGAAAAAATTATTACAGTCTGGAAAATACGATAAAAATAACCTACATGTTCAACCCATATTTTAGTCACATAATATCTCATGAAAGTTGACAAAAATAGCGAATGCTAAGCTAAGCTAAGTACCCGACCACAAGCATGAATGCAGGCCAGACACAGTAAGTCAAAACTAACTGACCAATAGGAAGTTGATTCCACCTGAGCCCGCTAGTCATGAGCGCTTTAGATTGATTTCTTTCTTTTTTTTTTTTTGAGGTCACAGCGTTACTGATCTGCTCCGGATTTTTGCTGATTGGCCTTTGGCTCGGCTAAACGTTCCCTCAGGAGGGGTAGCGCTTGGTGCTGATGGGAAATGAAGCCATTTTAAGCCCCGTCGCTTGTAAACCTCTCAACTGAGAGAGAGAGTGGCGCCAGCATGTCCTAAAAGCACAGCTAGAAGGGGGAAATGTCTAGATTCACAGTATGTCACCTTAAAAGTCATGCATACCAGATATACTTCTGCAAAGGGAAAACTTCACACTTTGTCCAACGATGAAACTCTGGACTGCAATTGTGTGTAGTTGATATGCAATTTCAATGCAAATATTTCATGTTCTTAGGTTATCTGCTCAAAATCAGATCATGGCTTTAGAAAAGTTGCGCATAAAGTTGTGCAACCCTGGACTGGTGGCCAGCCAATCACAGGGCACATATAGACAAACAACCATTCACACTCACATTCATACCTATGGACAATTTGGAGTTGCCAATTAACCTAGCATGTTTTTAGAACGTGGGAGGAAACCGGAGAAAACCCACGCATGCACGGGGAGAACATGCAAACTCCACACAGAGATGGCCGAGGGTGGAATTGAACTGGGGTCTCCTAGCTGTGGGGCCCTATATATATTACAATATTACATGTTATTGGTCAGTGACATTGTGTGATCAAGTGACAAAGCCATTCTCAAGCTTTGGGACTCCAGCAAACCACAGGGAGAGCCAAATTATAACAAAATAAATCAAACTAAATATTTTCATAGTTGTAGCAGTTTATAATTTTCTAAAAACGGGTATTAACATTATTATAGCCCCGTAGACATGAAATAACACGCTTTTATAGTCCTATTATTCTATGTTTACATCACATTGCGCAGGCTTTGGATCACTGCAATGCCAAAAGTTGGCTGCTGCTGCTAGCATAGCAAGCTGCAGAGCTAACAAGTTAGCCTTGTCGATTCAAGAAAGTGTTTAAAATGGAGTGAGGACGAAGCACGAATAGGCCAAAATCATACCACTTCCACACTGAATGAGAGGAGGTCCTATTTTTCCCGATGGTCAGCCGTAGCATTTTGGCTTGGCTTTGGTGGTTAAGTAGCCAGTCTCCATACAGTGTGAAAGGTAATGTAATCTGTGGTAGGCTCCATCGCTTTGTATTGTATTATTATATGGATTTCTATATGCATTGTATCATGACAACAGTATGTGTCTATGTAAGTCATGTGCATCTTTTAGCATGGACAGAGAAGTCTCACAGGACACATGGACACGCGCGTCCTCAATCATGAAGACACACGGCTGACTGCACAATAAAATGCATAGATTGCAAAAGTTGCTTGCTGCTTACAGAGTGTGCGAGCATGCATGTATGTGTGTGTGCGTGTGTGTGTGTGTGTGTGTGTGTGTATCAGCATCAGCGAAACGAGCAAAGTGAAACTACATCAGCACAACGCGGTCAAACTGTGATGATGGCGTCACGGAGCAATCAATCATGAGTTTTGCTGCTGACTTCCACTCTCACCAGTCCAGCTCCAGTTTTTTAAACAATCTTTGAATGAGTTCAAAGTGCAAGAGCAGGTCAGTGGCTATGGAAAATGACCCGTCGGTCAAGTGTGGATGCCTGCAGCATGCTAACCTAAGATTGTTAATATTTCATGACTAACCCTTTGATGGCTCTTATTTACAGTGAAACCAGAGGGGCTGAAATAATTAGAGCACTTGTGTTTGACTTGTATTTCATCTTCTTAAGATATAGGCTAGGCCTCATTTTAGACACACGCAAGAGAGCAAGGGAGGCCACTAGAGAAGAGGCCTGAGGAAGATAACATCTTTTATTAACTGTACGGGCAATGTTTCTAACTCCTTTTCTCTTGTTACAAAGCACAGAAAAGGGAAAGATATATGTGATTACATTTCACGTAATGATTGTAAATGATGGGCAAAATTTGCAGATTTCCTGATCTCATGTTTTATACAAGCAACCGGTCAGCTGGGATAGGCTCCAGCCTACCCCTGTGACCCTAACAAGAATAAGCGGCATCAAAAATGGATGCATGGATGTATCTTTGTTGCTTGCTAACCTCACAATGAGTTTAGGAAAGATGTCTCTTTCACAGTAAGAAGTTTCTTTATGAAAGAGAGTGTATGATATGCTGCGCACTACGTTGCCTCTCGTACCGTCTGTTTAGTTTTCGCTCATTTAACTTATGTTGAATTTGAGAAAATAGATGCAAGTTGTGTTTTTTAACCTCATATTTACTGCAACAAGCAAGCAAGTTCAAGAGAGGGCATGATATGCTGCGCACTAAGTTGCCTCTCGTACCACCTGTTTAGTTTTCGCTCATTTAACGTATGTTGAATTTGAGAAAATAGATGCTAGTTGTGTTTTTTGACCTCATATTCACGGCAATAAGCAAGCAAGTTGAAGAGAGTGCATGATATGCTGCGCACTACATTGCCTCTCGTACCGTCTGTTTAGTTTTCGCTCATTTAACTTATGTTGAATTTGAGAAAATAAATGCTAGTTGTGTTTTTTAACCTCATATGTACTGCAACAAGCAAGCAAGTTCAAGAGAGTGCATGATATGCTGCGCACTACGTTGCCTCTCGTACCGTCTGTTTAGTTTTCGCTCATTTAACGTATGTTGAATTTGAGAAAATAGATGCTAGTTGTGTTTTTTTTACCTCATATTCACTGCAACAAGCAAGCAAGTTCAAGAGAGTGCATGATATGCTGCTCTCTACTAAGCCTTGCTGACCTCATGTTGAGTTTAGTTGCATAACTCATGCTAATATACAGTATGATAACGATATGGGCGGCACGGTGGTCGAGTGGTTAGCGCGCAGACCTCAAAGCTAGGAGACCAGGGTTCAATTCCACCCTCTGCCATCTCTGTGTGGAGTTTGCATGTTCTCCCCGTTCTCCTCCCACATTCCAAAAACATGCTAGGTTAACTACCCCATAGGTATGAATGTGAGTGTGAATGGTTGTTTGTCTATATGTGCCCTGTGATTGGCTGGCCACCAGTCCAGGGTGTACCCCGCCTCTCACCCGAAGACAGCTGGGATAGGCTCCAGCACCCCCGCGACCCTCGTGAGGATAAGCGGTAGAAAATGAATGAATATAACGATATGCTGCTCATTACCATGCTGCGTATAAACTGTAATAATTAAAGCAACCACAATAGCACCACCATTGCTATATGATATTAGCAACGGCAATCTGACTTTCTATAGTAAACAAAGTCACCATCTATAGCTGTGTGAAGGCTGGCATATTGAAGAATTTCTTTTGGTGTGTAGATCAGAGAAGTCCCAAGGCACACACACATCTCTGCTCTAGTACACAACTTTATTTGTACACCATCAGTTACAAAACACTCTCCTGTATCACGTTGCCCAAGAGCAATGTTAGTTCAGAAGGCAGCGTTCCTTGCAGTGTGTGTTGATGTGTGTGTGTGTGTGTGTGTGTATGTGTGTGTGTGTGTGTGTGCAGAAGTCAGTGAAAATAAAGGAGGATCTCTTTTATCCGCATGAATCTCCTTCAGCTCGACACTTCAAACAATGAGGAGGGCGTTGTGAATCCGAGACGGACGCAATTAATACTTCCTTCTTACATTCAAGGGTCTCCTGTCTGAAAGCTGAAAAATCTACTCACAGCTTCAATTAACCCTTTTGGGGGGGGCTTCAAGCTTTGTCTATATACTGAAATCAAGGAGGCTGAATGTGTTACGGACCAACGTAAAACAAGCTGTGGCCGCTCTTTGAACGCACCTGCTCTTAAAATATGACTTTAAACGAGTCATTTTAAGAGTTTAAAACATAAGTAGGCTGCACTTACTCTCCAGCGCGGTCACTGAGGTCCCAGGGCCAGCTCCAACTTGTGGTGCCCAAGACGAGACTTAAGACCAGAGGGGACCGAGCCTTTTCTGTGGTTGGCCCCAAGCTATGGAACTCTCTCCCCTCCCAAGTAAAAAAGGCCCCCAACATCGAAAGCTTTAAGTCTCGTCTTAAAAGCCACTTTTATTCTCTGGCTTTTAACTCACTTTTTAAGTCAGTCGTATGGTCCTATGTCTTTTAGTCTTTCTTTTATTTTTATTGGTTTTATTTTTTTATATATTTATTGCTTTGCTTCTTGTTTTTAATATTTTAATATCTATTGTACTATTTTATTTCTTATTTGATCTTTTAGTTTTGGATTAAATTCAATTTGTGCCTTAATTTTACGGTCAGGGTTAGGGTTATTTATAGGGTTATTAGGGTTATTTATAGGGTTATTAGGGTTATTTATAGGGTTATTAGGGTTATTTATAGGGTTATTAGGGTTATTTATAGGGTTATTTATAGGGTTATTTATAGGGTTATTAGGGTTATTTATAGGGTTATTAGGGTGATTTATAGGGTTATTAGGGTTATTTATAGGGTTATTAGGGTTATTTATAGGGTTATTTATAGGGTTATTAGGGTGATTTATAGGGTTATTAGGGTTATTTATAGGGTTATTAGGGTTATTTGTAGGGTTATTTATAGGGTTATTAGGGTGATTTATAGGGTTATTAGGGTTATTTATAGGGTTATTAGGGTTATTTATAGGGTTATTTATAGGGTTATTAGGGTTATTTATAGGGTTATTAGGGTTATTTATAGGGTTATTACGGTTATTTATAGGGTTATTAGGGTGATTTATAGGGTTATGGGTTATTAGGGTTGTTTTTACTTTTTATTTGACTAGTATGTGCAGTACTTTGGAATCTAATAATAAAATGTGGATTGGATTGCACTGTGGATTTTTAAAAATTCATTCACATCAAGGGTTTTGATATTAGAACAACTTGAAAGTCCGTTCAATATAGATTATAGATATAGATTCCATTGTACTGTATCTCTGATGAAGCAGCATATCATGCGCATCAGGTTTTCAAAAAAAAAAAAAACGCATTTATTAAAAAAAATAAAAAAAAAACTTTGCTTTGGTTCTAATTTTCTCCAAGAAAAGCTCTGATAAAACATTCCACTGTTCTCTAATATCTTACTTTTTATTTTTCTACACAAAATAAGATGAATAATAAATAAACAAATCAAGAATAAAGAAAATCAATCAATCAGTAATAAATAAATAAATATAATAATAACAATAAAACGGCAAATAATACAAACTTAAGAAACCACATATATTTTTTTCAGATTAAAATTAAACTTATACCATACAGCATCCATATCAAACTTGCGTGGGCCGCACTAACATTAAACTTTCATATCAAGGCGGGGGCCTCAAACTAGTGTGGCCCGCGGCCGTGTGTTTGAGACCCCTGCTCTAGAACCATTAAGCAGGTGACCATAATAATAATGACACTAAAGTATGTTATCTACTGATATCTATTCTATTTAATTGTTTTCTAAAACCCAACATGACTTAAGGCAGGCATAGTCACAATAGGCACAGGCAGCATATCATGCACTCTTGGCAAGTGGAACATTGGAACATTCACTCATCTGCAGGCTGATACTGTTCAAGGCATTACACTGCAGCCATGCCAGAGGCATAAAAAAAACCAAAAAACAAGGCGCCGACGGTCCCACAACGCAGATGTTTACAGGCTCATCGCAAGTTTACCTCTCAGTAACTCTATTTGTAAGCTGTTTGGTATTCATAATGCCCGACCCGACGTAGGCGGCATCTCCAGACTCCACCATCCCTGCTTCCCTCCCTGCAAGACGCGTTATTAGAAGCTGCACCACTCGCTCATCAAAACAGCCAACCCAGAATGAACACATCACAATCACTTGTTCCCCACTGCCTCTAGGTGTACGTGTGTGTGTGTGTGTGTGTGTGTGTGTGTCTTAGTTCAGCCAGTGGGTGAATATAAACATTGAAAGCCACATCAATTTTTACCATGAAAACCTCTGTTCTCATCCTCGTCTATATTTGTTTGGATTCGGGCGGAAGAGGAGCTTGCAGCTAGTGAGTCACAATTGCCTTGAAACTCGCTGTAAAATGTCCGCTGGCTCCACATTGGAAGATGTGTCTTTTTTATCTCGAACTTTGGAGGCCGAACGTCCTGTTTCAGCTTTATTTGGTTCGACAGTCTAGCGTTCAATAGTCAGCACTGATGCTCGAAATACCCTTAACAGATTCTAGGGTCATTTTATGCCATTCAGATGATATTCTTTGTAAGGAAATTTAAGAATTGTTATTTATCTCTGTTGTTTACATTAGCTAAAATAGCAATGCTTGTCCGCAAGATGGCGTCATACTATCTTCATATTATAATTTTCCCTTCAGGGGTCGCCACAGCAAATCAATCTCCTCCATCCAACCCTGTCTTCTGCATCAACTACCCTCATGTCCTCCTTCACTACATCCATAAACCTCCTCTTTGGTCTTCCTCTACGCCTCCTACCTGGCAGCATCCTTCTACCAATATATTCACTATCTCTCCTCTGGAGATGTCCCAACCATCTCAGTCTGGCCAATAACTGACTTTATCTCCAAGGCCTCTAACATGTAATGTCCCTCTGATGTACCCGTTCCTAATCCTATCTATCATGGTCACTCCCAATGAGAACCTCATTGCTACCTACAGTTCTGCTTCCTGTCTTTTCCTCAGTGGCACTGCCTCTAGACCAGGGGTCTCAAACACGTGGCCCGCGGGCCAAATGTGGCCCGCAGGACACTAGTTTGAGGCCCCCGCCTTGATATGAAAGTTTAATGTTAGTGCGGCCCGCGCAAGTTTGATATGGATGCTGTATGGTATCATGTACCCAGAAAAAATTATTACGTTTGATTCATGTTCATGTTAAAGGTTAAATAACTGTTAATAGTTATCCTCCCTATCCGTGTGGAAGTGGTAAGTTTTTGGCTATTTAAGTTGAAAGGAAATAACTTGAAGGCTACCGTTTAGGTCGCTAGCTCTCTAGTTTGCGAGTTAGCATGTGTCTCAAGACCCTGCAGTTGCGCAATATGTTGTAAATAAAAAGAGTATAAATGTGACTATAGTCATGTTTTGTCATGTATAAGCATTATAAGTGGAATGGATTGAGTAAGGAAATCAAACAATGCACAACGATGAGCCAATTCAAGAAACAATACAAGCAGTTGATGTTTGCTAAATACAAGGATGAAGAGTCTTGAACCAGTCATGATGTGCTATATATATCACTATATTGACACGCACTATGGTACCCATTATGGCATTGGATGCTCATATCACCCAGTACTTCGGTACGAGGTACATTATTAAAAAAACAACCTTAAACTGTATTATAGAAAGCAGGAAGTGAACAAATGTAACAGTTACTGATTGTAAAAGTACCAGATGGAGGGGTAGGATTTAATAAGCTTTGCTTCTTCCTACTCCTTTTGGACATGTGGAACTGGGAACTGATTATGTGATGCATTCAATTGTAATCTGATGCATGTTCAAATGAAATAAAACCATTACCAAGTCGGTTAAAAACAGCCTGGAATGTCTTGTTCTAATGATAATAAAGACATTCTACTCTTCTCTCTTCATGAGCGGTCACACACTGCATGGATGGCATTCTTTTTGACTTCCAAATTCTGCAACTTGTCTGTGATAAACACAGTCATCTTGGAGGACGGATTTGAGTCCCAGACTGTGGCAATATGGGATTACCTTCAATTGCGACAAGCCTCGTATGTCCCAATGATGGACATACCGCCCCATAATAAATACCGCTCCTTCCTCTATCAGGGCGGCAATCATTCATCAAACTGTATGTGGGCGGAATGCTCATCCTACAAATCAAGCTACAAGAGAGCTTGAAACTTTTTTCCCATGCTTATCCACATTTTTGAAAAGTCACGTGATATGGTTCAACCGAGCGGAAAATACAGAATATACCAGGGGTGTCCAAAGTATAGCTCAGAGTCGTTTGTGGCCCACAAATAAATTTAACACAAAAAAACAACAAAAATTTAGAAAAATGGCACTATATACATTTTTAAAATGTCAAAATGGCTCCCAGGATTTTTCTGTATGCGACCCTCACTGGGAAAACGTTGGACACCGCCGGTATATACAATGCTTCCCGAATTTTCCCGACTATAAGACAATTTTTGTCATGGTTTGGCTGGTCCAGTGAATTGTACTCCAGAGCGACTTATATATGTTTTTAGAGTGCGCTCTAGGTTTGAGTACCAGTGTCTGCTACTCCTATCACTCCTGTGCTACTGAAAATCCATCAACTTATAAAGACAACTGAAAAAGACACAAATTCCCTCCAAAACCAAATCCGATTCTGCAGATAAAGATGCAAGTTGTGAAATATGCAGCGCCAAAAACGATAATGGAGCAGCAGAACAAAAGTTTGGAATGATCACAACTGCACATATAAAAATGTATATATTGTTTCAAATACAAATAATTGAATCAAATGTGGAGAGTGAAATGAACGTGAGTAATTCAATGGACATAAACGTATCATAAACCACACAGTAAAAGTGTCCCATGTTGCATTTAAAGACTTCCATCATAAAGTCAAATGTCATGGATAAAAAGCACAGACACAGACTATCTCTTATGTGTCAAACTTTGACTTCCGCAAAGACGCCAAAAGACTCACTGGTTAATGGCAGGAAATGAGTGACATAATGACTTAATTGCCTGGTCAGACAGCTGCAATCTCTTTAATTGGTAAATGGACCATACTTCTACTGTTAATGGCTATGGATAACGATAAGGGTCCATTTGGTGTGTGAAAGGAATCTTCCACATGTTTTTGCGTCACCATTTTCATCACTTTACAATGAGTAGCGTATTGGAAAGCACGTGTTACTCATTCTTTGGTTTTATCAGGAACAAAGACTTTAGTTCTTGGATTTTATTGTTAATATTTCTTCGGAAGTCCAAGTCATTATTTTAACAAATTGGCATTTTCTTTCAGTCGGTTTTGTCATATAGAGGGTCTTTTTATGTCGAGGCTTTGAAACAGCGGGTCGCTCTGGTTATATTATGCATCTTGGTAATAGTAATGGTAACGGTTTTATTTCATTAGAACATGCATCAGATTACAGTTCCCAGTTCCACATGTCCAAATTGAGTAGGAAGAAGCAAAGCTTATTAAATCCTACCCCTCCATCTGGTACTTTTACAATCACTAACTGTTGCATTTGTTCACTTCCTGCTTTCCTAATATAGTTTAAGGTTTTTTTTTTTGTCACGTACCGAAGTACTTGGTGATATGAGCATCCAATGCCATAATGGGTACCATAGTAAGTGTCAATATAGTGATATATATAGCACATCATGACTGGTTCAAGACTCTTCATCCTTGTATTTAGCAAATTTATTTTATTTATTAATTTATTTTATTAATTTTTATTAATTTTTTTTTAGTTTTTAAACATTTTTTTATTTTTTTTATTTTTCGTCCCGTACCAAAGTACTGGGTGATATGAGCATCCAATGCCATAATGGGTACCATAGTGCGTGTCAATATAGTGATATATATAGCACATCATGACTGGTTCAAGACTCTTCATCCTTGTATTTAGCAAACATCAACTGCTTGTATTGTTTCTTGAATTGGCTCATCGTTGTGCATTGTTTGATTTCCTTACTCAATCCATTCCATAGTTTGATTCCACATACTGAAATGCTATGGCTAGCATAACGTAGTCCTAGCATAGAAGTGTTTCAAATGTACTTCTTCCCTGAGATCATATTTCTCCTCTCTTGTAGAGAAGTATTGGATGACATTTTTAGCTCATTGCTTATTTTTAGCCTTATGCATTATTTTAGCTGTTTGAAGATGAACTATATCAGCAAGTTGAAGTATTTGTCATTTTAGAATCTTTAGAATTTTAGGATCTTTAACGAGCTTTTTGCAGTATGTCATAAAAAAAACCACACTGAAACCTACGACACCACTCGGCTGTTCAGGTAAATACGGCTATTGTTTACAAGAACTTCTATAGAAATAATTACTAGCCAGTACTACATTTAGTAAACATTTACACTGTATTTGTGTTATCAGTATCAGTGCATGGAGAGTGACTCAATTTGCATTGTTGCAATGTTGGCTCTTACCTGCATGGTGTAGTACACATTTGTCAAACTCGGGCCCGGGGGACCAAATCCGGCCCGTGCTCCAATTTCATCTGGCCCCCGGAAGCAATAGCCGTCTGCATAATTAATGGATTCCTCTGGTATAAACTACTACTCTGAATTTTTAATCTTAAAAGTGTAAACAATATTGTATATAGTACAAAGGTCACACATAAGGGTGCCAGATTCAGGCCAAAAGTCCAAATAATTGAAATGTACATGACTAAAAAACACCTTAAAGACGCATAAGACTGTCAAAAGTCATCATGTTCACTGTAGCAAAGCATGCTGGGAAACACATTATTCTGTATCTTTGGATCTGGACATTGAGAGAATGATTAAGAGCTGGTTAATCACTTTATTTAAATCAACAACCCCGCCCAACAACCATAGTTGTAAAATCGCAAAATAGAAATCTCAAGCAGGAATCAATGGACACAAAAAATGACCCCCATGTAAAAAACACGTCCATGTGGTTGGGGTTGGTAATGTCCAATTTATCCCAGAAGCTGAAGTAGACTATAAGTTTTGTCCCACTGTGAGATGGAGTTTGTAGCACAATGACCTCCAAAAGTGAGAGTAAGTTCCCCCAAGGCCTTTTTATACGCCACGTCTCGTTCAGTCAGCACGGTTGCCTTCACTCCGACAGTAGAAGACAGGAAAACACTTTGGCTCATTTCACTTCTTCTGCTTCTAAGTGACTCCTCGTCTGCTGAGGAATGAGCAAAGATGATTTTATGTGATACTGTGCCCACCTTTGATGAGACAACTTCGTATTAATATGTATTATTATTTATATTTATATTCTGCATATTGGAATTGGTTTTTCAATTTTAAAAGGATTATATTTGCATCAGGGGCGGCACGGCGGTCTAGTGGTTTAGCGCGCAGACCTCACAGCTAGGAGACCAGGGTTCAATTCCCACCCTCGGCCATCTCTGTGTGGCGTTTGCATGTTCTCCCCGTGCATGCGTGGGTTTTCTCCGGGTACTCCGGTTTCCTCCCACATTCCAAAAACATGCTAGGTTAATTAGCCACTCCAAATTGTCCATAGGTATGAATGTGAGTGTGAATGGTTGTTTGTCTATATGTGCCCTGTGATTGGCTGGCCACCAGTCCAGGGTGTACCCCGCCTCTCAACCGAAGACAGCTGGGATAGGCTCCAGCACCCCCGCGACCCATGTGAGGAAAAAACGGTAGAAAATGAATGAATGAATATTTGCATCATTGGTCTTAATATAGGGCTGCACGTAGGCCTCACAGCTAGAAAACCCAAGTTCAATTCCACCCTCGGCCATCTCTCTGTGGGTTTTCTCCGGGTACTCCGGTTTCCTCCCACATTCCAAAAACATGCTAGGTTAATTAGCCACTCCAAATTGTCCATAGGTATGAATGTGAGTGTGAATGGTTGTTTGTCTATATGTGCCCTGGAATTGGCTGGCCACCAGTCCAGGGTGTACCCCGCCTCTCGCCCGAAGACAGCTGGGATAGGCTCCAGCACGCCGCGACCCTTGTGAGCATAAGCAGTAGAAAATGAATGAATGAATGAAATGTGCACCAAACATGATCTCCTCTATTTGACAGTTGCATCATTACCCACATTCCAAAAACATGCTAGGTTCATTGGCGACTCCAAATTGTCCATAGGTATGAATGTGAGTGTGAATGGTTGTTTGTCTATATGCGCCCTGTGATTGGCTGGCCACCAGTCCAGGGTGTACCCCGCCTCTCAACCGAAGACAGCTGGGATAGGCTCCAGCACCCCCACCACCTATATGAGGATAGGTGGCAGAAAATGAATGAATGAATGAATGGTGTAAATATAATAAACGTGATTACATATTAAGAAAAAAAAATGTATTACTTGAGCAAAACAAGTCTCGTCATGTGCTACATTTATGAATACATCCAAAATGTCCAAGTATCTCCACAGTCAAATAAGAATGCAAGATACATAAACAAACAACAACTGCATGACAAAATTGCGCTTTTACAGCCTGACACAAACCTGCAGTCTCCCTTTCGTTTTCCTGTGCAGCTCGCCGACTCAAGGCCATGAACCTGTAATATTGTTTCTCCGTCTGAAGCCAAAGGTGAAGGTTTCACCAAAGAACAATAGCTGGCTCTGCACAACTTTAATTGAATATGTTTTGGACTTTGTTTTCCCAGCTTTACATGGAGAGGCCTACTAAGTGTTTACATCCTTGAACGTGCATTTGCAATAACAGGACTGCAGGTAGTCCTTAAAACCACCGCACTTCTGTCATACAGCAGATCTTTGTTGCAGAAATATCCTATTTTGTTGTAGTTCCTTAAAAAAACAAGTGAATCTTTGACTAGCATTTTTGCCGTACGTTCTTCAGGCATATCGGGAGTCTTTGATTAGCACTTTTGAAGGAGGTCCATAAAAACAGCACAGAGCTCCTGTCATATAGATGATCTTTAACAAGTGTTTTTGCAGTAGATCCTTAAACAGAAAAGTGCTCCCATGATATAAAAGATCTTTGACTAGCATTTTTATTAGGTCCTTTGGCAATGGCATCTTGGAAAGGGAATCTTTGACTTGCACTTTTGAAGGGCTCCATATAGAAGATCTTTGACTGTCGTTTTTGGAGCACAGCAGTTTCGTCATGGGCCAGCAGTCTCGGTAAGGAAGCCCAGACTTCCCGATTCCCAGCCACTTTTTCCAGTCCACCGGCAGGACACCAAGGCGTTCCCACACCAGCTTTGAGATATAATCTCTCCAGCGTGTCCTAGGTCTAGGCATGCCTGGAACACCTTACCAGGGAGGCGTCTGGGAGCAGTCCTGTCATATAGAGAAGAACTTTGACAATTGTTTTTTTTGTCATTTTTTTGGACAATCTTTGATAAGTGTTGGTGGACTACTTAAAAAGACAGGAGAGCACTTCTGTCATTAAGAGGATCTTTGATTTGGGTTTTTGCAGTAGGTCCAAATGAACAGAAGAGCATTTTTAATTTAATTTAATTTAATTTAATTTAATTTAATTTAATTTAATTTAATTTAATTTAATTTAATTTAATTTAATTTAATTTAATTTAATTTAATTTAATTCATTCTCTACCGCTTTTCCTCACGATGGTCCTGGGGGTGCTGGAGCCTATCCCAGCTGTCTTCGGGCGAGAGGCGGGGTACACCCTGGACTGGTGGCCAGCCAATCACAGGGCACATATAGACAAACAACCATTCACACTCACATTCATACCTATGGACAATTTGGAGTGGCTAATTAACCTAGCATGTTTTTGGAATGTGGGAGGAAACCGGAGTACGCGGAGAAAACCCACGCATGCACGGGGAGAACATGCAAACTCCACACAGAGATGGCCGAGGGTGGAATTGAACCCTGGTCTCCTAGCTGTGAGGTCTGCGCGCTAACCACTCGATCACCGTGCAGCCCCTTAATTTCATTTAATTGACTTAATTTTTGAAAGTAGGCCTTAAAAATAGAAGAGCAGTTGTGTTGAAAAGGATGTTTGCACCAAAAAAAAATCCTCAATATGACAGGTGAAATCTGCAGTTTTTTTATTTGTGTCAGCTTTTCAAGCCAAACAAGGTTAGACATGAAGTGAGTGGCGCGAGGATGCTGACTCCTGAACTGGAGATGTTTGAGTGTTGACAGGCAAAGACAGGAGTGCCACACACTGTCATCATACATGATGGAGACTTTCGGCAGCCTGAGGAGGAAGATGAAGATAACAACAGGCCGTAACCCCCCACCCCCTCACACACACGGTCCATCAGAGGGTAATGGCCCATTGATGTCGGTCTATCATCACCATCAGTCAGCAAGTGACACATGGATATAAGTATACAGTGTGGAAGCCGCCATGGCAATGAAGGTGGTTGTTATTGTTTTAATAGTTGACCTTGTGACCGACTGGCTGACTGAAACCCACACAGAAACATGGACAGAGAAAATGGATGGATGATTATATTTGAGAAATGTGTGATGCTTACGGTTCAAGGACTTGGGGATAAAGCCAAAGCAGAAATATATCCTTGAATGCGGGATTTTTTTTGTGAAAATGTCTCAGTGAGGAGGCTTAAGATGATGACTTTATTAATAACCTTTACCTGAAGGTAAAGCTCTGTAATTGACTCCGGGCTTTGAGGCTTCCAGTCAGACAGAGAAAGAGTTGTACTTGACAAAATGCAAATACGCTGGCATATCCCCAGCAGAGAGGGGCGGGTGGACACGGGCCGGCTGCCCAACAACAATAAAAAGCTCCTGTGCGCCTGATCGATGGAGCTCAAGGGCAGGCAGGCAGGCAGGCGGGGTCACAGAGATAGAAATCCTCTGTGATCTCGCCCATCTTTCTCAAAGCCGGCTAAGACGTTGCAGGAGATGCAAGGTAGGAAGGTTGAAGGGTGGAAAATGACAGAAAGTTTAAACAAGGAGTCAGTCAAAAAGTTAGCAAACTCAGGTGGACACCTTCATTCCTCAATGTACTGAAATAACATTTTGAGCTTGAGCAGAAAAGTGAGTATTTTATGACATTTTCAAGGGACGATACCATCAAAACTAAATTGAATATACTTTAGAATAGTCGATGGACAGATTTTATTGTTCTTTCTCTTTGGGCTTTTTCCTTCAGGGGTCGCCACAGCAAATCAATCGCTTCCATCCAACCCTGTCTTCTGCATCAACTACCCTCATGTCCTCCTTCACTGCATAAACCTCCTCTTTTAATGGTAATGGGAATGGTTTTATTTCATTTGAACATGCATCAGATTACAATTGAATGCATCACATAATCAGTTCCCAGTTCCACATGTCCAAAAAATGTAATTTTTTTTTAATTTAAAAATTTTAAAAAATTTACATTTAAAAATTTAAAAATTTAAAAATTTAAAAATTTAAAAATTTAAAAATTTAAAAATTTAAAAATTTAAAAATTTAAAAATTTAAAAATTTTAAGATTTTAAAATTTTAAAATTTTAAAAATTTTAAATTTTCACATCATTATCTGAAACTAATAGATCCACTTTAAAGTCACAGAAAATGAAAGCTGCCATAGCGTAAAATTCAGAAATGTAATCCACAAATTTGTTGTGGTTCTTAAACCTGATTGGATATTAATAGATGCATTCAATGAGGCATATTCATTCATTCATTCATTTTCTACCGCTTATCCTCACAAGGGTCGCGGGGGGTGCCGGAGCCTATCTCAGCTTCACTTTTAAGTCTGACTTAAGTCCCGAGTCACTGATGTCAAAGTTCAAGTAGAATTGCAAGTCTTTCATAATATTGCCAAGTCAAGTCCAAAGCCATCAAAATTGCTGTACTGTATTATTCGGGGAGATACTGTAGCTCTATGGATGCCGTCTTGGGTGTTTTATGTGTTGTGCTATTTTGTGACCATGTAGTCCCTTTTGTCATTTCTTAGACCATCACAACACTGTGTAATTCTGGCTTCTTCCAGCTTTTGAATTGGTTTTCTAGCACCATTGTGTAATTCCTCCATGGAACTTGGGTCTATGCGGACATGTGGGAGTAGCCTGTTGACCTCGCAGCAGCAGCAGGAGTGCACAAGCGGCTGAGCGCATTGAATGGCACGGTTAAAGCAGCCACTTCCAATGTAAGCCAAGCATTACTCTCATTAATCATGGTCAGGAGAATGGACCCGAACAGCTGGCCAGCCGTTAGCCCTTTTACTCCATCATCGGGCCATTCCAGCAGGAGGGAAAACTAAGGCAAAGGCTCAGACTTTTGAGAGGAAAATGCCCAGAGAAGTGTGCATTGTGCAACAATGTTGAAGAAGAAGGCGAGAAGCACCACGGACAATCAATCAGGGGAGACATTCCAGATGAACAGGAAGTAAATACATGATGGGAAAACTATGAAACAATAGGGTCATGACTGAGCTAACAACATGGACTAAATATGTCCAGTCATCAGATTTTGGTAATGAGGAACGTAGTTCCGGTTACTTGGTGGGGCCACTTAAGTCAAGAGTTTGGCTTCTCAAAACAATCTGCGTTCAAAAGAGGAATACATTTGCATCGCAAAAATCGAAGAAATCCTGTCCTATCACTGCACAGCATGTAAAAACTGTGGGACACAGATATGTAGATACCGCTATCTACAAAACTGTGGAACACAGATACGTAGATGCCACTATCTACAAAACTGTCAAAAACGTCAAAAAATCTGAACTACAGTAAAGTCTCGTTATATCGATATCGGTTATATCGAAGTACTGCTTATTATGATACTATTTTCATTTCCCGGCAAATTTCTAGTCTTTTATGATATAATTAGTTCCGTTAGGACAATACCCGGTTATTATGATAATCCGGTTACTACGATGCCCTTTTCATCTCCCGCCAGCCAATTTGGTCTGCTTATATCGATACAAAAGCAGCTTAAATCAATCTTTGCTTAAGGATTTCAATACCAAAAAAGAACACGGCGAACGGCTGCTTCCAGTCAACTTTATTTTTCACACTTCCACCACCTCCACACTTGTTTCTTCTGTTGCAGGCATGTGTTTGGCCAGCTATGTGGGGCGGGTTGAGCATGACCTGTGAACCAGGAAGTGCGGGAATCGATGTATGTGCTGTGCTCTGGTGGTGGAAGTGTGAAAAATAAAGTTGACTGTAAGCAGCCGTTCTATACGATAGAACAATGTCGAGTGCATTATTGCCCACTTTTAATGCAGTTCGGCGCAGGATCGGATATATCGACAGTCCGGTTATATCGATATTTTTTCAGACTCCCGACAATATCGATATAACGAGACTTTACTGTATAAGTAACTAATTCTAACTATAAGTCTCCTTGGGTTGGCTCAAGTTTTTATTTGTTTATCAAATTTGAAAGTGCTGCATAGCGGCCGAGTAGTTAGAGCACAGGCCACACAGCTAGGAGACCTGAGTTCGATTCCACCCTCGGCCATCTTTATGTGGAGTTTGCATGCGTGGGTTTTCTCCGGGTACTCCGGTTTCCTCCCACATTCCAAAAACATGCTAGGTTAATTGGCCACTCCAAATTGTCCATAGGTATGAATGTGAGTGTGAATGGTTGTTTGTCTATATGTGCCCTGTGATTGGCTGGCGACCAGTCCAGGGTGTACTCTGCCTCTCACCTGAAGACAGCTGGGATAGGCTCCAGCACCCCGGCGGTAAAAAATTAATGAATGATTGAATCAAATCGGAAAGGCTGTATTTAGTTAGCAAGATAACCAAAAACACAAGCAATAGTCCCAAAGGTGTTGTAGATGGCTTGGCATACCAGCCAAGGGAAAACCCATAAAAATTCAGTCCAAATCTGGATAAAAGCACAAAACCTCATCTAGCAGAGAGAGCTCTAGTTTTGTGCTTTGCGCCATTGTTTCATTAATGTTGTACATTGTAGGCTTTGCAGGCATTGGACTGGCTGTGATGAAACACCGTAACCCAATGGAACAGACAGAAATAAAATACATTTTTATACCAAAAATACCTAAAGCTGGTCCATCCCAGGAATCCATCAGGACAGGTTTAGCAAGCCTTATGATGACTGATGAGTATTTAAAAGCTGCCTTCTTTGCTGTGACCGATCAATAACTCTTCATGCTGTCTATAATTGAACTGCAGGGAGCCAGAGGTAATTTTGTCTGCTTTCATTCCGTTGCTCGTTGCATGAATTGAAACTGAAGCCCTGGAAGATATCAGACCTTTGTCAGGTTTTTCAGTAATTGTGTCAACAAATCAATTAAGTAAACCACTACCTACAGCTATGGAGTGAATGAAAATGCAAATGCTGCACACTCGTATGTTCAACTTTGGAAGTTCTATCACTGGATGCCAGCTTGGTTTCACATAAACATCAGCTGGAGTGGTGTGCCGAATCACCAAATAGCTCATTTCTCCGTTTGCTAGAAATGTAAAGCAGGTAAATCTAACATTGTGATTCAACACATACCTGTACATTAAGGTGCTTCGCAGTGGAGTCTAAAGAAAGAGCGTAAATGGGGGGCAGGGAATGTGCAGGCTTCCTATTAAATAAAAGGCAAAGGAGACTAACCACTTTCCATCTCAGGCACTAGTGCACTCTCCCTTCCAAGAAAGGCAAAATTACAGGAGGGGAGGAAAAAAGGTGGTGCAGGACCTTGTTAAAAGCCCCTCTGTGATAGGTAAAGAAAGGCTAAAGCTGAGAATCATTAAATGAATGTAGGGAGAGAAAAAAAGACTAAATGTCCAGACATGACTATTGACTGAAGGATGTGTGGCAAAATGACGAGTAGAGTGATGTTTCAAAGTGGACAGAAAATGCACAAGAGGAGACAAGAGTTTAAAATCTTGCAGAAAAAAAACATGACTTCAAAACTGCTACAGTACATGTCCTTCTCAGGCGCTACCGCAGTTTAATAACGCCACCAAATAGAAGACAAACCTGAACACACACATCCATAACTACGCCACTATAAATGAATTAAATCTATAAATGAGTTAAATGCCCTGCTAGCCTCCAGTGCTTGCGTGATGACTCGTCTAAAGGCTACTCCATGATTCCATCTGTTTATCTATCATCTCACCAGGCTGCTGTCTCATCAGGATTTACAAATCTGGTTAGTTATTTTGTCCGTAGTTGACGAATAGTCGGCAGTTTTTAAGAGCAATGCTAACGGCCATCCTGACAAACAGATCTCATTTGCACTCAGATAAACAAATAAACATTGTAGCTGAGCAACAGCATTACAGTACCTTGATTTAGTCACAGAGAAAATGAGCAAACCCGAAACACAGTCAAGGGCACGCATCACAAAGGTGCACAGAAAATAGAAACATAATGGCTTGAAAAACAACCTCGTCTTCTAATTTCCTGGATTCAATTTTAATGTAAATGAAGCTTGTGTAACAGTCTTACCTGTTTGGTTATGTTACTCTGTTGGTTGTCACGTCATATGTGGGAAGCTACTTGCTGAGGTTCTCATTGGGAGTGACCAGGATAGATAGGATCAGGAACGAGTACATCAGAGTGACATTATATGCCAGACTGAGATGGTTGGGACATGTCCAGAGGAGAAATAGGGAATATATTGGTAGAAGGATGCTGCGTTTAGAGCTGCCAGGTAGGAGACGTAGAGAAAGACCAAAGAGTGAGGATACAGGGAGAAGAGATACGGAAGGTGGATCATTTTAAGTACCTGGGGTCATTAGTTCAGAACAATGGAGATTGTGAAAAGGAGGTGAAGAAGCATGTGTAGGCAGGATGGAACGGGTGGAGAAAAGTGTCGGGCGTGATGTGTGATAGAAGAGTTTCAGCTAAAATGAAAGGAAAGGGATACAAAACTGTGGTGAGACCAGCCATGTTGTTTGGTCTAGAGACAGTACCACTGAGGAAAAGACAGGAAGCAGAACTGGAGGTAGCAGAGATGAGGATGCTGAGGTTCTCATTGGGAGTGACCAGGATGGATAGGATCAGGAACGAGTACATCAGATGGACATTACATGTTAGAGGCCTTGGAGATAAAGTCCTTTAGGCCAGACTGAGATGGTTGGGACATGTCCAGAGGAGAGATAGTGATTGGTAGAAGGATGCTGCCAGGTAGGAGGCGTAGAGGAAGGTTTATGGATGTAGTGAAGGAGGACATGAGGGTAGTTGGGGTGAGAG
Source organism: Doryrhamphus excisus (assembly GCF_037039965.1). NCBI lineage: Eukaryota > Metazoa > Chordata > Actinopteri > Syngnathiformes > Syngnathidae > Doryrhamphus > Doryrhamphus excisus. Next base: position 1,158,905 of record NC_136379.1, read on the forward strand.
AGACAGATGCAGAAGACAGGGTTGGATGGAGGAGATTGATTTGCTGTGACGACCCCTGAAGGGAAAAACCCAAAGGGAAAGAAGAAGAAGATAATGGGAAAAACATTCAGGAAACACAGAGAAGCCTCCTTTTTTGGCATTTGCTAATCAGCTGATGCTCTCCAGTTCAGGGAACAACAAGAAGAACAATTCATACAAAAACATTGACGGAAACAAACATTGTTGGAAGTCAAAATCAGTCCCTGGAAGAATTTCCAATGATTCTCCACAGCAGCCTCGGAAATGAGGCTTGCTTGCTAGAATTGGAGCAGATGAAATAATGCGTAAAATCTGGCTGAAAATTGGTTATGGAGCTCATGTACAAGAATGTATTCATGCACACTGATTGGGTGTAAGAACGTAAATTGACATGTTATTTGACATGCTGAGATAAGCTTTACTGCTTTTCTGACAGCCTTGTTTTTATTTTATGTCTTCATGCATCACAATTGGAGTGAATCATTTCAACGACATGCACCGTTATTCGATTTCATCTCCAAAATACTGCACAAATATACTGCGTATACCTCTAATAATGCCATTCATGGATTCAAGATGAGGCAATAAATGGGTAAAAAGAATAAGGACGCAGATTGACAAGGCAGCAAAGACGACAGGATTGACGAAAAGAACAGACAGGGAGGAAAAAAAGTTCTTCTCATCTCTGCAGAGGAGAAGAAAGCTTATGTCTGGTAGGTTCACACCCACTCGGATCAAAAGGGAATCCCCGTTTGATCCAAATAACGTTTGAATGTTTCACTCTAGGCTGAGACGCCAAGGTGAAGCTTAAATAAGACATAGCTGCCGAGCGCTCTGACTGCACGTGGTCTGCCATTTTTGCGTGGGAACTTTGCTTTTTCTTCATACGGAATTCATTGGTGGACTTGTGACTTCAGTCCTTTTAATGTGACTGTTTTTGATAGATAGACAATACAAAAACTACACAAACAAAGGCTGGTTCGTAAAAATTAAGTTCGGATCTGTAGAAATCCTCCCCCTGAGGACTCTTAAGTGGGTTTCGAATCTTAAGGAATCAGAGGAATTCCCAGGGAACAGGGAATCTTAAAGAACCGAATCATAGAATGAGAACCAAATTGTTTATTCCTGACAACAATACCTAATACAGACATCCGGGCTTCTCTGCAGTCCCTGTATGCCTACAAGTAAGCGGGTCTTATTACAGCGCAGCTGCAAAAAGCACCCTTCCTTTCCCTGCCCGGCCTTTTATACACTCAAGATTGTGTAGGAGGCTGGAGTCCTGGACCAATCAGCTTTCGCCACTGCCCTTGCTTGAACCGCTTTCCTGGCGTTTCTGCTTTCGTTTGTTCGCTGGGGCATCAAGGCATCTTTTTCCTTTGTTCGCAGGGGCATCAAGGCATCTTTTTCCTTTGTTCGCAGGGGCATCAAGGCATCTTTTTCCTTTGGTCGCAGAGGCATCAAGGCATCTTTTTCCTTTGTTCGCAGGGGCATCAAGGCATCTTTTTCCTTTGTTCGCAGGGGCATCAAGGCATGTTTTTCCTTTGTTCGCAGGGGCATCAAGGCGTCTGGAACATTCTGCTTTTCCTTTGTTGCAAAGCAAGCTGTCTTATGCGTACTCGATGTTTCCACCTTAACTGTCAGTTGTCACGTTAGTCCTTTTTTGTGTGGGTGCGTGTATAAGTATCTTTTGTCTGTATTTGTGAGACTACGTGTTTGTTTTAGCTTTTATCTTTAGCTAGCAAAATTGAGCAAATACCTTCAAATACGAATAAAAGTACCAATCTCAACTTTTAGTCATGACGAGGGGGCCAACTGGTCAACCACAGAACATCTAGTCATGTTCTTACTGCCGCCTACATGACTAGAGTGGACCATCATGACTCAGCATGTCATGATTTTGTAATGAAACGGACCTAATTAGATTGTTCAGTCCAGTCCAGTATTCTTCCTTATTAGTTTGTATTGTGTCTGTTACGCGCTGTGTAGGTCTGTACCCTAGCTGCAGAGAAACAGTTATAGTCTCTTTAATGAGAGTCACACAAAGTACAACAAAGCCAACAAAGGAGGGAACAGCAGGCACTGGCTGAGCTTTGTTTTGAGCTGGTAAAAGGCACCATGAAAACTCACTGTTATAAAACAAAGAAACGCAGACGGCCCGGTTGGATGTCGAGGGAAACAACTTGGTACGAGAAGACGTGACGACTATCACAAGTCCAAAAAGGAGATGCGAGTGCATCCTCAGAGCATGGAAGAAAGAACCAGCATCTCCCAGCGAATAAACAATTGGTTTTATAAGTAGCCAGACAGCCAATCAGAAAGCAGCAGGGGCGCCCAGTCGGTGTAAGGACCTCTGCAAAGAACACAGACACAAACAACACGGCAAAGTTTTCTTCTGGTTTGGCCTTGGTTAGAAGTTTGAAGGACAATTTGTTGCTTTGGAATGTCCGTAATTTAGTATATGGGAAATATTTTTGACACTGGATAGTTGATAGTTTAGTTGAATTACAATATTTGGTCAACTTTAAGCTGTCAAAGTCCAGTAGTAGTAGTAAGGATAATTCATAATGCTGCCTACAGAGAACATACTAACTCCTTATTTCTAAAATCACAAATACTTCAACTTGCTGATATAGTTCATCTTCAAACAGCTAAAATAATGCATAAGGCTAAAAATAAGCAATGAGCTAAAAATGTCATCCAATACTTCTCTACAAGAGAGGAGAAATATGATCTCAGGGAAGAAGTACATTTGAAACACTTCTATGCTAGGACTACGTTATGCTAGCCATAGCATTTCAGTATGTGGAATCAAACTATGGAATGGATTGAGTAAGGAAATCAAACAATGCACAACGATGAGCCAATTCAAGAAACAATACAAGCAGTTGATGTTTGCTAAATACAAGGATGAAGAGTCTTGAACCAGTCATGATGTGCTATACAGTAAAGTCTCGTTATATCGATATTGTCGGGAGTCGGAAAAAATATCGATATAACCGGACTGTCGATATATCCGATACTGCGCCGAACTGCATTAAAATGCACTCGACATTGTTCTATACACACGAGAGAAACCACGAACGTGTACATATGTACATATGAAAAACAGTGATTATTGCAAGCGATAAAAAGATATCTGAATACAACACAATTAAATACATGTATTTGTACGCTTGTGTCTTCGTTGGAATAGGTGTGTATGCTATGTCAGTTGGTTCTTCTGTTGCAGGCATGTGTTTGGCCAGCTATGTGGGGCGGGTTGAGCATGACCTGTGAACCAGGAAGTGCGGGAATCGGTGTGTGTGCTGCGCTCTGGTGGTGGAAGTGTGAAAAATAAAGTTGACTGGAAGCAGCCGTTCGCCGTGTTCTTTTTTGGTATTGAAATCCTTAAGCAAAGATTGATTTAAGCTGCTTTTGTATCGATATAAGCAGACCAAATTGGCTGGCGGGAGATGAAAAGGGCATCGTAGTAACCGGATTATCATAATAACCGGGTATCGTACTAACGGAACTAATTATATCATAAAAGACTAGAAATTTGCCGGGAAATGAAAATAGTATCGTAATAAGCAGTACTTTGATATAACCGTTATCGATATAACGAGACTTTACTGTATATATCACCATATTAACACTTACTATGGTAAGTATCATATCACCTCGTACTTTGGTATGGGACAAAAATAAAATAAAAAAAATAAATTTAATTTAAAAAACAACCTTAAATTATATTATGGAAAGCAGGAAGTGAACAAATGTAACATTTACTGATTGTAAAAGTACCAGATGGAGGGGTAGGATTTAATAAGTTTTGCTTCTTCCTACTCCTTTTGGACATGTGGAACTGGGAACTGATTATGTGATGCATTCAATTGTAATCTGATGCATGTTCAAATGAAATAAAACCATTACCATTACCAAAGACGCCATTTACTTCCGTGTGGTATTATGAATAGACGACTGGGTGTATGCGTCTAGCTGCACATATTTAATTCTGTGTTATGTGTCCTTAATGAAGTGCCAAATGTAATTAAATGAATCTATCCATTTGGGGTCCTTAATGAGACTCCAATCCACATGCTCGCTAATGAGCCACTACTCCATCATTCGTCCTGGGAGCGGAACAAGGAGTTCATAGCGACCAGAGACGACCACGGGGCCAGTGACTAAATCTACTGATTCATCGCTTGTGACATAGCGAGCTGTAGGAACAGATGTACAAACCATCGCTAATCATCAGTGATCATTACTTGAGCTATGAAGCAGGTGGGATAATACTTAGTAGGATGTTGCTGTGTTTCTATGTATAAATGCCCTTAATCATCATTACTTAACTTATTGTATTAAGTATCATGCCTTAACGTGTATTTCTATTGAAGAAAATAAAGGCTTTCAAAGGCCACGTTTTTCTGATACTTTTTATGGGTACTCAACGGAGAGACGCTGGCCTTTTCTGGCAGGCACAGATCACAATTGTTCTCTCTGAGGAACTTTCATCTGTGCTCTCAGCAGCTTGGCTTTAATCATCTGAGCAGACCACATCTACAGTAGCTTGTTGGAAAGCCTTACATGCATGGGTTTTTTGAAAAGTCACTGCAATCTATACTACTATTCTCAAGACGCAACACTACACATGTAAGGTTCTACTGCTAAAACTTAGCATGGAAGTCCACATGGCAACAGGAAAATATAAAATTGTTACATTTCTGGATGAATTATTAGTACTTATGATGACAAACGCTGGTCGAATTGCGGCAATCCTTTGAGATGCAACCTTGAAAACAGAGATTTTCAAGGTTAATTCCCAATGGGAATTTTGTTTACTATTTTTGGAGAGAATTTATGCATTCATTAATTCATTCATTTTCTACCGCTTATCCTCGCGAGGGGTGCTGGAGTCTATGCCAGCTGTCTTTGGGCAAGAGGCGGGGTACACCCTGGACTGGTGGCCAGCCAATCACAGGGCACATATAGACAAACAACCATTCACACTCACATTCATACCTATGGACAATTTGGAGTCGGAATTGCATAGGTAGGTCTGTTCAGTGTTGCCAACTCAGCGATTTTGTAGCTACATCTGGCAACATTCCAACCCTCTTTGAGGACATATTATCTCAAACGTGACGAGACACTTTTTCTGACATTATGGATCCTTCTAGTATGGTGAAAGCACGTTTTGTGTCAGAAATGCAAAATGCAAATGCATTGCTATGACATATATTCACCAGTATATTCAACTCATGAACCACACTTAGTCATGTTAATGAGTGTAGAAATCCTCCCCCTGAGGACTCTACGTGGGTTTCGAATAGAGGATAAGGGAATCTTAAAGAACCAAATTATAGAATGAGAACCAGATTGTTTATTCCTGACAACAATACCTAATACAGACATCCGGGCTTATCTGCAGTCCCTGTATGCCTACAAGTAAGCGGGTCTTATTACAGTGCAGCTGCAAAAAAGCACCCTTCCTTTCCCTGCCCGGCCTTTTATACACTCAAGATTGTGTAGGAGGCTGGAGTCTTGGACCAATCAGCTTTCGCCACTGCCCTTGCTTGAACCGCTTTCATGGCGTTTCTCCTTTCGTTTGTTCATTGGGGCATCCAGGTGTCATTCTGGAACATTCTGCTTTTCCTTTGTTGCAAAGCAAGTTGTCATATGCGTACTCGATGTTTCCACCTTGACTGTCAGATGTCCCGTTAGTCATTTTTTGTGTGGGTACATGTATAAGTATCCTTTGTATTTGTGAGACTATGTGTTTGCTTTTATCTTTAGCTAGCAAAATTGAGCAAATACCTTCAATATGAGCCATAGCAGTCTCAGTAGGGAAGCCCAGACAAGATATAATCCCTCCAGCGTGTCCTCGATCTGACTCCGAGTCCTTCCCGGATGACCGATCTCATCACCCCAATATGTTGTGGGAACAATTTGTAGAACTATTTGTAGTTCTAAACGTAATTAAGGTGGTTTTACACACTTTTTTGTCTCTCCGTTGATGTTGTGCTTTTTTCCTACAGCATTTTAAATCATCGTATGCAAATTAGTTGAAGCCGTAATCTAACGACTTCCAGGACAGCCAATATAAATTATGCTAGGTTATTTTTATGAGGCATTTGAGAGGAGTTAATTGCTCCCAGCCTTTGAGATCCAACCTCGAAAATTAAAAAAAAGCAGCTCCCAGTTTACAGAAAGAAATGACATATCCTCTGAAAGTTGTATCAATAGTTTTTTTTTTTTATTGCATGTACAGAAAAACTGCAAATGTGTACATTTATGGTACTTTGTGTACACATTAGTCACAAGACATGACTATGAACATAATTGCTGCTGTTGGTTCAATTATGAGTACTTATGATGACAAATTTTTGCATGGAAAGTCGTAAATATGTAACCCGGAGCCTCTGAGATCTAATCTCAAAAACAAAAATGACGACTTCTCCCAGTTTAAAGAAATAAATGTCATATCCTGTAGGAATATCCTGACTATTTCCAAAGGGCCCTTGCATTCAGAGACGAACTGCAAATGAGTGTAAGCGAAAAAAAAAAAAACATTGCACACAAAGGTCACGTCAACAGCAGCTGATGATTTCTGACCTTAAATGTCACGAGGCATTAAAAAATAAAAAAAAGACCCCTAAGTAAGCACTTAATGACGCTTAGCTTGTGAACTAAATAACCTGATGTTCTAATTGCCTGCCAGTTTATTTTGTTTGAGATGAAAGTCATGACAATAATAAATTGCTGGAAACATTTATAGTGCATAAGGAGCGCTATCTTCATTTCATGGCATTTACATTGCAATTAGCATATCCCTGTGTATTATAATAATTAGGAATAAAACAGCTGCCAGCTTGTCAACACATGTTAGCTTTATATTAGTCTTTATTTTTCATGTCGGATTTTTCACTGTCACCCTCTCGTTCTTTCTCTTCATGGTTCAAGCCACCTGCTATGTACATGTCATGCATAGTAAATCTAGCCTAAATTACTAAATTATTCAGTCAGTAAATGTAAAAAAGTAGAAATACATTAAAGGGTGTTTAAAAATAAGAAATGTATCTAATTAGAAACCTAATACATTTTTGCCCAATTGTTCATTAAGGCCGCACAGTGGACAAGTGGTTCACATGTTGGCCACACAGATTTTGTTCACCTCTGTGTGGAGTTTGCATGTTCTCCCCGTGTTAGCGTGGATTTTTTTTCCTCCCACATTCCAAAAACATGCTAGGTTAATTGGCGACTCCAAATTGTCCATAGGTATGAATATGAGTGTGAATGGTTGTTTGTCTATATGCGCCCTGTGATTGGCTGGTGTCCAGTCCAGGGTGTACCCCGCCTCTCGCTTGAAGACAGCTGGGATAGGCTCCAGCACCCCCACGACCCTCGTGAGGAAAAGCGGTAGAAAATGATTAAATTAAATTAAATTAAATTAAATTAAATTAAATTAAATTAAATTAAATTAAAATAAAATAAAATAAAATAAAATAAAATAAAATAAAATAAAATAAAATAAAATAAAATAAAATAAAATAAAATAGAATGAATGATGTTTTGTTCCCAACAACACCTCAACTGGCACTCAAGGCTTATACTGACTCACAATTATGTAATTTTTATCATTTTAAATTGTATTACATATGTTAGAGACTCTTGGCATGTGATATATTCAAGCTCTTTCTGTTGTAATTGACTTATTTACTACCAGATGCACAAATCCTGACCTGGTGAGCAAACAAGCACTCAGCACAAATAAATATGAATCTTTTTTTTCTCCCTCTGGTCCTCGTGGTGCTCCATTAATGATTGCCTATGTGCGTATAAAACGTATTAAAAAAAACTCCACTGTTTGCAATTCAAACCCTGCCAAAACTGTACCCTAATCAGTGTTCTCTGTGGGCATTCATTCGCTATCACACTGATATCCTGGGGGGAGAAAACAATGCGGCAGGAAGTGTGATTAGCTAATTAGCTGCCCTGAACAAGTTTCCCGCAGTTATCTATGACCTACACCAACCGTTTTCCAAGCTCACATGTAACCACCTCCACATTGTAAAATGCAAACCAATTACCCCCCCCCCCCCCCCCACACTCCTTGAGCTCAACAGATGTGGAGAAACCACCACACCTCTGTACTTTGAGGAGCCATCTCCTGTTTCCTGCTCATAATGCAATTAACTAGAAAGCCCTTCTGTAATTAGAACAGTACACCGGCCGTGATTAAATCTGCACTCATTACCTGCTTATTTCCACCTGGTGCATGCATACACTCGCACACAAAGCTTTGGACCTGGGAGTGGAAGTGGAGCCAAAGCCACAGAAGGTTTGATACTATAATTGCTGGTGTTGTTTCATATGAAATCTTTGTCTGGCAACGTTTAAAAACAAATGTCGGAACTAATTTGTTTGTATTGTGAGTGTCACTGCTAAATAACCTGCCATGGAGACAAAGACAGTTTCAAGTGCCAGCAATTTCCAAAACGAAGGTGGATGCAATAATTTGTCTCTAATTATTTTGCATTGTTTTACATATTTACATATTGTTTACATTCAATCATTCATTTTCTACCGCTTAGCCTTACAAGGGTGCTGGAGCCTATCCCAGCTGTCTTTGGGTGAGAGGTGGGGTGCCAGCCAATCCCAGGGCACATATAGACAAACAACCATTCACACTCACATTCATACCTATGGACAATTTGGAGTGGCTAATTAACCTAGCATGTTTTTGGAATGTGGGAGGAAACCGGAGTACCCGGAGAAAACCCACGCATGCACAGGGAGAACATGCAAACTCCACACAGAGATGGCCGAGGGTGGAATTGAACCCTGGTCTCCTAGCTGTGAGGTCTGCGCGTTAACCACTCGCGCGCCGTGAAACCCATTATTATTATTATTATTATTATTATTATTATTATTATTATTATTATTATTATTATTATTATTATTATTATTATTATTATTATTATTATTATTATTATTATTATTAATTAAATAAATTATTTGTTATTATATATTATTAATAGTTGTAGTAGTAGTAGTATCTACTATTCATTTGAGCTTTACTGTAATTACTGTAGTTATTATTATTGTTATATTATTAATATTACTATTATTGGTTAATTAATGAAATAAATTATTTATTATTATATATTAATAGTTGTAGTAGTAGTATTTACTATTCATTTGAGCTTTACTGTAATTACTGTAGTTATTATTATTAATATTATTATTCTTGGTTAATTAATTAAATAAATTATTTATTATTATATATGGCTGGCTATATATACTGGCTGGCCACCAGTCCAGGGTGTACCCCGCCTCTCGCCCGAAGACAGCTGGGATAGGCTCCAGCACCCCCCGCGACCCTCATGAGGAAAAAGCGGTAGAAAATGAATGAATGAATTATTATATATTATTAACAGGTGTAGTAGTAGTATCTAATATTCATTTAAGCTTTACTGTAAATAAAATATTTCACATATTGCAACTCTCGGCCTGACTTGGTTTACTCTTTAAGCCCCGCCTACCTGCACTTATCATTGGCTGGCTGATGCGTCGTTAAACAAAATAAACCCCGATCTGTATACATACTAATTCATTGTTCCGTGAAATCTATGACGCTATTATTAAATCATCAAGGTAATGAAATAATTGAACGTAAAGATGAGGAGATGGAGGAGACATTTCTCCAACAGGCAAATGACTTGCTAGAAGCTCAGGAGGCAAAAAACATGCTCATAATTTCATGCCGGATGATTACCGCCTGACAGGAACAAACACGATGGCAGCTGTGGCACTTCATTTCACATTAGGAAATAAATATGCCATATTTGAGAATTAACAAACCATTAAAAAAAAAAACGTGTTGTGTGTAGCCTTCCGTGGAAGCAAGTACACTCTAATTTAAAACCTTGTAAACAGAAAACATTTCCACTTGTTGTCAATGTTTTTTTTTTGTCTTTAAAATCCACTGTGTGGGTTTTTAGCGGCCTTCAAACCTCTGCTGACAGAACGTGTGAATACTAATGAGACTTAACATCCAAAAAAGCCTTGCACCCCTCGGCTGTCTCGTCAAACACACCTACGCACACCTTCTTTGCTGGGATGTCTGCCGCCATCAGCATCCATCTGTCAGGGAATTGTGCTCCACTCAAGCCTTCATCTTCTCAGCCGAGCAGCTGATTGTTGTCAGAAACATGGCGGTGGGAGACATGAGGTGCTGAACATTTGGGATTTGGGCGTAGCCGACTGTATTCCCATTTTAGTTTCTGTTGACGTCAGCAGGTATTTTTTAATCAGGTCGAAACTTTTTGCAGCCGCTCCCCTGCGGGGGTCACGAGGCTGAAGAGCATCCATCTGTGACCTTGCTGTCATCGCATCAGCAAGACAACAAAGACATCCAACACAGTCGACGACAGAAACCAAATTAATCATAAAGGTGGTAAGTCACAATGTCATATCCTGCTGACCGATCACCTTCTCGCTCTTGGTGGCCATTCCTCGCATTCGGGCGAGGCAAATCTATGGAAATACGCCTAATGGCAGCTTTAGTGGAAGCCTGCTGTCATCGGCTCCAGAACCAAGCCCTTGAAGATGGATGCACAGATACCTCGATACCTACCTACCTTCCATTCACACCACACTATAATTAGTGATGCTTGGCTCCAGACTTAGCCTTCCTCTTGTGTTAGCTTCCTGGTATCATTTTTTTTATTTTGTTGAAATAGAGTTTCCTGACAAAGTAAAAAAAACTTGATGCAATAAATAAACTTTATGTGATTCTTTTCATGCATTCAAATGTAAAACACAAGAGGAGGGTTAAGCTGGCAAAAAGTTTTGTTGATGATGTCCCTCAAGCAACAGGTGAACCACCACGGGGTTCCCTCATCGCTCCTCTTATTCGGACTACACTGTGGTGGGAAAGACTTAGACGGCCATTAGATGTGTTGTTTTAGCAACACTATCTTCTTTGGCTTCTCCCATCAGGGGTCAACACAGCGATGTCAGCCATGTTTCTTTGACATCTTTTATCCAGGCTTGGGAACAGCACTCCAGTTGGGATATTGGCTTGGAGCAGGCGGGAGCATTGATGTAATACTACTAACGGCACAGTGTCCTACTGTTTATTGCATATGGGGTTCAGATCAGGCCAATTAGCTGCATAATCAAGCACAGTAGCCGCTAGTTTACTTTTTCCTCTTTCCGAATGGAATCTTTCCGAATGACTTTTCCGAAAGCAATGGTATACATGGAAAGGAATATTCCAATCGCGTGTCTACATGGGTCACTATAATCAACCAGAATAGTCAATGGGGCATGCCCAGTAAAACGTAAACATCAACATCACGTGATACCGACTTCCTGGAGTTTTTCTTTCACTTGTTGGAATAACTCCGTATTGCCAGTTTTTCCTTAGTCCAGTCTTGGAATTTAGTTTGAATCAAAAACAAACTTTCCTTAGCAGTCCAGTGCCGATTGCTGGCCTCCATTTTTAAACTCAAGAAAATCTGGAGCTGCGTGTTACGTCATATCTGAGCATGTGCTGATAAATTTAAACAGGAAAAGATCAAATTCAATCTTGCTAATATTTCATAATTAAGCTCAGCACATGTTTTATATAGATATGTATTTTCTTTTTTAATAAAAGTGGACTTGTGAATGGCGTATAGAAGGGTTTAGATTCTGTTCCACAGATGGCGCTAATGCACACCAAAGCTGCTTGCCAACCGCCAATAAACAACAGAAGAAGAAAAACACCAGGAAGAAGACAACTTTCCGTTTGAGCGGGTACAAGATACCTCAATCGGATTGGGGAAAGGAATATTCCACCCCTGGAAATCCGATTATATATTCATTCGAATTGGTACTTTTCTTACGGAATGAGGTGTATACAAACGTTACATTCTTTCCGTTTGAGCAAATAAATTGAATGTTCAATTGGAATATTTGGGGGTGGCACGGTGGTCTAGTGGTTAGCGCACAGACCTCACAGCTAGGATATCAGGGTTCAATTCCACCCTCGGCCATCTTTGTGTGGAGTTTGCATGTTCTACCCGTTCATGCGTGGGTTTTCTCCGGGTACTCCGGTTTCCTCCCACATTCCAAAAACGTGCAAATCGTCCATAGGTATGAATGTGAGTGTGAATGGTTGTTTGTCTATATGTGCCCTGTGATTGGCTAGTCCAGTCCAGGGTGTACCCCGCCTCTCGCTGAAAGACAGCTGGGATAGGCTCCAGCACCCCCCGTGACCCTCGTGAGGAAAAAGCGTTAGAAAATGAATGAATGAATGGAATATTTGCGTCCATGTATACGTGGCTAGTGTAACATAATTTCATAATGTCACATTTAAAATTTTTTAGAAGGAAGTGACATTGGATATTCCAAGTCGGGCATCTGAACTTCCTGACCTAAATGCAGAATATAAACCATAAAGCCCAAAGTGGCTTTTGGTTTATCAAGGGGTTTATGGCTCCAGTGTGGGACTCTGCACAGTGTGTGGTCAAAGCTTGCAAAAACCTGTAATGCGAGAGTCGGGTTTCCATGGCGACGCTGTAACCTGCGTTAACAGGTATCAGTTGACAGCTGGCCCAGCTGCTGTTGTTCAGTTTCCACGGAGATTTGAAGGGAGAAAAATGGAGGTTCTCAGCTGTGCCGCCTGTCAACACAATGTTGTGGGCATGCGGCGAAAAAGCCACACACACACACAAACACACACAAACACACACACACCTACAGTGGCTTTGTTGTGCCGCTATCGCACTGAGCCACATGCACTTTTTGTGTGCAAGCATAAAAACAGCTGCAAATCTTCAGTGCGACTCGAGACGCCTTATCAAGCTGATAGCTTTTCCTGAAAATGGGCTCAGAGAAGTGAAACCACTCGGAGTGTGGCTGCTGTTGTTGTTTTCTTGGACTGTTTGATAGCATTGTTGGACTAAGAAGGCACCATTGCATATTGTGTTGAACAAAAACGCTGGCGCGACACTGATATGTTTGTGCATTGGCAGCAAACGTGGAGATGAAGAAAGTGCTGGAAATGCTTCATGGCGGAAGTTGAAGCGGAAGGCGTCCGTCATTCAGTCTTAATTGTAATGATTTGTGCTTAGCCCATGTGTACATACGTATACACCGATGTGGTAAACGACTCTATATAACACAGGAAACATGCACTCTTGTAAAAAAAATCCCACAAAAATGTTCTTTATTCCATCCCAAATGGAGAATGACAAGAGTGTCAACAAATTTGAGGGTTTTGGGAACCACAAGTTCTTGAATTATTTTTCCACCGTTTGTGCGACCACTTATTTTTACGTTAAAAAGCCATAGCATTTCAGTATGTGGAATCAAACTATGGAATGGATTGAGTAAGGAAATCAAACAATGCACAACGATGAGCCAATTCAAGAAACAATACAAGCAGTTGATGTTTGCTAAATACAAGGATGAAGAGTCTTGAACCAGTCATGATGTGCTATATATATCACTATATTGACACGCACTATGGTACCCATTATGGCATTGGATGCTCATATCACCCAGTACTTTGGTACAAGGTACATTATTACAAAAACAACAAAAAAACCCTTAAACTATATTAGGAAAGCAGGAAGTGAACAAATGTAACAGTTACTGATTGTAAAAGTACCAGATGGAGGGGTAGGATTTAATAAGCTTTGCTTCTTCCTACTCCTTTTGGACATGTGGAACTGGGAACTGATTATGTGATGCATTCAATTGTAATCTGATGCATGTTCAAATGAAATAAAACCATTACCATTACCATTACCATTACCATTACCAAATATTGGGAGAATGTTGACTTGAGATGAGTCATGGGAGTTGAAATACAGTCGGACTCGGTTTATGACGGTTAACTGGTTCCAGACCTGACCGCGATACGTGAATTAGGATTCATAAATGGAATATTTTCATCGTTAGAGCATATAAAACCTTTTCATGACCTTCTAAGTATGTTTTCTATCATTATTACAGCCATGTAGACATGGAATAACACCCCTATAGTCACCTTTACACTAGTATTACCCAATATAATACACATGATGATAGAAAATAAGCCATATTAGATGAGGATAAGTGGTACAGAAAATGGATATAAATATTATAAGAGACTCACATGTTAGCATTGACATGTTATATCAATGTCACAATACTAATACCTGGAGACCAGTGTAGGATATTCTATTTGTGGGATTGCAGAGAACATTCACATTCTCGACACTTCTAACCAAAGATGCTCGACTATTGACCGATTTGGATTTAACCAGTTGGATTTAACTTTCAAAGCACTGGTATGACTTGATGTGGTCCAACGCATTTCTAAGGGAAAACGGCCTTATTGTTCCCTAATAGCGTTGTAACACATTTGTAACAACACTACACATACAGCACATCCTACAATGTATACAAACACCTACACAGCACTGCCATCTGCTGGCTGAGGCGGGGCACTCCTTCACTTGCCCCTAACTAAAGCAAAGTCCCCACTAAAGAGTTTATAGACCTCATCCATCATGGTTTGTTCCATCCTGTCCATCCACCTAAGACCATGTTTAAACACACATATACACAAGTAAACAGGAAGCAAGTGAAGTGCACAAACATCAATATTCATTACATCAGTGACTGTCAGTCCCTCCAGGCCCCCGGGAATCCACTGAAGGTTAATTTATTTAAATTCCCCCCTCATCCACTCATCTCTATTCTATTAAACTCTACTAATAAATCTTTGCTCTGCCATGTAATTAGTTTTCTACTGTCAGAGGTGCCCGGCACACATGTTGGTGCAGAGATAACATGGCAGCGGAATAATATCACAGCATGTCATGGAATATTCCCTTATTTAATGAAAGAATGCTGCTTTTTTAATAGAAACGCGCAGCCTTTTGGCTAAGAAAGGCCACCTTAGCCGTGTCATCATTGCATTGCCAGCAGAGGCTGACTGCAGCAGTGATAGAAACACTCAGCTGTTGCTTTTAATAGAGAGTCATTTGCAGGCCGCCTTACATGTTGTGTTCTTATTTTTTTTCCATTTGAACACAACAAGGCTTGTCGGAGCGCCGTATGAAAGAAAACATAGTCGACGTCTGCTAACTGGAAGTTTTCCATCCTTTTGTTGTGTAAAAAAAGAAACCAATCCTGGTTGATTTATCAAAACCTGTATGAAGAAGGAAATAAACCAACAAAGGCAGGCCGTGAAGTACATTTGCAAATTTTATTTTTTCCCCTTTAGTTAGTAGAAATGCTATTCTCCTTAAAGGGGAACTGCGCTTTTTAGGGAATTTTGCCTATCATTTACAATCCTTATGTTCAACATGAACACATATTCCTTTCATTTTTCTGTGCATTATAACACCAGAAAATGAGTTAATATGAGCTAGCTAACAATGAACGTCATTGGGACACACTTATTTTGTTTTATGCTGGGTGGCACTCGTGCCAGGTGTTGAGAACCCCAGAGCAGACACCAAGGCAAATAGATTAAAAAGTATTTAATAATAAACAAAGGCCACTCACAGAGGAGGAAATGACAGGAAGTCGCCGGGAAGCTAAAAGTACAAAGTAGCAAATAAGGATTTACAAAGTTGCAAACTACTTGTGCAGGCAGGATGAGGCAAGACAAGGCAAACTGTCTAACAGGGGAACAATGGAGGTGGATTGGTATATAAAGGCCTAATGGCTGATGGGCAACAGGTGTGCAGACCAGGAGAACAAGGCAGGAATCTACTGCAGGACAGAAAATCGACAACAGGGGGCAGCAGACCACAACAAGTGCATATCATGATATTTCGACTCCAAAGCCCTCTAAAAAAAAAAACCTCTAAAACGTTTTATCATTTCATTTTCAATGTTTTGATCCTGCACGGCCAAGTACTTTGATGATAAAAGTAATACTCATAGTATCTTGCCTTATTTTGATGATGTGAAACATTACCAGAATGGCTTTCCTCGGCGCATTGATTTCACAGACCCATTGATCGGAACTAACGCTAACGTCCCGTCCCGTCCCGCCCCCCCCCCAGGCAGAGAATCATGTTCCTGTGTGCTTCGTACACACACACACACACAAACACACACAACAGTTACTTACAATGTCTGCTCTCATTGGGATGGCGACTGGATGAATAGCATCAACAGTATCTTTCAGCACAATACCTGTTCCCTGTTGAGCTGGTTTAAAAATCAGGTTACTCAGGCTACCAGCATCATGCGGTAGTGAGTGATGTTCAGATGTGACTCTCAACGCCTATAGCGAGAAATTGTGGTACTCCGCCAGAAATATAGTACTTTGTGTTAGCTGCTACAATAACAATATCACTGTAGCTAAGTTATGGATATGGAACATTGTTTAGGACAAAGTTGTTAGTGTCAAAGTGGCTATGTCCTAATGACGTGCATTTTAGCTAGCTCGTATTAACTCGTTTTGTCATATAATGAACAGAAAAGGGAAATAAATGTGTTTTAAGGATAATAAGGACTTAAGGATTGTGAAAGAAAATTCCCCAAAAAAGTGCAGTTCCCCTTTAATGCAATACAAATAGCATCAAAATGAGCCTAAGGCCACAATTCCAAGGTACAATTATTACATATTGTTGCTTTACAGAGCCCTTCAGTTGACCTCACAGTCCTTGGGTCTCTCCCGGGATGGCTCCTTCCGACCTCCCACTCTGCCTGGTAGGGTGGTGTGGGGGGGGGGAGGGATAATCTCCCTGTCAGCAGCCCTAAATTCTGTCTCTCTCGGTGCTTCCCTGTGCCAAGTCATGCCAACTGTTGTGTGGTGTCACATGAACGCGGCGTCACACTGTCAGCAAGCCTTTCATTGTCTGCTGCTGATGTGAGATAATTACCACACGCCAATGTCATACATGATGGAACGAAGGAAGGTCACTTTTTTCCAGAATTGTGGTTGAAACAATTAATAGTTACTCAGAATATGTTGTGCGTGTCCCTTCAATTTCCACTCCAGTCCTATAGGTGGTGGCGATGCACATTACAAACTTATTTTGCTGTCACAAGAAGGCATATTGACAGATACGGAAAGTGTCGCTACTATCACTCACTGTGATTTGTTGACCCGGTTACTTGTCAAGTTTGACACCCTCAAAGATCAATTGCCGGCAAAAGCTAATACCTCAAAGATCAATTGCAAGCAAAAGCTAATACCTCAAAGATCAATTGCAAGCAAAAGCTACTAATATCAAAGATCAATTGCAAGCAAAAGCTAATAACCTCAAAGATCAGTTGCAAGCAAAAGCTAATAGCTTCAAAGATCAATTGCAAGCAAAAGCTAATAACCTCAAAGATCAATTGCAAGCAAAAGCTAATACCTCAAAGATCAATTGCAAGCAAAAGCTACTAATATCAAAGATCAATTGCAAGCAAAAGCTAATAACCTCAAAGATCAATTGCAAGCAAAAGCTAATACCTCAAAGATCAATTGCAAGCAAAAGCTACTAATATCAAAGATCAATTGCAAGCAAAAGCTAATAACCTCAAAGATCAATTGCAAGCAAAAGCTAATAACCTCAAAGATCAATTGCAAGCAAAAGCTAATACCTCAAAGATCAATTGCCGGCAAAAGCTAATACCTCAAAGATCAATTGCAAGCAAAAGCTACTAATATCAAAGATCAATTGCAAGCAAAAGCTAATAGCTTCAAAGATCAATTGCAAGCAAAAGCTAATAACCTCAAAGATCCATTGCAAGCAAAAGCTAATAGCCTCAAAGATCAATGGCAAGCAAAAGCTAATAACCTCAAAGATCAATTGCAAGCAAAAGCTAATAACCTTTGACTGTCTTTTGCCTTGCAAAGAAACATACTCTACCAGTCAAAGGTTGGGCATATTTCCTCATTGAATAGCATATCTTAAAGTGTATCCATGCCTTTGACTGGTACTATAATAAATCTATAAATAAATGTTTTTGTGCTGAAAACACAACAGCCAACAGCAGCGACTGACTCATGGGCGCAGCGACAAAGACTACCATTAAGAGAGAGGGAGGTTAAGTAGATTGACAACAGCGCTGACAGTTTAAGGTGCACGCCGGCATTGAGCTTTATGGGTCATATTTCAAGCGCTGTTGAGTGGTTTGTCAGACGTATAGTGGCTAGCTTGGCACGACATATCGAGTGGCAGGGGCAGACTTTTGTAGCCGGGTTTTTACGGGCCAACACAACACTGATGAGCAATGAGCTTCGCTGACTGGATGATACCTTCTGCGTTTACCAACTAATAAATACTGTGCTGTTTATAGGATTCACGTGCGTATCTAGGAGTGAAGGAAACAGGAAATGGAATTTACAATTTTATCATTAAGGCGGATACATGATGGATTTGAATAATGAAGGTATTTGCTCAATTTTGCTAGCTAAATATAAAAGCTAAAACAAACACATAGTGTCACAAATACAGACAAAATATACTTATACATGCACCCTCACGAAAAAGGACTAACGTGACAACTGACAGTTAAGGTGGAAACATCGAGTACGCATGACTTTGTTTTGCAACAAAGAAAAAGCAGAATGTTCCAGACGCTTTGATGCCCCGGCAAACATAGGAAAAAGATGCCTTGATGCCCCTGCGAACAAAGGAAAAAGATGCCTTGATGCCCCTGCGAACAAAGGAAAAAGATGCCTTGATGCCCCTGCGAACAAAGGAAAAAGATGCCTTGATGCCCCTGCCAACAAGGAAAAATATGCCTTGATGCCCCTGCCAACAAAGGAAAGATGCCTTGATGCCCCTGCGAACAAAGGAAAAACATGCCTTGATGCCCCTGCGAACAAAGGAAAAACATGCCTTGATGCCCCTGCGAACAAAGGAAAAAGATACCTTAATGCCCCTGCGAACAAAGGAAAAAGATGCCTTGATGAACCTGCGAACAAAGGAAAAAGATACCTTGATGCCCCTGCGAACAAAGGAAAGATGCCTTGATGCCCCTGCGAACAAAGGAAAAAGATACCTTGATGCCCCTGCGAAAAAAGGAAAAAGATCGATGCCTTGATGCCCCTGCGAACAAAGGAAAGATGCCTTGATGCCTCAGCGAACAAACGAAAGCAGTAATACCATGAAAGCGGTTCAAGCAAGGGCAGTGACGAATGCTGATTGGTCCAGGACTCCAGCCTCTGAATGCATAAAAGACCGGGCAGAGAAAAGAAGGGGAAAAAGATACCTTGATGCCTTGATGCCCCTGCGAACAAAGGAAAAGATGCCTTGATACCCCTGCGAACAAAGGAAAAAGATGCCTTGATGCCCCTGCGAACAAAGGAAAAGGATACCTTGGTGCCCCTGCGAACAAAGGAAAAAGATACCTTGATGCCCCTGCGAACAAAGGAAAAAGATACCTTGGTGCCCCTGCGAACAAAGGAAAAAGATACCTTGATGCCCCTGCCAACAAAGGAAAAAGATGCCTTGATGCCCCTGCGAACAAAGGAAAAAGATACCTTGGTGCCCCTGCCAACAAAGGAAAAAGATACCTTGATGCCCCTGCCAACAAAGGAAAAAGATGCCTTGATGCCCCTGCGAACAAAGGAAAAAGATACCTTGGTGCCCCTGCCAACAAAGGAAAAAGATACCTTGATGCCCCTGCAAACAAAGGAAAGATGCCTTGATGCCTCAGCGAACAAACGAAAGCAGAAACACCATGAAAGCGGTTCAAGCAAGGGCAGTGACGAAAGCTGATTGGGCCAGGACTCCAGCTCCAGCAAGGAAAGGAAAGGTACTTTTTTGCAGCTGTGCTGTAATAAGACCCGCTTACTTGTAGGCATACAGGGACTGCAGATAAGCCCAGATGTCTGTATTAGGTATTATTGTCAGGAATAAACAATCTTTTTCTCATTCTATGATTTGGTTCTTTAAGATTCCCTTAATGAATTAATTCTATGCTTATTTCCCAGTGGAAATCCCGCTTGAATCTTCATCCAGATAAAGCCTTAAAAGACGAGTTCAACCTCATTTTCTGCTCTTTTTGCTTGCTGTGCCGCTGACGTGAGTCCAAGTAACATTCAGCACCGTGTAAGACAAAATGAGGATTAATTGTTTTCCACGTGCAAAGAGGGCAATAGCAGCAGCCTGTTTTATTGAGTCCCCGTCGAGAGTCCATATGCTGGCTCAAATCTGCCAGCAGCGTGTTAGTGTGCACTCTGGACTGCGGTATAATGACATGGATGCCTGTGGCTCAGCTCCCGGAATGACAAGCATCCAGTTCTTTTTTTTTTTTTTTTTAATACCCCATAAAAATCGGTAAGCATTTAAATCAAGTAATAGACTGAATGGACTGCAGATGGAGACATGTTGGTCATCAGGCAGCAAACTCAACATGCAACTGCTTTCTTTGATGTCTTGAAATACCGAATGTAAACACTATATCAGCTTGCTAGGACCCTCTACCGGGGTTGAAGGAAATAAAGAGCCAAATTTTTGTTTCTGCAATGGATACGTGTGTTCTGGCAATAATAAGCCTACGATCTGGGTGTCCTAATAACACACAGGAGGCAATTGACAAAAGCCTGCACGTTGGTAATAGTAATGGTTTGATTTCATTTGAACATGCATCAGATTACAATTGAGTGCATCACATAATCAGTTCACAGTTCCACATGTCCAAAAGGAGTAGGAAGAAGCAAAGCTTATTAAATCCAACCCCTTCATCTGGTACTTTTACAATCAGTAACTGTTACATTTGTTCACTTCCTGCTTTCCTAATATAGTTTGTGGGTTTTTTTGTTTTGTTTTGTTTTTTTATTTTTAAATTTTTTGTCCCGTACCAAAGGAAGCGATGAGTGGTTGTGACACGCTCACATCCAGAGCAGTTATGAGTCTCCCACGGTTTTGACTGGCTGTCAGATTTGGAGGGAATTTTGGGGCATCAAAGTAGCTTAGAAGAGATAAATGTGGAGATAAATTTACCTGGTAAAAATGGACGGGTTACTTATTGGGTACTTCATTGAAAATTCTGTACAAATTTAACCCCTTCAGACCTGCATTTTTTGTGCTGAGGGAAAAAAGTCTACTTATTTTTTGCTCCACTCACACATAAAACAATTTTTTTTTAAATATGTTTTTTTTTTTCCCATGTGCACACCAGTTCATTTGTGATTTCATTCATTCAATGCATTCATTTTCAGGAAGTGAACAAATGTAACAGTTAGTGATTGTAAAAGTACCAGATGGAGGGGTAGGATTTAATAAGCTTTGCTTCTTCCTACTCCTTTTGGACATGTGGAACTGGGAACTGATTATGGGATGCATTCAATTGTAATCTGATGCATGTTCAAATGAAATAAAACCATTACCATTACCATTTTCTACCGCTTATCTTCACAAGGGGGTGTTGGAGCCTATCCCAGGTGTCTTCGGGCAAGCGGCGGGGTACACCCTGGCCGGCCAATCACAGTGCACATACGTGTAAACAAACTATTCACACTCACATTCATACCTATGGACAGTTTGGAGTCGCCAATTAACCTAGCATGTTTTTGGAATGTGAGAGGAAACCGGAGTACCCGGAAAAAACCCATGCATGCACGGGGAGAACATGCAAACTCCACACAGAGATGGCCGAGGGTGGAATTGAACCCAGGCTGTGAGGTCTGCGCGCTAACCACTAGACCGCCGTGCAGCCTGTGATGTGAAACATCATTTTTTAATTGCGATTGGTTCATTAGGAGCCAATCATGAACTAGCAGTGCTGACATCATCCAAATCCTGCGTTTTTATACATTTAGAAACTCAAATATGTCATGTGGACGAGCATGGCCTTTTTGGGTCTGAAGGGGTTAAATAGAAAAAGAGCAGCCAGTCGCTCACTTTAATTGTTTATCCATCAGTATGTTAGTCAGCAGGGTACTTCCTGGTTTGTGAATGATGTACCTCATTAGGATTAGACACACGGGACTCTAAATTTCAAGGGTTCTTGCTGTTTTATGAAAATTGGTTTGGTCTTTTTTGCAACAAACAAATGTGAATCCAAGCAGTACGTCTTACGTATGTGCTCAGCAAAAATACCAAATGTGAAAACTAGCAACTTGAGACAGTTATTGTTTCCTTCCCTTCTCCTTTTTTTTGGTCCCATTGTGCACTCGTCCTTGCAGTGAAGATTGCTTTTTGACAGCTGCGAGATAAATGCCTCATGTCCATTGCTACATATTTTATTTGGCTATGTCCACTATATCATGCCCATAAATCAACACAATGTGCGTGGAACCTTCCTGCTTGTTGTGGATGTGCCACATTTGGTCAACAAGCCAGTGAGAAATTTTGCTTCCTTGAAGGCCAAGCGCTTGTTGCCTGTGGCTGATTTATTAAACACCAAATGGCGTGTGAGCGCTGGATTTTTTTTTCATATCTTCTGATGTCACTGCAGGTGCGTGCCAGTTTGCTTCTTGACAGAATGGAAGGAGAGTGCGGAGGGAAACACACAGCGAGAAAATTGCTCCCTGATCTCCGAGATGAAGCGTTTCTGCGTCTCCAAACAGAGTGACCATCTCCTCATCCGTGCTCATCTCTGCCTCCACTTGTTCTTCTTTATCAGCCAGGAAGGGAGTGTGAGAAATCCTAATTATGTGGCGTCGCGAATTGTATCATTCATGTGTCAATAACAAAATGCTCCACTTTGGAGTGAAGAGGCACTCAAGTGTTTGCTTTTGAAGTTGCGACGTTTCATGACTACATGAAGGAAAAACATCCTTTTCTCACAGACAGGATATCAAGGATGGATTTTTGGGGCATAAAAAAGCAGGCTTCACTACACATCTTAAAATAAAGCTCTGAAAATAAGTTGCACCCCATTACAAAAGTTAGCCAGATTGTTACCAATAAATAAACGTGCTGTGCAAATGTATTTCATTACATGGATAAAGGTTTGTAGCTTTTTATACAAGACTGCGCTGAATTTAAATGTTATATCGTTATATCGTGATACATCCTAAGGTCCGTATCGCCCAAGCCTACTCCAAACCATAGAAGAAGAAAGAACAAATGCACATATCTTTGGTTAACGAGAAGTGGAATTACTTCAGCGACTAGAAAAATTATTATTTAGCCTCCCATCCTAGCAGCCTTCATCAGTTCCTGCTAAAGGACTAGATAGGACAGCTATAATCTAAAGGAATGGTATAGCACCCAGGTATTTATCAGACACCTGTTTTTCATCCCAGAAGAGTGAAACCACTTTGAACCATAAAGGACAAATACTTTAGTCCTACACCATTCCTTCTGACAAGCACTGTTCTCGTATCTATTTGTATTATTTTCACTTATTAGCCATATTGTACTGAGCAGCCAGGAACGCTCATGTACACATTTGTCATTATCAACAAGATTTGTCATTATTAACGTTGCGATATGCACAAAAATCACATGAAAAACAAGACAAACGTGGAGTTACATTGTATAACGACAGTCAATAAAAACTTTGAGGTAGAAATGTATGAATATTTCTACTTGTAAGAAAGTTGTAATTCTGCCTTGTGGATTTATCGAAATTAGTGCTCTGGTAGTGTGCATAATTTCAGGATTGGTTTTGTAGGACTATATAAAAGGCCCCAAAAAGCCAGTATTGTTAGTCCAGTGAACGGCATCGGCCACGTCTATCATGTGAACGTCTCTGCGTACTGGGTATGGTGGTATGGGCATGGTGGTATGGGTATGGTGGTATGGACATGGTGGTATGGGTATGGTGGTATGGGTATGGCGGTATGGGCATGGTGGTATGGGTATGGCGGTATGGGTATGGCGGTATGGGCATGGTGGTATGGGCATGGCGGTATGGGTATGGCGGTATGGGCATGGTGGTATGGGTATGGTGGTATGGGTATGGCGGTATGGTATGGCGGTATGGGTATGGCGGTATGGCGGTATGGGTATGGGGGTATGGGTATGGCGGTATGGGTATGGTGGTATGGGTATGGCGGTATGGGTATGGCGGTATGGGTATGGCGGTATGGGCATGGTGGTATGGGCATGGTGGTATGGGCATGGTGGTATGGGCATGGTGGTATGGGCGTGGCGGTATGGGTATGGCGGTATGGGTATGGCGGTATGGCGGTATGGGTATGGTGGTATGGGCATGGCGGTATGGGTATGGTGGTATGGGTATGGCGGTATGGGTATGGGGGTATGGGTATGGCGGTATGGGTATGGCGGTATGGGCATGGTGGTATGGGCATGGTGGTATGGGCATGGTGGTATGGGCATGGTGGTATGGGTATGGTGGTATGGGCATGGTGGTATGGGTATGGCGGTATGGGCATGGTGGTATGGGCATGGTGGTATGGGCATGGTGGTATGGGTATGGTGGTATGGGCATGGTGGTATGGGCATGGTGGTATGGGTATGGCGGTATGGCGGTATGGGTATGGTGGTATGGGCATGGCGGTATGGGTATGGTGGTATGGGTATGGCGGTATGGGTATGGGGGTATGGGTATGGCGGTATGGGTATGGCGGTATGGGCATGGTGGTATGGGCATGGTGGTATGGGTATGGTGGTATGGGCATGGTGGTATGGGCATGGTGGTATGGGTATGGTGGTATGGGTTGCTTCTGAAACCTGCATGAATGCCACAACATGACAGACTCTGTTGACGCTACATTCGGTTGCAACACCTGTGAAATCGTTTTCGCCGTGCCAGTACTACAACAACCAGAAATTATTGTTGAAATGTTAGATGTTTTTTCTGTATGCCAATATCTTAAACAAACAATTAATATCCAAAAAAATCAATTTTAGTGTTTCAAAATGTGATGGTCTCAAATATGGTCTCAAAGTTTCTACGCACTGTCAATGTCCAATGAGGCTCCATCGTATGAGTGTCAACATTTTTGAAGTACAAATTCACCTTGAGGACAAACAAATATGAAAACCAGACACTTTCTCCGCATGATAAGTCTTCTGCAGGGCAAACAATGGTCATCAACAAATGATGACTCCTCATTCTCTTTTTACGACGGCGATGGATTAGTGTGTAAAGTCCAATGTTGCATTTAAGGAAGGAGGGAAGGTATACTGAGTGAGTCAATACCGAGGAGGTCCACCTCTACAGCAGTACCTGAATGATTTATGCCATCACCGATATGATAAATGTGTTTCCTGCTCGTTTCCTCACTGGTAGTAGCTACCTTCCATTGATTATTGGTGTCAATATATGGAATACAATGTTGATAAATAACCTCACATGTACGTATTTCTGCCTCATTGTGGCCTTTTAATTAATAATGGCCACAGACCTCCAGTCAAGCAATGCTGCCTGGCATGCTGCTTGTTTTGTTATGTTGTGTTGTGTTGTGTTGTCCCAGCTAATCTTTTCTGATAATTAATGGTGGTACGGCAACAAGGAGAGCCCAGCGGCCATTACTGGAATGGTTTTGCCCACGTTTGTCCAACTTTTCCCACAACTTGCTGTCAGGTTCAAACTCCTGTGACACTTTAAAAAACACTTAAAAACAGAAATACAGAAGAGACAGACAACAATATTCAAAGTTACTCGCAGCAAGGAGAGTGAAACCACATACCCAGTGACATGCCGCTCCACTCTGAATATGCAGTTCTCTTTTTTTATTCCCTTTTCGGGGGTCCCTACTACATGGTCGTGCAACTCTAAGGTGGGGGAGAAGGCAGTTGCACAAGCTGTGTTTGTTTGTCTATGTATATGTGTATATGTGAGAGTCATTACTTTTATTGTTTTCTGAGTTCTTATCTTGACATTCTTGCAGGATTAACATGAACATCTGCAGGGTTGCTGTTGGCGCATCCAGGCACCTCCGGGACCTGGGGGTCGCTGGGTGTCTCTGATCAGGGTCACGGGAACCTTCCTTCTTCAGCACATTCAAACACTTTCTATTGTCTAAGCAAATGGATATAAGGGTGATGACTAACATTATATTCATTCTATCTACATTTTATTCTAACACCTGCTTAATGAGCATGCAGTGAAAGAGGGTTTGTTAGCAGACATCTAGATGTGCTTGTAGATCACAGGGAGGAGAATAATGATCATCAACTACTATATACTATACATTTGGCATGGCCTGCGGATGAATTCCAATAGTTTGTTTTGATACATTATAATAATAATAATTGGAGTGCATGAGAAAGTGGAAATGAAACAATAACTCTTATTTACAAATATATTGCACAATACAGCAGCAACAGAACCAATGTTGTAACATACACGCTTCACATCAACGGCAGAGCAGCAACGCTTTAAAGCGCATGCAGAGGTGCCGACCACTAATTATACGCCACCTTGTGGCATTAATAGAAAACTACATCCGTCAATATTTTATTAACCTATGATCAATTTGATTGTTTTCGATGCCGCCCCTGGCGATGAGAAGCAGCAATAAAACAGTATATTTAGAAAATGAATGAATGAATGAATGAAAAATTTACAAAAATGGTAATTTTAGCTTCAAAGGCCTGGTAGAAGTATAATAAAAACAGAAGCTTCAACTCCATATTGTTGAATAAATACCTCCCTGTATATTATCATATTCATAAATACATCATCTTGATGTATTGTACCTAATACAGCAACCGGTGACTGGTTTGTTTGTTCATTGTCTAGAATGTCAATAAGACGAGGGAGCCAGGCAGGCATGTAGCCTGGAGCTAAACGGGGCCTGTGTAGAGCCGAGAGATGCGCCCACGGCATGAGCGAGTCCCGTGGGCTTCTGCCTGCTGTTCAAATCTCCCAGTAGAGTATATATATATAAAAAACTTCTAAAACATGACCTGTCAGATGCCTTAATAGATGTGAACCACAGAGTAATGTAGACCTCAGTGTGAGCAGAAGGGAAGGATTGGGGTAATAGTGTAGTGCATTCTACGGCCACTATAGGCACTGTAGCTTTAAAGCGTTATGTGTGTGGAAGTGGAATTGTAAATCCATTTGTATTGGCAATTAGTCACTGCCCTTACCAAAAGAAAATATATTTATCAATATATTACTTTAAATATATTATATATATATTTTTTATATATATTTCCAATACATTATATATTATAAATACATGGAATAATATATTTTTGTACATATATTATACAATATATTATATATTCATGTAATATATGGCAAGATATTGCAGATATACAAATGATTGTCGCTTTCAATATATTGAAATATATTAAATCCAACTATATAATATATGAGTTTATATATCCCAAATTATATGCAATTTCATATATGTAAAAATATAGTCCTTTTTTGGCCTTGATCGCAATATATTTTTTATACACATATATGATCTATGCATATATTGCAATATATCGGAAAATATAAACATAAGATCCCATATATGGAAATATATTTCCTAATACATTGCATTATATTTGCCAATATACTGCAATATTTTTTTTTTCCATAAGGGTGAGTCCAGCCTATACCCCTGCAAAGACGCTTTGCTTAAAGGCGACCAGGTTTATCGACCGATTTTAGATATATAAGCCGGCAAGGATAAACCAGGGGGGCGAACTTTGGGGGTTTCAGCACCAGCACCACCATGTGATTTATTACTTAATATAGACAATATAGAAGGGGTGCATTTTTTTCATGTTCTCTCTTGCAAAATGTTTCAGGAGTAGTCATTAATGGCCACGAGCTGTCGTGTGTTGATTTTGAAAAGGAAAATGGATTTATTTCGATGGCGTTTTGTCACTGCTAATTATCCCGCTGCAGCGTGATGCCGACTGCCGCTCTTCTAGTTCTTCTTGACGACAGCCAACGAGGCCCAAAGCGCTTTTCTTGCCCCCAATGCGGTGACTCAAATGAAGAGTTTCAGAGAAAAGCGGGTCATTGTGCTATAACTGGCTGAGAGGAGCTGACACAGCAGGATGTTGTGTTTCCTCTCTGTCCACACTTCTGAGGATGTTGGCGGGCAAAGCGGGAGAAACGATCCACACGACGCCGCTAGCTCTGTTGTCACTGTAGGCGGGCGTTGTGGTTATTGCTTCTTATGTGTGTTTGCTTCTGTCTTCATTTTTGGTGACTTGAGCTACATGGAAATGAATTGGAAAGCTGGGATTTCATTTAGAGCCATGCCCCAAATGATGCACTTCCTGGCCAAACGCAGAGGCAATGTCCGCACGGAATGTTCCTGTCATTTACGTGTGCACTTCCTGTTTGACCCTCGGCCTGCACCATATTTTGAGGAAATATGAAAAATGGACAGGCTGCACGGTGTACGAGTGGTTAGTGCGCAGGACTCGCAGCTCTGAGACACAAGTTCAATTCCACCCTCAGCCATAAAATGTCTGATATGCATAACACCCACTGGGATAAAAAGCACTAGCAGATACAGTATTTCCGAAATTGCTATCCCTTTACATAAAATATTATTGTAGTTATTTACTTGTTTTTAAAGTTGTTTTTTCGGGAACTAAATATTGGCGTTTCATAGTCCTGTGCTGTGTTAGCTAAACAGGCTCCGTCTGGCTCGCTTTGCTTTGCCCGCTGACGTTGAATTGAAATCTATGGCTGGGCTGATTATCCCTCTCATTTACCACGGTAATGGTTTTTGTGACTGGGTCATTTCATGTCTCGAAAGGTTGAATCGCTTCTTGGCGGGCAGAGGAGAATATGACCATCAATTCTAATGCCGTTTGCCTCGCCGGTGGGGAAGACTGAAGTACTGCTGCCACATTTTAATCCATCTCTGGAGATCATAAACAAACAAAACAAAATGGGGAATTATAGGCAGTCACATTGCATTTTTACAACAGCAGCATGCAGCGTATCATGCACTGTCTTGATTATAGACGCTTAAGACTGTCGTTATTGGTTCCATAGTTGGATCGCCAGCCCAATGTTGCTATTTGTTATGCAAACTAGTGGTGGGCAGAACATTCATTTGAGTGAACCGGATCATTCTGGTTCATTCAGTAAAAAGATCCGTTCATTTCGGTCAATTGGTCGTTAGCCTGTGATCTCCCACTGTGCATTGATTCGGTCAGACGTGTCGAGTCAGTTCATTCAGTCATGTTCACGTTCATTCCAACTCAGCGCAACAACACGTGATAACAAGTGGTGTGTCGATTATGACGAACGGATCAAAAGAACTAGTATGAACGAGGTAACCAACAGTGTCGGTCAATCGCTCGGTCTCGGTCGTTCGGTCAGATAACCCCACCCACCGACAGAAGGAGGCGCGATGATAGGATAAGACAGGCAAGCAGGCAGATAGTCCCGTCCAGCAAAAGGAACGGTGAACTGACTCTCTAGCCAATCAAAATAAGCATTTGCAACTGAACGCTGCAACTGGATGGGTATTTTAGGGGTCGTGACCTTGTTCATTCCGTTCACAAAAAAGAACTAGTTCTTTTGACCTTTTCGTTTATGACCGACACACCACTAATGCAAACTGTGTTGTTTGTTTCACAGAGTTCAGTAAGGTACAGCAGCATATCATGCAACATCTTGTATTAAAAAAAAAAGTGTGCAATGTAACATCACATGGCACACAACGTCAGTATTTGTGTCCAGGATTTGTTTACAGTGAGCCAGCATATCATGCACTGTCTTGATTGGATACATTTAAGTAGAATCATCTATGTCGGTCATGCAATGTGCCACAGCACTGATATTTGTCCACAGCTTTGTACATATGATGTCTCAATGAAACATAACAGCATATCATGCACTGTCCTGATTTGAGGCATTTAAGTTGAACCATCGACGTCGGCTATACAATGTGCCACAGCACTGATATTTGGACACAGCTTTGTACAAATTTTGCCTCAGTTAGACATGACAGCATATCATGCACTGTCGTGATTGGATACATTTAAGTAGAATCATCTATGTCGGCCATGTAATGTGACACAGCACTGATATTTGGCCACAGCTTTGTACAAATGATGTCTCAATGAAACATAACAGCATATCATGCACTGTCTTGATTTTAGACATTTAAATAGAATCATCTATGTCGGCGATGCAATGTGCCGCAGCACTGATATTTGTTCACAGCTTTGTACAAATTTTGTCTCAGACATAACAGCATATCATGCACTGTCGTGATTGGATACATTTAAGTAGAATCATCTATGTCGGCCATGTAATGTGACACAGCACTGATATTTGTCCACAGCTTTGTACAAATGATGTCTCAATGAAACATAACAGCATATCATGCACTGTCTTGATTTTAGACATTTAAATAGAATCATCTATGTCGGCGATGCAATGTGCCGCAGCACTGATATTTGTCCACAGCTTTGTACAAATTTTGTCTCAGACATAACAGCATATCATGCACTGTCTTGATTGGAGACATTTAAGTAGAACCATCTATGTCGGCCATGTAATGTGCCACAGCACTGATATTTGTCCACACCTGGAACAAATTATGTCTCAGTTAAACATAACAGCATATCATGCACTGTCTTGATTTTATACATTTAAGTAGAACCATCTATGTCGGCCATGCAATGTGACACAGCACTGATATTTGTCCACAGCTTTGTACAAATTATGTCTCAGTTAGACATAACAGCATATCATGCACTGTCTTGATTTTAGACATTTAAAGTCCATACAGTGTGCCACAGCACATTTAAGCAGAATCATCTACATTGGCCATGCAATGTGACACAGCACTGATTTGTCCACAGCTTCGTACATACATATGATGTCTCAATAAGACATAACAGCATATCATGCACTATCTTGAAGCTAGCAGCTGGCCTTGCCACGTTTGATTATAAATAATAATATGTCTTTCTTCCCGCTGCCATAGGAGGTGCTCGACTCTCTCATAGTACATGAGTGTGAAGAGAGTGAAAAAACATGAAAACAACCTTCTCTTTTTTGAATGTAAATATGCTTTTGCTGTTTTTTTTTAAAAGGTTAGCAATCATCTACAGCTTCCTTGAAAGAGACCGGCACAATCTGCTACGCAGGAACACTTGCAAATAAAGACATCCAACACATTACTCTCTCTGCTGATTACACAAACAGCAGCCAGGTACAAAGCTTCTTTTCACGGCCATACAGTGAATCCTTCTTCAGCACGGAAATACGTAAACGTTTATGAAAAGGTCGGTCTACTGTACGTATTGTATGTATCAACTGGTTCCATAGTTTGATCACCTGACACCAGAACAATGTTGCTTCTTGTCCTGCAAATTGAGTTATTTCTTACGGAGTTCAGTAAGGCACAGCAGGATATCATGCTCTGTCTTGAATAAACAACCTCCATTGTTTAGCCCACATCACACAGCTAGCACACACATAGACTATTCTGTGTACACTCGCTGGCGCCCCGCCTGGGACAAAGAGACTGAATGACTGACAGGAAGGTTCACTCATGCCGGGGTGCAGAGACAGATGCCAGATGATCTTGTCATCTATCCTGTTTGGTGGAGAGAGAAAAAGAAACACGCATGCAAATGTCAACATTGTCATGTTTGTTTTTATTTATCATGCGGTTAATTGATTTATTGATTCTCATGTCCATGTTTTCTTCTTCCTGAATTCATGGTGACATGACAGCATATCATGCACTGTCTTGACTTGAGAACTTTAAGGAGAACGCAGCACCGATATTTGTCCACAGCTTTGTATAAATTTAGTCTCCCAGATGTTACTCGCAGATGTTTTCCTGTATTCAAAGAGCCATAACAGAATATCATGCACTGGGCATGCCCAGCCGGGTGAAGGCCCCGGGGCAGCCTTAGGACAAGCTGGAGGGATTATGTCACACAGCTGGCCCGGGAACGCCTTGGTGTCCTCCTGGTGGAGCTGGAGGAGGTGGCCGGGGACTGGGAAGTTTGGACTTCCCTACTGAGACTGAAGAATGAGAATGGATGGATGATTAAAAAAAATGCTTGCAAAATGAATGACATAAACACAAACAAAATTCAGCCGTATGACACAATTTGTTCACAATATGTTTTTTTCCCGTGGAGACATATACGAGCAGCATATCATGCACTGTCTTAATTTTGGACATTTAAGTAGAATCATCTATGTCGGTCATGCAATGTGACACAGCACTGATATTTGTCCACAGCTTTGTACAAATTATGTCTCAATGAGACATAACAGCATATCATGCACTGTCTTGATTGAAGACATTTAAGTAGAATCATCTATGTCGGCGATGCAATGTGCTGCAGCACTGATATTTGTCCACAGCTTTGTACAAATTTTGTCTCAGACATAACAGCATATCATGCACTGTCTTGATTGGAGACATTTAAGTAGAATCATCTATGTTGGCCATGCAACGTGCCACAGCACTGATATTTGTCCACAGCTTTGTACAAATTTTGTCTCAGTTAGACATAACAGCATATCATGCACTGTCTTGATTTTAGACATTTAAGTAGAATCATCTATGTTGGCCATGCAACGTGCCACAGCACTGATATTTGTCCAAAGCTTTGTAAAAATTATGTCTCAATGAGACATAACAGCATATCATGCACTGTCTTGATTTTAGACATTTAAAGTCCATACAGTGTGCCACAGCACATTTATGTAGATCATCTATGTCGGCCATGCAATGTGACACAGCACTGATTTGTCCACAGCTTTGTACATATGATGTCTCAATGAGACATAACAGCATATCATGCACTGTCTTGATTGAAGACATTTAAGTAGAATAATCTATGTCAGCCATGCAATGTGACACTGCAGTGATATTTGTCCACAGCTTTGTACAAATTATATCTCAATGAGACATAACAGCATATCATGCACTATCTTGAAGCTAGCAGCTTGCCTTGCCAAGTTTGATTACAAATAATAATATGTCTTTCTTCCCGCTGCCATAGGAGGTGCTCGACTCTCTCATAGTACATGAGTGTGAAGAGGGAGAAAAAACATGAAAACAACCTTCTCTTTTTTAAAAGGTGCATGTGTCTGAATGTAAATATGCTTTTGCTTTTTTTCTTTTTTTAAAGGTTACAGCAATCATCTACAGCTTCCTTGAAAGAGACCGGCACAATCTGCTACACAGGAACACTTGCAAATAAAGACATCCAACACATTACTCTCTCTGCTGATTACACAAACAGCAGCCAGGTACAAAGCTTCTTTTCACGGCCATACAGTGAATCCTTCTTCAGCACGGAGATACGTAAATGTTTATGAAAAGGTCGGCATAGTGAGAGCCTTTCAGGGGTGCGGATGTTTACAGCAAACAAGGGCAAACATTCCAATATTGCATTTCCCAGAAATGCACCTCCTGGCTAAACGGGAAAACAACCACACTGCCTTGAGGGTTTTTTTTTTTTTAGTGTTTGAGTAATTTTGAAATAAATGAAGCTCCCAGTCTAAAGTGGTTTCCACGTGGGAGAGGAAAAGCCACTCTTATTCATTGAAGCATATTCTAGGGATGCTCTTCATTCAATGCCAAACTGCCCCCAAGGACAACATTCATCCAGCAGGAATGTTGAGCCCAAACGTCTGCATCCGCGCCACAATATGTTCCGTTTGCTTTTGCTTATTTTTCTCTCTTATATAACCAGCAGTCCCAAAACTGTCACCATGGCCTTTCAGGCATCCTTTTTCTCTGATGTTCAGACATCCAGGGAAAGCTTCTTTTTAACTCACATCCACATTGTTCCTCCATTAAGAATTCTTAGCAAACATGTCACAATCATTTGGAAAACAGGTGCTGTTAGACACTTATTATGTGGAACATCTCTCGTCTTCATGTTGCTCTGTCTCTGTTTTTAAAGACAACCTATTGTGCTTTTTCCACTTTACTGACCTATAAATGTTGTATTTTCGTGTTAAACGATGCCAGAGTTTCAGATAATGAAGCTTGCACATTTGGAAGTTAGCCCTGAAAGAAGTTTGAGATGGCTCAAAACACTTGGTTTCAAAAGGTGTGGTAAAACCGATCCTTTTGTGATGTCACAAATGGTTCATAGTTAGGAAGCACTTTGGGAGTGTGACCAATCACAGCAGAGTGGTGGAATAAAGTTGAATAAATGAAAACAGACCGTTTTGGCAGGAAGCGCAAATCAGAGGAAATATAGCTGGAATAGGCGCAGATTCTGGAAGATCAAAAATGTTTTCTATGCGGGTTATTGTGTGTAGCTGCTCTATAGGAGACCACAACAATACAAAGGGTCCCAAAATGAGCATAATAGGTCCCCTTTAAGTGTGATGATGACCATAGAACTGCAAATGCAACATATTAGTAAACAAACAACTCTGTCCTGGCTGCTCAGTACAATGTCACTCCTCGAACAAGAAGTAAGAAATATCAAGATTTGGGTGACTTATCTTTACACTTGCATGGCAGTTCAAATGATTTGTTCATAAAAAAAACAACATTATTTGTAAAGTTTGTTATTATTGTAGTTCTTCTTGCCCTTTTTTCCGTAAGAATAAAAAACACCAGTGATGATAAATATAAAAAACATGATGATGACCACAGAACTTAAAATCATACCAATCGCAACAATCAGGTGAGTACGCAGTTCATTGTTTTTAGGTTGTTTTCATGCAGCGGTTAACTTTTATTTACATATTTGAATATGAATTATCTGTATTGATGCACACTGGATCAAAACGATGATTGCACCAGGATTGCAAATGCAGGGATACTTATACTTATACTTATAATTTCATCTATGTACTGTATGTACGTACATAGCTGTAGGGTATATCAGCATATTTATAGGTGATTAGGTGAGTCAATGTATGTGTTGTTGGTTATAAATATGTAATAGCTAAGGCACTGCAGTGCGAAAGGATATTTATTTTTTCTGTCCATTTTTGATGCTTAATGATAATAAATATTTATTGTATTGTATTAGCCACTAGCATATCCAAGGTTACATATCCTTGTGGAATAGGGCAGGAAAAATCCATGAAAGTATTTTGACCAAGACAGGACTTGTAGCTGCCTATAGGACATTTAACCTTGTCTCGGACAGTTGGTAAAATATATATTTAAAAAGAAAAAAACAGCAATTTCCCTTCTAGAATTCAAATGATTACATGTATTCCTTTTTTATTAATAACATAGGTCCTAAAAATGCAATTTGAAATGTGAATATCTGAGTAACTACATGTCCCTGTTGATCTCATTCTTCTACCTGGAAAAAAAGAAGTCATTAAAACATTAAAACTTGATGATTTCAGTGAGAAATGGCTAACTTATTAGACGACAAATTGTTTTGGGATTCCCTGTACATTAGAGAAAGTAATTTAGAAATAGAATTTCCCTTCTGGGATTGTTCTATTTATTAAATTCAGCCATGTGTGGTTAATATTCCATATTTTTATCCACAAATATTGCATTCTCCACATAAAAAGTAGCATTCATGAGTGTGAGTCATACAGTCCAAAATGTGGAAATGTGTTGGAAAACAGTTGCACAGAAGTCTGGAGACATCTCATGATGCCGCTTCTTCTGTGTTCATTCAACTGTGGCGTTTTTTTCCCCCCCAGAGAATTGAAAACAAAGCAGTCATGTAGTCCTAGTATGTCATTTCTCTCCCTTGTGCTACTTCTGTCATTCCCTCCCCATGGAAGACAGTCCACCAAAGTCCTTGTCATTGATCAGAGACTATGGAGGTAAATGCCTGTCACGGCATATGACGGACTTGAATTCAAGCACAGTTTGCTCCTGAGGGCCACTCCAGCCTCCACTTACACTGACGGATGGAAGCATGTCAGCCATCATATGCTGCAGATTGGGGGGGTGGAAGGCTTTGTTCCCTGGAGGTGTGTGGAAGCATTAAGTTAAAAACAGGAACTACTTCTACCTGTCTTTTCTCAGAGCTCAAATTGTTTACAGAGGAAGTACAAACACTTTTAACGGGGCCTGGAAGTCCGCTTTATGTCCACATGAGAGTGAGAGTCTATTATTTTACTGGAGCCCTGCCAACATGTACAGATTTATAGTACTCATGTGTAAGTTGACTCTGGAATACGCTTGTATGCTGTCCATGATTTTCCTGGTTTCAGTCTGTACAGTACTGATAAATTCATAGTGTTATCACTTTCTTCTGTATATTCTGTATAAATTCAGCTGCACGGTGGTTGAGTGGTTAGCACGCAGACCTCACAGCTAGGAGACTAGTTCAATTCCACCCTCGGCCATCTCTGTGTGGAGTTTGCATGTTCTCCCCGTGCATGCGTGGGTTTTCTCCGGGTACTCTGTCTTCAAGCGAGAGGCGGGGTACACCCTGGACTGGTGGCCAGCCAATCACAGGGCACATATAGGCAAACAACCATTCACACTCACATTCATACCTATGGACAATTTGGAGTGGCTAATTAACCTAGCATGTTTTTGGAATGTGGGAGGAAACCGGAGTACCCGGAGAAAACCCACGCATGCACGGGGAGAACATGCAAACTCCACACAGAGATGGCCGAGGGTGGAATTGAACTCGGGTCTCCTAGCTGTGTGGCCTGCAAGCTAACCACTCGACCACTGTGCAGCACTTTCCAATTTGATAAACAATAAAAACTTGAGCCAACACAAGGAGACTTATAGTTATAATTACTTACTTATAGTTCAGATTTTTTGACATTTTATGACATCCCCTTCCACAGTGTAGTGCATCAACGGTGACCTATTCGCTAGCTACATATCTGTGTTCTACAGTTTTTTTGCAAATGTATTCCTCTTTTGAACGCAGATTGTTTTGAGAAGCCAAACTCTTAACTCCGAGGGGGGAATCGAACCCGGGTATCCCAGCTCATCATGCAACCCTGATGTTAAGTTAATTATGAAATATCAATTGAACATTTTTTGCCATTAGGAACAAATGTGCTGCTTTTTGTGTAGTGCTAAGTTAATGTTAAAAATGGCTTATCTTCTGGATATTCATTCATTCATTTTCTACCACTTATCCTCACGAGGGTCGCCGGGGGTGCTGGAGCCTATCCCAGCTGTCTTCGGACGAGAGGCGGGGTACAGTCTGGACTGGTGGCCAGCCAATCACAGGGCACATATAGACAAAAATCTTCTGGCTAATGTCTATCTAATCTAGTCTATTCTAATCTATATTTAAACAAAACAAAAACCTGAATGGCATAAAAAGTCCCTGGGATCTCTTAATAGTTAAATAAGTGAAATATTCTTCAACATTGTCCTGTATGAATGGTACATATTCTGCTGTTTTTGTCAGTCAGCACAAAGTAGCTGGCTGCCCCTGAAGGCAGGGCCTAATTATTTAAAGCTAAAGCGGAATATCTAACAACTAAAAAAGCCTTATTAAAAAGCAGAGCCGTAATCAAATTATGTCCCAGAGGATTATATTTCCATAATGGAGCTTCATCCATGTGTTTGAGACAAATGCAGTGTTTTTTCTTTTTTTAAATTCTTCCTAGTCACCTGTCAAAAAGTTAAACGCTGACCCTAAGCAGTTGTTTTTGGTTCTGTCTGAGTTTGGGAGTGAGGAGAACATTCATTTTGGTTGCAACCGCCAGCTACTTTCACAGCTTGTTTGGTTGTTTGTCATTCCCACGCTGCCTCTGGACGTACACCAGTCACACCCTGCATCGGTTTGGAAATTGCTTTGTTCAAAAGTGGAGAGAGTACATTTCGAAAGAGGAACCTGAACAGCAGAATGCCGTGCCGCCTGCAGGGCCGGGGGGGGGGGGGTTGGCGCTTCAAACTTTTTTGATGGCTTCCTGTTTGTGTGCTCGTCCCTGCACTTACTGTACATCAACAACATTTGGTTCATCGTGACCAATCGGATGAGGACAAGCGGCGTAGAAAAGGAATCATTGAATGAATGATTCATTGGAATGAATGAGGGCAACATCGCATTATTAGTAGCTTTTTTTGTGCAAAAAAAAAATGAAGGGGCATCAACCACTGTAGGCTACGTTTACAAATTCAAACCTTTTGGATTATTCCATTTTGCTTCTGGATTTCGCTGTCTCATTGTGAATTTTTTTATGAAGTTTGAATGCTAAATAACCAAAAAATGTGCTTTAGGATGTTCATTCATTCATTCATTTTCTACCGCTACCGCTTAGCATGTTTTTGGAATGTGGGTAATGATGCAACTGTCAAATAGAGGAGATCATGTTTGGTGCACATTTCATTCATTCCTTCATTCATTCATTTTTTACCGCTTTTTCCTCACGAGGGTCGCGGGGGTTGCTGGAGCCGATCCCAGCTGTCCCGGGTATACCCTGGACTGGTGGCCAGCCAATCACAGGGCACATATAGACAAACAACCATTCACACTCACATTCATACCTATGGACAATTTGGAGTGGCTAATTAACCTAGCATGTTTTTTTTGAATGTGGGAGGAAACCGGAGTACCCGGAGAAAACATGCAAACTCCATACAGAGATGGCCGAGGGTGGGATTGAACTTGGGTCTGCATGCTAACCACTCGACCTCCGTGCAGCCGTCTACAGGATGTATTTTTTGTTAATATTTTTGTCTGTCTGGAATGGATAAATTGCATGTACATGATTTCCTACGAAAAAAAAATATCTCAAAAGATGAATAATAAAAATGATAATAAATGAATGAATTAACGGGTTTCAATACACCACATGCCTGCATGAGCACTCCAAACAGGCAGGAAGATCACATTTAGTCCATAACAAACCCATAATTAATAGCAACTACAAAGAGGTTTACAATGATTAGTGATGTAGGTTGCACAGTGGTTAGCACGCAGGCCACAGAACTAGGAGATCCGAGTTCGATTCCACCCTCCGGTTTCCTCCCACATTCCAAAAACATGCTAGGTTAATTGGTGACTCCAAATTGTCCATAGGTATGAATGTGAGTGTGAATGGTTGTTTGTCTATATGTGCCCTGTGATTGGCTGGCCACCAGTCCAGGGTGTACCCCGCCCCTTGTCTGAAGACAGATGGGATAGGCTCCAGCATACCTGCGATCCTCGTGAGAATAAGCGGTAGAAAATGAATGAATATTTAAAACAACAGAACAATTCTAAAAGATACGTTATGACTTACATTATAAAATAATAAAAAATACAATAAATAAATAAATAAATAAAATAAAATAAAATAAAATAAAATAAAATAAAATAAAATAAAATAAAATAAAATAAAATAAAATAAAATAAAATAAAATAAAGATAGCCAATCGTATAAAAGTGCCATTCTAAGAGTATTTTCAGATGTGTACATGAGCACATCATATCCCCAACCATGCTGTAAGGCAGAGGTCCACAGCCACAAAAAATAATCACACACAAAAAAATGAATTATTTGTAAATAACAACATAATACACATTTTGGACATAGGGGCCATTGTTTTCTAAAAAAAATTAAAAAAACAACATATAGTTAGAAAATCCCACAATTTTTTCATGTTTAATGCAAACGGCGACTTGTTTCACAGTCCCTGAACGCACCATTGCAACGCATCTTCTCTCACAATGCACTGATAAGGTGACATTACTGTATTTTTTTTCTTTCACCTCATATCTGTTCCCAAATGCTAATACTTAGCGGGGATGCATAAAGGTAATATTTGATGATCTTACTGAGGGATAATAAAAAAACATTTTTAAGAAAAAGTCTCGTACTGGTGAATGGTGGCTCGTTTTTAGTTTGATGTTGTTCCCGTCTTAGTTTTGCACAATACATTATTAAAAAGATCAATTCAATCGATATAATGTACAAATATGACATGTGTGTTGAACATTATTTGCAGTGACCAGCTAGCATGTTGCTAACACTAGCGAGAATGAATGCTATTTAAATCATTGACACAAGCCCCCAAATAGCTGCCCTCGGCTATGCCTGCCCATAACTAGTAGAATGTTTGAGTTAATGGTAGCCACATTGTGACCCAGGAAGGAATTACTTCAATTTCCAGTGTATTTTTACTGTATTGTACTTCAGCAATGCGACTTGTTGCCTTTGTTTTTTTGTCCTCCAAGTGTAGCGCTAGCATTCCCTACCAGGAAGAGTTGGGTTGTAGAGCAAATGTGAAGGATTGTGTGATACAAACGAAGAGTGCCTGGA
The DNA here is from genome assembly GCF_037039965.1 of Doryrhamphus excisus. Taxonomy (NCBI): domain Eukaryota; kingdom Metazoa; phylum Chordata; class Actinopteri; order Syngnathiformes; family Syngnathidae; genus Doryrhamphus; species Doryrhamphus excisus. Next base: position 1,198,886 of record NC_136379.1, read on the forward strand.
GAATCAGCTGTAACTCGGCAGCCTCGGGCATGTTCCTCTGGAGCACATGATTGATGGCTACCCCCCGCCCCCCCCCCCACAGCCTCATCCCTAAGCACATCATGGGTGAAGCACAACGCAGGATGCGCTAAAATGTGATGCAGCAGCAGGTATAGAGGGGCTGCGTTCCAGTTTTGTCCAATAACGTGTTATTGTCTCCATGTTTCACCACACACGGTGGCTGCTGTCACATCTGGCTGTTTCTGTTGGCCCGAAACTGCATTTGGCTTTGAGGTTCACACAGTAGAACGATCAATATTACGCTGACTTATGCACTCAGGCTGCAAAGTCAATTTCATTTTTTTCTGTGTGGATTGGGAGTCACATTTGTACACCTGCGTGTGGACGTTGAAATGATTAGAAAAGGGAGCCATTTCAATAGGACAACAAGTAATATTTGTGACATTGAATCACATCTGGAGTCTACACAGAAATTGGATTCTACCGGAACAACCGAGAATAAACTGGAATTTGACTAAACTGTAGATTTGTCTGAACACACATTTTTTTCAATTGGCAGTCCATGGAAATTCATAACGACGAGCATAACTGCAGTTGCTCCTTAAAAACAGCAGACTGCTCCAATAGAGGATCTTTGACTTGCATTTCTGATTCAGGTTCTTTAGAACAGCAAAGAAGTTAGAGGATCTTTAACCATTATTTCTGCAGTTGGTCCTGAAAAACAGCAGACCTCCAAGCATATTTAGGATCTTTGACTAGCATTATTGCAGTTGATCATTCAGATCCTGTCATATTGAAGATCTTTGATTAACATTATTACAGTTGCTCCTTGAAAACAGCAGACTGCTCCAATAGAGGATCTTTGACTTGCATTTCTGATTCAGGTTCTTTAGAACAGCAAATAAGTTCAAGGATCTTTAACCATTATTTCTGCAGTTGGTCCTGAAAAACAGCACACCTCCAAGCATATTTAGGATCTTTGACTAGCATTATTGCAGTTGATCATTCAGATCCTGTCATATTGAAGATCTTTGATTAACATTATTACAGTTGGCCCTTAAAAACAGCAGACTGCTCCAATAGAGGATCTTTGACTTGCATTTCTGATTCGGGTTCTTTAGAACAGCAAAGAAGTTAAAGGATCTTTAACCATTATTTCTGCAGTTGGTCCTGAAAAACAGCACACCTCCAAGCATATTTAGGATCTTTGACTAGCATTATTGCAGTTGATCATTCAGATCCTGTCATATTGAAGATCTTTGATTAACATTATTACAGTTGCTCCTTAAAAACAGCAGACTGAATCAATAGAGGATCTTTGACTTGCATTTCTGATTCAGGTTCTTTAGAACAGCAAATAAGTTCAAGGATCTTTAACCATTATTTCTGCAGTTGGTCCTGAAAAACAGCACACCTCCAAGCATATTTAGGATCTTTGACTAGCATTATTGCAGTTGATCATTCAGATCCTGTCATATTGAAGATCTTTGATTAACATTATTACAGTTGGCCCTTAAAAACAGCAGACTGCTCCAATAGAGGATCTTTGACTTGCATTTCTGATTCGGGTTCTTTAGAACAGCAAATAAGTTCAAGGATCTTTAACCATTATTTCTGCAGTTGGTCCTGAAAAACAGCAGACCTCCAAGCATATTTAGGATCTTTGACTAGCATTATTGCAGTTGATCATTCAGATCCTGTCATATTGAAGATCTTTGATTAACATTATTACAGTTGGCCCTTAAAAACAGCAGACTGCTCCAATAGAGGATCTTTGACTTGCATTTCTGATTCAGGTTCTTTAGAACAGCAAATAAGTTCAAGGATCTTTAACCATTATTTCTGCAGTTGGTCCTGAAAAACAGCACACCTCCAAGCATATTTAGGATCTTTGACTAGCATTATTGCAGTTGATCATTCAGATCCTGTCATATTGAAGATCTTTGATTAACATTATTACAGTTGCTCCTTGAAAACAGCAGACTGCTCCAATAGAGGATCTTTGACTTGCATTTCTGATTCAGGTTCTTTAGAACAGCAAATAAGTTCAAGGATCTTTAACCATTATTTCTGCAGTTGGTCCTGAAAAACAGCACACCTCCAAGCATATTTAGGATCTTTGACTAGCATTATTGCAGTTGATCATTCAGATCCTGTCATATTGAAGATCTTTGATTAACATTATTACAGTTGGCCCTTAAAAACAGCAGACTGAACCAATAGAGGATCTTTGACTTGCATTTCTGATTCAGGTTCTTTAGAACAGCAAAGAAGTTAGAGGATCTTTAACCATTATTTCGGCAGTTGGTCCTGAAAAACAGCACACCTCCAAGCATATTTAGGATCTTTGACTAGCATTATTGCAGTTGATCATTCAGATCCTGTCATATTGAAGATCTTTGATTAACATTATTACAGTCGGTCCTTAAAAACAGCAGACTGAACCAATAGAGGATCTTTGACTTGCATTTCTGATTCAGGTTCTTTAGAACAGCAAAGAAGTTAGAGGATCTTTAACCATTATTTCGGCAGTTGGTCCTGAAAAACAGCACACCTCCAAGCATATTTAGGATCTTTGACTAGCATTATTGCAGTTGATCATTCAGATCCTGTCATATTGAAGATCTTTGATTAACATTATTACAGTTGGCCCTTAAAAACAGCAGACTGAACCAATAGAGGATCTTTGACTTGCATTTCTGATTCAGGTTCTTTAGAACAGCAAAGAAGTTAGAGGATCTTTAACCATTATTTCGGCAGTTGGTCCTGAAAAACAGCACACCTCCAAGCATATTTAGGATCTTTGACTAGCATTATTGCAGTTGATCATTCAGATCCTGTCATATTGAAGATCTTTGATTAACATTATTACAGTCGGTCCTTAAAAACAGCAGAGTGGTCCTATCATATGGAGGATCTTTGACTAGCAGTTTTGCATTAGGTTCTTAATATAATATGTAATATTATTACAATAATATGCAATACGGTGGACGGCACTAGTGGTTAATGTGAGTGTGAATGGTTGTTTGTCTATATGTGCCCTGGGATTGGCTGGCCACCAGTCCAGGGTGGACCCCGCCTCTCGCCCCAAGACAGCTGGGATAGGCTCCAGCACCCCCGTGGCCCTCGTGAGGAAAAAGCGGTAGAAAATGAATGAATGAATGAATGGCCAAGTCAGGGCCCTACGGTGGACGTGTCTTGGGGAAGTAGTCCAAATGCCCCCTGGACGCCCCCCTGGTGAGGTGTCCTGGTCATGCCCAGCCGGGAGGAGACCCTGAGGCAGACCTAGGACATGCTGGGGGAATTATAGCTATGTCTCACTGCTGGCCTGGTAATGTCTCGCTGTCTTCCCGGTGGAACTGGGAGAAGTTTGGGCTTCCCTCCCGAGACTGCTGCCCCAACGACCCGGAGCCAGATAAGCGGAAGTAAATGAATTGATGGATGGAAGCAAATCGAATGTATTTTAAAGTAAGTTCATAAAAACGGTAAAGTGATCTTTGAAAAGCAGAGCATTAATAAATAAAACAAACAGCATTGAGTGGTTGCCTGGTATTTACCAGGATGAATCATGCATATCTAAATGAAGCAGGTTTGGGGTGTTTTATTGTTCTGGAACTCTTGCGTTAAGGTTATTTTCTCCTGGGTGGGGAGCGAAAAAGCTGTTTGGTACGCAGCAGCAGCATTTTGTATATTAAATTAAATCCACACAGAGGCCAGTCAATCTCTGGAGGGTTGACCTCCAAGCATGAATATTAATGTGTGGGCTTTGTAATAACAGCTCATTTCTGCTCTGTTGCTGCATTCCTACAAGGAAACGCTTCTCCGCATCACTCCATGGAAAAATGACTGGACATTTTAAATATAATCGATATTAAGGCAAGATTATTTAGCATCATGGGGAATTTTGACCCTGCAAATCGACATAGGAGATGCAAAATCTGCTTTAAATTTAAAGTACAGTAAAGTCTCATTATATCGATATTGGTTAAAACGAATTACTACTTATTACGATACTATTTTCATTTCCCGGCAAATTTCTAGTCTTTTATGATATAATTAGCTCCGTTAGTACGATACCCGGTTATTATGATAATCCGGTTACTACGATGCCCTTTTCATCTCCCGCCAGCCAATTTGGTCTGCTTATATCGATACAAAAGCAGCTTAAATCAATCTTTGCTTAAGGATTTCAATACCAAAAAAGAACACGGCGAACGGCTGCTTCCAGTCAACTTTATTTTTCACACTTCCACCACCAGAGTGCAGCACACACAGCGGAAAACACCCGTCCCTCGCGCCTACCCCTCCGGGTGGCAACACCTTCCCTATCGATAGTTCCGGGGTGAATTATGTCCCGTAGTACAAAAGCATGCTAGATACGCAATCCATGAACTCAAGGAGAAAATTACATGCCATATCAAAGATCCACCCACTTTTAATGCAGTTCGGTGCAGGATCGGATATATGGATAGTCCGGTTATATCAGTATTTTTTCGGACTCCCGAGAATATCGATATAACGAGACTTTACTGTATATACTTTTAAGTGGTTGCGTCATATTTTTAAACAGCAGAAGTCAATTTACTACATGTTGTAGTCCCTAGCCGATCATGGCATGATGTATGTTATTCATAATATGACTGTATGGAAATTTTGCCTCAAATTATATAAATAATAATTTAAAATCGCATGATACATACTATTCATTCATTCATTCATTTTCCACCGCTTATCCTCACGAGGGTTGCGGGGGTGCTGGAGCCTATCCCAGCTGTCTTCGGGCAAGGGGCGGAGTTCACCCTGGACTGGTGGCCAGCCAATCACAGGGCACATATAGACAAACAACCATTCACACTCACATTCATACCTATGGACAATTTGGAGTCGCCAATTTGGAATGAAGGAGGAAGTACCCGGAGAAAACCCACGCATGCACAGGGAGAACATGCAAACTCCACGCAGAATCGAACTCGGGTCTCCTAGCTGCGAGGCCTGCGTGCTAACCACTTGCCCAGCGTGCAGCCATGCTACATATTAGTTTTGAAAAATATGTTGGTTTTATGACCCTAGAGATTCTGCAGCCCCCGCATTTCCTTCCTTTTGTGGTAATCTCCGACTGTGGCATCGCTGTCCTCCCCTGCACAGAAATCATTGGAGAAGAAGCCATAAATGATCCATTGTTGGAGCCTATGGCCCGCCCTCCACCTGTCACTGTCACCAATTAAAAAGGTGGACTCACTCACCAAGAACAAGACTCTCCACTTTAATTATGTGTGAGACCCTGAAGGCCACAGAGAGTATGTGATCCAATTAGCGGGCAATGGAGGGTTGTGACGTCACATGCCACAGTCTTCTTTTCTAAAACGGAGTAGGTCCATCTGAACGGGGTAAAAAATAGACTTCAGTGATTCCTTTCCGGGAAGTTTTATCTTCTTTCTGTCTTTTTCCTCTGCTGTGTGCCCACAATTGAGAACCTGTTATTATCACGCTGAAGCATATCATATGTGTTTTGCAGCCTTTGTGAAACGTTAATGCTCTTAACACCCCATCATTTTCTACTCCAATTGGTGCATCTTGGATCTGTGTGGGTGGGTGTGTGGCAAAAAGACATGTTTTCTACAGATTTGGGTCTCCAAGACCGCTTGTACACCGAAACCTCGAAAGTTAGATCCAGTCAGTTCAGAATTCCATGTTTCAAAACTAATTTTCCCATCAGAAATTATATGAATTAAGTGAATGTACTTCTTTTTGGCAGAATGTGTCACCTTTATAAAACTATGCGAAATGAACTGTGGAGATTGGTCAGTCCAATATGAGCAATGACATTAATTGTGACATTAATTAATTGCATGTTAATTCATTCATTCATTTTCTACCGCTTTTCCTCATGAGGGTCGCAGGGTGCTGGAGCCTATCCCAGCTGTCTTCGGGCGAAAGGCAGGGTACACCCTGGACTGGTGGCCAGCCAATCCCAGGGCACATATAGTAGACAAACAACCATTCACACTCACATTCATACCTATGGACAATTTGGAGTGGCTAATTAACCTAGCATGTTTTTGGAATGTGGGAGGAAACCGGAGTACCCGGAGAAAACCCACGCATGCACGGGGAGAACATGCAAACTCCACACAGAGATGGCCGAGGGTGGAATTGAACCCTGGTCTCTTAGCTGTGAGGTCTGCGTGCTAACCACTCGACCACCGTGCAGCCTGATGGTCAGTTATGTACGTATATACACATGAATTATTTCTATCAACTATCTATCTATTAATGTTGGAAGCTCTCGGTAGAAGCAGTGGGGATGGAAACTAAGGAGTCCAGATTTAAAACAGGAGTGCCGACTGGCATCCACTTCCGTGTTTTGCCGCCATGGTGAGCAGAATCCATGGTTTCACCTGGGCCACCCCAATAAAAATATTTCTGGCTCCTATCTATGTGGCGACAGGCCTCTTGTCCCCAAAATAAGTCCTCCATATGCTTATCCCCTGATTCAAATGGCCGTGTGAGTCTGTCCTTCATTACCTCTGTCCCATGCCTTTACATAAGTTGTTTCCTATATTAACATTTAACATTTGAGCATGAAGATGTGTGTTCAGTTGTATTGATTTGTCTCGTTGCTTAGAAATTTTATTAAATTCTACCTTTCATTATTCTCAAAGAACTCTTCTCTATATTGGAACCAACAGCAGATGTCCGTTGTCAGTCTACTAATAACTACTGGGGTCTCTAATAAGACATTGGCATTAACATTGACCTGATCATTGACCAGTCCAGGGTGTACCCTGCGTCTCGACCAAAGTCCGTTAGGACAGTCTCCAATATACCTGTGACCCTAGTGATCATTTCTAACACTAGCCACGTATACATGGACTCAAATATTCCAATTCCACTCGGGTTATTTGCTCAAACTGAAAGAATGTAACCTTTGTTTACACCTCATTCCGAAAGAAAAGTGCCAATCCCAATGAACATATAATCGGATTCCCAGGGGTGGAATATTCCTTTTCCCAATCCGATTGAGGTATCTTGGACCCGTTCAAACGGAAATTTGTCAGGGTGTGTTCTTCTTCCTGGTGTTTTTCTTCTTCTGTTGGTTATTGGCGGTTGGCAAGCAGCTTTGGTGTGCATTAGCGCCATCTGTGGAACACAACCTAAACCCTTCTATACGCCATTCATAATACAGTTTTTCTTTCAAAAGAATATAGTATATCTATATAAAACATGTGCCGAGTTTAATTATAAAATATTAGCAAGATTGAATTTTATCTTTTGCATTTTAAATTTATCCCGGGTGCGTTCTTTCAGTGAATGCTAAGATATGACGTAACACGCAGCTCCAGACGTTCTTCAGTTTTTAAAAACGGAGGCTAGCAATCGGCACTGGACTGCTGCGGAAAGTTTGTTTTTGATCAAACTAAGTTTCAAGATTTCAAAACTAAATTTCTGGACAAAGGAAAAACTGGCAATACGGGGTTATTCCAACAAGTGAAAGAAAAACTTGGAAAAGTCAGTATCACGTCATGTTGTTGTTTATGTTTTACTGGGCATGCCCCATTGATTATTCTGGTTGATTATAGCGCCGCATGTAGACACGCGATTGGAATATTCCTTTCCATGTATACCATTGCTTTCGGATAGATTCCATTCGGAATGTAAACATGGCTACTAACTCAGACCTTAAATCTTATCCCAACTCCTAATCCATAACTCAATGAACAAATTCCTTATCATCCACTAATATCACCATTCCTAGAATCCCCCAACCGTATCCCTAAACTAACCGTAACATAAACCTAACCTCCACTACTACTACGTATTTGAAGTCGATTGTATGGTCGTCTTTAGATTTATGCATTTATTGAAAAAGCCCAGTTATAAAGTTGTTGACTGTGACCATGTGTTGTTTTTCACAGGTTTACACAAGCAAGGTTGGGGTGCAATTCTCCAGGATGCTGCAGAGAGCGACACATCTGCTTTCTTAAAAGCACACAATAGTGCAGCTGTTTCTTGTAAACACACATCCTCTGATCTACCCAGACAAAAACAATGATGCCATATGGTGCTGTGAACATCACACTTGTCCATGCTAAATTGACAAATGCAGTTTTTTTTTTTTTTGAAAGTCGCCCCCACATGTATGGCAAACGCAGGCAGTCATTCATCACCTCTGGAAACCACACTGATACGGCATATTATGCTCTCTGCCGAGATTTATCATCCGTGCTAATGTACACACATTACTTTCAAGGACTCAAGCTTGATATAACATGCGTGGAAAGCATATTAATGCGTGGAGATGAAGGGGGACATAAATCCGCATGTGTGCTCACATTTTAAGCTCAAAGAACTTCACACAGAATCATTGAATGGTCTTTTGAAGACAAAGGGGGGGGGTCATCATTCGAGATGCATTTTTTTCTCTCTCCCTCGCTATTGCACTGCTGTAGGCTAAGACCGCTTAATGAGAAGTATCTCTGGTGTCCTCTTCCAGTCCGACTGCAGGAAGTCTAAAACCAGGATCTAGAGCAGTGATTTTCAACCACTGTGCCGCGGCACACTAGTGTACCTTGAGAAGCCGTCAGGTGTGCCGTGAGGAATTATCCAATATCACTTTTTATAGTTAACATTGATTAATCATCATTTGCAAATATTATGTCAATAGCCATGAATATAAGGACTCAAATATTCCAATTGCATTTGGTATATTTGCTCAAACGGACAGAATTGAATTTGTCAGGGAATTTGTCAGGGTGCGTTCTTCTTCCTGGTGTTTTTCTTCTTCTGTTGTTTATTGGCGGTTGGCAAGCAGCTTTCGTGTTCATTAGCGCCATCTGTGGAACAGAATCTAAACCCTTCTATACGCCATTCACAAGTCCACTTTTATTAAAAAAGAAAATATATATCTATATAAAACATGTCCTGAGTTTAATTATAAAATTAGCAAGATTGAATTTGATCTTTTCCTGTTTAAATTGATCCCGGGTGCGTTCTTTCAGCGCATGCTCAGATATGACGTAACACGTTCAGATCCAGACGTTCTTCACTTTTAAAAATGGAGGCCAGCAATCGGCACTGGACTAAGCAAAGTTTGTTTTTGATTCAAACTAAATTTCAAGACTGGACAGACGAAAAACTGGCAATACGGAGTTATTCCAACAAGTGAAAGAAAAACTTAAAGAAGTTGGTATCACGTGATGTTGGTGTTTACGTTTTACTGGGCATGCCCTATTGACTATTCTGGTTGATTTTCACGGCGCATGTAGACAAGAGATTGGAATATTCCTTTCCATGGATACCATTGTTTCCCGAAAGGTCATTCAGAAAGAGAAAAAGTGGTGATGTAAAAACATGGCTACTGTGGAGTGTCTGTGGTGTAAAGACTGGCAGAGCAATGTAATATTATATGGAATATAATAAAATGTAATATTGGTCCGTGTGGCAACACCTACCTTGTTCCTCCCATAGACTTATTGATGCACGTGTGAGGTCGTGGTGACATTTTGGAACATTTTTGGTTAGTGGTGTGCCACAAGATTTTTCCAATGTAAAAAACGTGCCACGGCTCAAAAAAGGTTGAAAAACACTTATCGAGAGTACCGGGGTTTTATTGATATCGATATCTATCGATATATACTGTTTTTGCCTTTCTGTCAGTCTCTTAGCTTCACCCTGTCAGTAGTTTTTCTTTACTTTAGTATATATATTTTTTATTGCCTTTTGGTTGCTTGTTTTTTTTCCTGCATCATAGATTTTTGTTGTATTTTTCCCTCTTGGCCTCTGCATTGTTTGGAACCGCCATTAAAGACTGTTCTTCCTACACCACCCCTGCATGTCCGCGTTTTGGGGATCTTTACTGACGTGACAAGAAAACGTATAACTCATGAAGGTCACTTGTAAGACGCCTTCTTTAAGTAGATGTTCGAGTACATTGTCTGATGGCATTCTGAAAGGACTTCAAGGTAGGGCTCCAAATGAGAGCAGTCAAGTGAATCTGGTGTCTATCGCCACTAAGAAAGGTTCGACATCTTGTCTGATGAATTCCATAATATTTGGGGGTTATTTACGGAACCCTCTGACTGTCACACTCACACAGGCAAGTAAATGGAATTGAATGGCAACCTGGTTGCACGGCGGTCGAGTGGTTAGCATGCAGACTTCACAGCGAGGACACCTCAGTCGATTTCACCCTCGGCCATCTCTATGTTTTTATGATTGCATGTTCTCCCCGTGCATGCGTGGGTTTTCTCCGGGTACTCCGGTTTCCTCCCACATTCCAAAAACATGCTAGGTTAATTAGCCACTCCAAATTGTCCATAGGTATGAATGTGAGTGTGAATGGTTGTTTGTCTATATGTGCCCTGTGATTGGCTGGCCACCAGTCCAGGGTGTACCCCGCCTCTCGCCCGAAGACAGCTGGGATAGGCTCCAGCACCCCCGCGATGATAAGCGGTAGAAAATGAATTAATGAATATTTTCAAAAAGAGAACAATTCTAAACAATACGTTACGACTTATATTATAAAATAAAGATAGCCAATCGTATAAAAGAAGAAGCCATTCTTAGAGTATTTTCAGATGTGTACATGAGCACATCATATCCACAAACATGCTGTAAAGCAGGGGTCCACAGCCACAAAAAATAATCACACACAAATTTTTTTTTATGAATTATTTGTAAATAACAACAGATTTTTTTGTAAAGGGATACACATTTTGGACATAGGGGCCATTGTTTTCTAAAAAAAACAAACAAACAACAACATATAGTTAGAAATCCCACAATTTGTGCATGTTTAATGCAAACGGCGACTTGTTTCACAGTCCTTGAACGCACCATTGCAATGCGTCTTCTCAGAACACATTCACATTACTGTATTTTTTTATTTATTTTTTGTTCCCAAATGCTGATACTTAGTGGGAATGCATAAAGGTAAGATTTGATGACCTTATTGAGGGCTAATTTAAAAAAAATTAAAGAAAAAAGTACAGTCTCGTACTGGTGGATGGTGGCTCGTTTTTAGTTTGATGTTGTTCCCGTCTTAGTTTTGCACAATACATTATTAAAAAGATCAATTCAATCGCTGTAATGTATGTATGCAACATATGTGTTGAACATTCTTTGCAGTGACCAGCGAGCATGTTGCTAACACTAGACAGCTGGGATAGGCTCCAGCACCCCCGCGACCCTTGTGAGGATAAGCAGTAGAAAATGAATGAATGAATAAATAGCAACTTAGCAACGGAGCATCCAAAGTTACAAATAACTGAAATTGGATATAAAAGTAGCAACTACGTTAACAAACATTCACACTGGTGCTGAGAAAAATGCGCCAAATCCCCTGGAAGATCCAGAACTTTCCACAATGACACTAAAGACTCTTCTCTCTTCACTGTGACATATCTGAGTCCATTCATCTTCAGGACCACTGCAGTCAAGAAGCTGCACTAATTATCACTACCTTGGATTAATCTTAACTAACTTTAACAGAACCAATCCATACCGCTCTCACCGCCTCACTCTAGCATTCTTATCGTCAATGATAGAGCACCTCGTGTCTTCTGATGAAAGGCAACGGGGAAAAAAGCTCATGATTATTCCATGTGGAGGCAACATGTGACTTGATTAAGGCCAGTCTGGGAACTTGTGTGCACCTAATTCATTATTAGTGCATTGTGCTCTGTGAGGACGGACACATTAGCTTGATGAGACAAAGGACTGCGGTTCAGAGAGCTTTCTTCAAGAGAAAAAGAAAATTCTTCTCAGACTCTATAGACCAGACGACGTTTTGTTTAGTGTTTCAGGCTGTGGTTTGGTTTAATTGGATTATAAGACTCGGTTCTCATAATTCCTGCTCTCAGTTATATGTTTTCTATTTGCTTTCTTAGCGGTTTTAAGTCCACCGAGATTGACAGACAAGAATGACATAATGGACTGCACCAAGAGGAAAAGCATACTCGAGATCAGGGGTCTCAAAGTCGCGGCCCGCGGGCCAAATGCGGCCCGCGAGACGCTACTTTGAGGCCCCCACCTTGATACCAAAGTTTAATGTTGAAATGACAGCTTAAAGCCGTGTGCACACCGAACACAATTAACATGATTTTTGCCCCGCCCATACTGTTACCCTACCCTGTTACCCCGCCCTGTTTTGCTTTGGATTAGCAATGAAGCTAAAGGCTTATGACGCTGGGTACAAATAAATGCAGGAAATGATTTGGAATAAAAGGGAAAATACACGTCAAGATAAAGCATCTCATCAAACATGTTGTTAAAGTTACCACGCTGCTCCCAGATGAAAAAAAAACACATTTATTAAAAACAGAAAAATGAATAAACTTTGCTTTGGTTTCGATTTTCTACAAGAAAAGCTCTGATAAAAAATTCCACTGTTCTCGAATACCTTACTTTTTATTTTTCTACACAAAATAAGATGAAAAATAAATAAACAAATCAAGAATAAAGAAAATCAATCAATCAGTAATAAATAAATATAATAATAATAATAAAAACTTAAGAAAGCACATATACTTGGTGGGTAGACAAATTATTTTTTTCAGATTAAAATGAACAAAGCATTATTAGAGCCCTGTAGACATGACAAAACACGACTATAGTCACATTTATACTTTTTATTTACAACATATTGCGCAACTGCAGGGTCTTGAGACACATGCTAACTCGCAAACTAGAGAGCTAGCGACCTAAACGGTAGCCTTCAAGTTATTTCCTTTCAACTTAAATAGCCAAAAACTTACCACTTCCACACGGATAGGGAGGATAACTATTAACAGTTATTTAACCTTTAACATGAACATGAATCAAACGTAATAATTTTTTCTGGGTACATGATACCATACAGCATCCATATCAAACTTGCGCGAGCCGCACTAACATTAAACTTTCATATCAAGGCAGGGGCCTCAAACTAGTGTCCTGCGGGCCACATTTGGCCCGTGGGCCGCGTGTTTGGGACCCCTGGTTTATAGTGTCCCAACTGTAAAGGAACCACTACCCATTCCTCACCAACACATGCATGCTTTGTTTGGCTACTTGATCCAGTTTGTTTCATTGTTTCTCCATTTTGGTTTAAAGCATGGCGGTGTACCTAATGTAGCCGCGTAGACGATCATGTGATCACCTCCTACTTGACCGTCTATCCATCTCCGGAGAGCGGGTTGCTGTTTGTGTGACCACTGTGTCTGTTTATAATGCGTCTTTTTCCACCGAGGTCGGCACTCTAGTCATCAGACTGCAGGGTGATGGCACACATTTGTTTAGCTAATGAGTCCCAGATGACATGTTTAATGCGTGACGGGCAGCCGGCGCCACGCTTTCATTCGCTCAAGGAATCAACAACCCTGGGAAGCAGACGAAGGCTGCACAGCTGCCAGGAGCTGCACCACAACGCCATGTAGAAACTAAAATAAAAGTTTGAGGAATTTCATTGCAATGCAAAACTTTAGAAAACAACAAAACATCTTCAGAGTAAATTAAAGCATTTTTTTCTGATTTAATAAAAGCAAATGTGTTAGCATTTCACACTTTGGGCAACACTTTTGGACACTCTGGACTAGGCATTTTTTAAAAACAATCAAATTATGGAGGAAATTAATGCACTAAGATGAGTGATTTCAAGATATAATACAATGTTTGGAAAACAGCAGGGGAGAGGCGGGGTACACCCTGGACTGGTGGCCAGCCAATCCCAGGGCACATACTATAGACAAACAACCATTCACACTCACATTCATACCTATGGACAATTTGGAGTGGCTAATTAACCTAGCATGTTTTTGGAATGTGGGAGGAACTGAACATAAACATTCCAAAAAATGTAAATATTATTTATGTCTTAATTGTTTATGCCTTATATGTATTATTTTCTGTTATGTTTACTATAAATGTGTGTAAAAGTGACTATAGGGGTGTTATTTCATGTCGAGAGGTCTCTAATAATGTTCATTCATTCGTTCATTTTCTTCCGCTTATTCTCACGAGGGTGGCGGGGGTGCTGGAGCCTATCCCAGCTGTCTTTTGGGCGAGAGGTGGGGTACACCCTGGACTGGTGGCCAGCCAATCCCAGGGCACATATAGACAAACAACCATTCACACTCACATTCATACCTATGGACAATTTGGAGTGGCTAATTAACCTAGCATGTTTTTGGAATGTGGGAGGAAACCGGAGTACCCGGAGAAAACCCACGCATGCACGGGGAGAACATGCAAACTCCACACAGAGATGGCCGAGGGTGGAATTGAACCCTGGTCTCCTAGCTGTGAGGTCTGCGCGCTAACCACTGGACCGCCGTGCAGCCGAATTGTATTATGTGATGTATAATTTAATTTTCATTTAAAAATCGAAATAGCACATTAGTTTAATTAAATATCCTCTGAGGTATTTGAACGTCTTGCAGTGGTGATATTGGACTCCATGTGTATACGCCCCCTTTTTTAATGATGACTCGGAATCGGAATCGGCCAGCAGCGCGTCTCCATTTCATCTCCACATAAATAGAACGTGTTTGATAAATAATTCCATGTGTTAATATGAATGTAATGTTTCACCAAAGACGGATGATGCATCTGAGGTTGTATTGTACAACAGGAGTGTTCTTGCTTGCATCGCTTTGCTTTAACCCGTATCGGACTTACCAGCCTGAATATGATCAAGCAATCAGCAGCGGCATTCTTTTAGGTCAGAATCAAGCCCGTTTTTTTTTTTTAAGTGAAAAGAAACCAGCCTGAGGGCAATCAAACGTTAATCACAGCCTCTAACCTCGGATTCGAGCTTCCCGATGAGAGCTGAGAGAGCATTTTGGCCTTGCTTTTTGCTCCGCTCGTGTGCTGATCTTAATGATGTAGCCGTATTTTGTACCCAAATTAGATTTTACAAAATAATTGCTTTTGCTAAATAATAAAGCAGTCCTGCTGGTATTCAGATGCAAAGTTGATGAAAGTGACTGCACAACATATCAGCGCTTTCTCATGGATGCTCATGTGTGCGCTTTCATCATGACCGCCAGTCATGAAAGCTGGCGGAGTGTTCAAGACCGCCGCTATCAGAATGAGAGAATGCGCTTCTCATTCACATGCTTCCCCTCTCAACCCGCCTGGCCGAGTCATTCTCCTCGCAGCAGCTCCGAGCCCGACATAAATAATTCATTGTTTCAAACGGACAACAATGAATACCAATGCTTTCATATTTCCCGGGCCCTGATCGTCGTCATCAAGGCCGGCTTGAACACCTGAGGTTATTAACTTTACGGACCAAAAATATGTCAACAATATTAAAGGCTTGACATGCAGGTTGGAGGCAGGAAGCGACTCCTTTTAAAATGAATGAAAAGTCATGGAAGGCAGGGGATTGATGGGGCTGTGAAATGATTAAACAATTGGAATCAGATTAATCACTTTTGAATTAATTAATCACGATTAATTAGCATTAGCAACTTGCCTGAAATATGGCAAGTTTTACTGTATTTAAGGAAAAATTGCCTGCATGCAACTTCTACCTCTGGACCTTCCTTCCTTCCTTCCTTCCTTCCTTCCTTCCTTCCTTCCTTCCTTCCTTCCTTCCTTCCTTCCTTCCTTCCTTCCTTCCTTCCTTCCTTCCTTCCTTCCTTCCTTCCTTCCTTCCTTCCTTCCTTCCTTCCTTCCTTCCTTCCTTCCTTCCTTCCTTCCTTCCTTCCTTCCTTCCTTCCTTCCTTCCTTCCTTCCTTCCTTCCTTCCTTCCTTCCTTCCTTCCTTCCTTCCTTCCTTCCTTCCTTCCTTCCTTCCTTCCTTCCTTCCTTCCTTCCTTCCTTCCTTCCTTCCTTCCTTCCTTCCTTCCTTCCTTCCTTCCTTCCTTCCTTCCTTCCTTCCTTCCTTCCTTCCTTCCTTCCTTCCTTCCTTCCTTCCTTCCTTCCTTCCTTCCTTCCTTCCTTCCTTCCTTCCTTCCTTCCTTCCTTTCTTCCTTCCTTCCTTCCTTCCTTCCTTCCTTCCGTATTTTATTATTATTATTTATTTATTTTGCTTCCTTTTTTCTTTTCTTTTTTTCTTCCCTTTACATTTCTTTTTCTTATTTTGTACTTTTGACTTATTTTGTACTTATTTTGTACTCTTATTTTGTATTTTTTGATTTTCTACATGACAGAATTTCCTGACTTTATTAAGAAGTTTATCAACAAAACACTTGGTGGATGTGGAACATCTTATCTTCTTAAAACATCTTTCTGACTTAACAATAATTGGATAAGCCTGCATTTTGTATGTATGTTTTCTAAATCCCTTGTGTTTTCAATAGCAGGGCAGACTATTTAATGGCGTGTCGAGACGGGGCATTCTGAGATTCAATCACAGGTCATTAGTCCTAACTGCAAGTGTGCATGCGTGTAGGACACGCTGATGATGGAGAACAAATTGCTTGAATCGGTCTCAATCAATTTCCTCCTATACTTCTCTCCTTCTGCTCGTTGTTCTTCTGTGTTTGTGTGGGAAGGCCATTTTGTCTCCTCGCCTGTTAACACTTTTAATCAGTGAACCTGGCTGCAAACTTGGATCTTAATGTTGTCATGTGATCAGCATACCACGTTTTGTATTAATTTGGCATTGCTGATGTTAACATCACCTGGAGTTACCTTCTTTGAGGTCTTACCTATTGATAGAAACCAAGATGGTGCATTTGAATGTGTATTAGATGTATCAATTCAATTGTTGTATAGGTCAGCAGTTTTATTAGTGAGAGGCGACTCTCCCTGTAGGTGACACTGTAGTACTTGGAAGGAAATGGTAATGATAATGGTAATGGTTTTATTTCATTTGAACGTGAATCAGATTACAATTGAATGCATCACATAATCAGTTCCCAGTTCCACATGTCCAAAAGACATAGGAAGAAGCAAAGCTTATTAAATCCTACCCTTTTACAATCACTGCACTTTTACAATCAGTAACTGTTACATTTGTTCACTTCCTGCTTTCCACAATATAGTTTTTTTTTTATCCCGTACCAAAGTACTGGGTGATATGAGCATCCAATGCCATAATGGGTACCATAGTGCGTGTCAATATAGTGATATATATAGCACATCATGACTGGTTCAAGACTCTTCATCCTTGTATTTAGCAAACATCAACTGCTTGTATTGTTTCTTGAATTGGCTCATCGTTGTGCATTGTTTGATTTCCTTACTCAATCCATTCCATAGTTTGATTCCACATACTGAAATGCTATGGCTAGCATAACGTAGTCCTAGCATAGAAGTGTTTCAAATGTACTTCTTCCCTGAGATCATATTTCTCCTCTCTTGTAGAGAAGTATTGGATGACATTTTTAGCTAATTGCTTATTTTTAGCCTTATGCATTATTTTAGCTGTTTGAAGATGAACTATATCAGCAAGTTGAAGTATTTGTCATTTTACAAATAAGGAGTTAGTATGTTCTCTGTAGGCAGCATTATGAATTATCCTTACTGGCCTTTTTTGCAGTACATTTAGCGAGTGAAGATTGCTTTTATAGTTATTATCCCATATTTCCACACAATAAGTAAGATATGGTAGAACCAGAGAGCAATAAAGAGTGTGGAGTGATTTCTGATTGAGAACAAATTTTGCTTTGTTCAATACTGAAATATTTCTGGCCACCTTAAGTTGTATATTTGTAATATGAGGTTTCCAGCTCATATTTTCATCTATTATTTTCGTTCACCCTTTCAATGCAGCAACTTGAAAAAAGGAAGTAAAATGTCAATATTTCTAAAGCTATATGAACACAAGCTGCACAGTTCAAGCAAAAATGGGTCAAATTTTAATGGAAAGTGAGTAGTTTTCAAAGTGTGAAATGGACCATCGTCACGTCAGCGGCATGTTAAAGGCAAAAATGCTTAGATTTTTGAGTGGATAGATGAACGGACCAAAAAACCCAACATATTTTTCTCCTGTCATATTTAATTAAACGCTAAACCAAAGTAGAAAGTAATAGTGACATCTAAATCATCACATACTGACACGCTGCCTTTGATTTACAGACCATGAATGCACCCTTCAGGCAACCTCACAATCTGAAATATTAGACAAATAAACAACACCTCCTGCAAGAACGGTCAAAACAAGATGAGAAGAAGAAGCAAAGCTGGCCACGATGCTGCGGTCCGTTGTTTATATTTTGGGTTTTGCTGTGTTTGTCTTATTTGTGCTCATTGTGTCATTGTTTGCTCCTGTGTGGTGCCTTGAGTCTTGTGTCTCCTCCAATTGGCTCCCTCATGTCGAGTCCAGGTGTGTTGTGTTTTCTAATTATTCTGTGTTTACTTCCCAACATCCTGTTAAGTCTTTGTCTGGTTGTCATATGTCTTGTTTGGTGAGTTTGCCTTGTGCTAGCTGTGCTGTATTTTACCTCCTTACATGTCCATAGTGTTTTGTGTGTTTTGGATATTGCATACTTTGATTTTGTATGGATACTGGGCTACATATTACTATTGTCTCTGCTTGCTTCCCTGCATTTGGGTGTAACTTTCTTTGCCACGACGCCCTGACAGTGACACATCACGTGCTAAACATGTGCACCACCAAGGGACACATATCTAAAAATGAAGCTTGGGGCTTCTACCACTTTTATTTATTAAACTTAATAATAATTTAAAAAAAAAACACAGCAAACATTGCAGGTTTGAGTTATAGGCGACAAAACAAATTGTTACACAGTAACGTTACATTACTGGGGGGCTTACCTAGCCATTGATCAGATAATTATGCTGCTATTCTTCATCATATGCTGTTCTTATTGTAATGTTTTCATCTCATTGTTGGAAGTGAAAACTAAACATGAAGCTAAACTCCCTCCATAATGAAGACATGAGTCTGGTACTCTACTACAATCATCATTATGGTGAAAACTGTCAACAATACAAAACAAAATACACACAATCAATTGCCTATGCACCTTCTAACATGACAATGCATGAAGCCAATGCAGCTTGTATTAGCAATTTTAGCATTAGCGATTTTAGCATCTTTTTAAAACATTATTGAACATCTTTATGAAATAACTATTGAAATATTATCTACTCATGTTTTAATTACAACATTGATATGTCAATCCTGAACACCAGAGGCAAACAGATGACAAGTTTCCCATGGGCTAATGGCTTCCTGGTTTTAGCTAAAACAGGAAGTGATGTAACAGTCCTGAAGCTAGCTTTATTGACAACCAGAACATAACAAAAATAGCATAGATGAACAGCTTTTAACATTGTAAAATCACAACACTGATCAATAACCCCTTTCCGTCTTCCCTAAACATGGATTTAACTGGGTTAAAATTGTCTTTTACAGGAGCAACCAAAGCCAAAAATATTAACAAATTAAAACATTATGACAGTTTACATTCAGTTCAATAAACCACTTACAACCACCATGGCTCTTCTCCAAACCTAACCAGGATTTAAAACAGTACAAAGCAAAGAGACCTGGGACCTCATTTATAAAACTTACTTATGCACAAAATTTTGTCATTTAAAAAAATAAACTTAGCGTGGGATTGTGTGCACCTTTTGGAGGAATGGTAAAAAGGCGAGGCACATTTTTTTTTTAAGTGTTGGAGTGAAATCATATAGTAGAAATAAACATTCACTCTAGGGCTGGGAGAGATAACGATATGTTTTTTTAAATATATGTATTTCATAAACAAGCATATGGTTCACATCGATGTAGACTGAATTTGATGCGGAGGTCTCATGTTTCAAGATGGCGCTGCCCCAAGTACAAGCTAGTTATGAAAGCTCTGTGTCTCGGTCAGCAATTTTAGTGTTAAATAGTGCTTTATTCATTACTTCCTTATTGTTTTGTGCCATACTATAGATACGGATGCTACATAGCTACATACATAGCTATGGATGTTCATGTGTTTACGTTTGTCGCTTGTGCTATTGTTGACACTCTGGAGCGCCTGTTAGCAGCTGTTAGCATCCTTTCGCTACGTCCAATAATCAGATATCCCTGCGGAAATATGGAGGTAGAGAGGCCGCATTGTTTGAACGGCGAAAAAGACAGTATAAAGACTCGATACCGTCTCCATGTTTAGCGCCTGTCGTCATGGGGTAAGTGAGATGGAAGCGCTAACGGCGCTAAACCGGCTTAAAGTACATATTCATGTCTTAATCTTAATTCACGTACTTAAAACTACATCTATCATGATTATTTTGACCTCTTCCATGTTACTGTGCATGCCGAGACTAATTCCGAAAAACAGGAGCAAAACCTTTTGGTGTGGCTTGGAGAAAAATGATACAGCATTATCCCAGTGAAGCGGACAAGAGGGGAAGGTTTGTATTGGTTTTTATCAAAATCTGTCTATGGTATCCATGTATTGCTCACTGACATCACATTGATGAGCAATTGAGCATTGACCATTTATAGATGGTAGTAGGATGACAACGATGTGGACCTCGAGTGCGCACAATTGACTGCAGGTGGGATTTAGAATGAGAAGACTGTGTACAAGATCTGAATTTTTTTCAGGTTTATGAGTATAAAATGTTTTTGCACAGTTTCAGAAATGAGGGCCCTGATAACTACTCATCCTAATGGTTCATTTCATCTGGACATAACAATCCATAAATAATAAATGTCAATGTTGAGATCACAGCGACAACAGAAGCAGGTCTAGTTGACTTTGGCTTATCATCAGCTCGTTGACCGGTCAGCATGAGCATTGGGTTCACTGACTAAATGAATGGATGGTTGTCACTGAGACCCCTGGCAACCATTTTATCAGGGTAGTTTTGGGTGGAAACACAGGGGGCTGTGTGAAATATCATGGTAAATAGGAAGGTTCCTTAAACGGTTCCTGCAGCGCAAAAGGGTCTATTGATGCAGGCTGTACCTTTTACACAGAAAAATACCGACACTGACTCTCCTGGACTCTGTGGTGTCCGCACCCACAGGTTGTGTAGCCAAGCAGGATGCTCATCATCATTTTTTCTGGCCCAGTTGACTGATGCATTTCCAAAGTTGTGCGTCAGCCAAAGCTATTAAGTGGTCTGCTGGAGCGAGGTTCTGTTTTTTCTTTTACTGTCACCGAGGTGCTTGGGTTGCTTCAGTGATACTTTTCCCGTTGTTGTCTCTGGGCCGTGTGACTAAGTTCATTTCTTGCCAGACAAGCCCAAACACGCTATATGCTGACACGCTCAACAAATAACAAACATAAATACTCTACGGCCGAGCACCCATTGTCGTGTCTTTTGTTTGCACCCGACCCCAACGAAAACGAATCCCCGCCTATTCTGAAGAGCTCTTTGTCTTCAGCATCATGTCGTCCACGGGTCTCATCCATCACTGGCAGGAAACATCATGATGTTTTTTTGTTGTTGTTGATTTTTTTTGATTACTGCACTCCATTCCCGCTCTGAGACGACAGCGGTAAATCAGATGGGATGACTCGGTGGCACCGTGCCACAGACTTAATATCAAAGAGGAATGGAAAATATGAACGCTGATCTCTCTTCAATACTGCTTCTTCCATTATTCATGGTCATATTTAAGCACGGGGATATAAAGGCTGTATTTACATTCATAGTGACAAGCTGGAACGGCCCAAAGGAACGGTGGCCCTCTGTGATTTACGTGCCTGACATGGATGGCCAGACACAACTGCATTTCCTTTGTGTGGAATCCAGAGTTTCCCCTTAAGACTTTGACAACACAAAGACACGCGCAAATATACGCAAAACCACCAGAGAGCTTCAATGGTGATGCGAGAAAATGGATACATTATGTGGACAGCAGTGATAAACTTGGCAGCAAGTGAGGTGAAAAATAAGGTCACTAATTAGGAAGAACCAGGGTGCCAGGGTGCTCCGCCCAGTTCAATTATCAATATCAATTATGAGACAAAGGCTTTTAAAGAAGCGGCAGGCAGAATGGGAATTAGACATTGCTAATTCCGCTAACATGACTCATTTTTAGTGGACAGTAAATCTATACTGATATACGAGCTGGACACTGACTACTTTAAATCATATCTAAACCTACTTTCTATATTACTGACCCTTGCAAAGATATACAGTAATAACTTTTTTGAGCGACTGCACAGCATCAAACGATTGGAGGACATAAGTCGTAGCGATGCTTCGAGACCACCGAGTACAATAACCCAAGCCCTCGTCCGTTGTCATTTATAGGCCATTTTATCTTGATGTCAGGATCTATGGCTTTTTTAAAAGCTTTGCCATTGCTAAACACACTTTACTACCGCTCAGGGGCTTGTAAAATACTCTCCATAAGAGAAACAGAGCCACGCAAACAGCTGAACTTGCACGAGACAGCCGTAAACACAAACAGTCGTAAAGGCGAGGAGTCATTATTAGCATCGGTCCTAAATTGATGGCTCCGCTTGCATGCTGATTATTTGATGGCGTGGCTTAGCACAGCTCTCAGCAGTCACATGAATAATATAATATATTAGAAATGACGAGAAGTGTCACTGTGTCACTCTCAATTAATACCGACCACTAAAACAGGTCATCTGGGATCGCCATGGCAATGACAGATACGCCATGGTCATTATCACAGGCCAGAGAGCTATGAAAAAGATGGGGGACTTTACTATTCTCCATGTCGCCTATCTATGACGTTCATGATTCTTTTAAACTCATGCTGTCTTGTTGGACGCCTTTCTCTGTTTTTGTTTTTTTTTCTTCTTTCTCGCCACACCGGGACACAGCTGTGTTGAAAATACAGTCACAATAACTCCAACTGCCCCAGGTACAGGAATTTAACTTGTCTCGGAACAAGAAAAGTGGCTCCGCAGTAAAACCGAATTGTGTTATGAATCGAATTAGCTCCCCGCTGCCCCTCCTGCGGAAATATTGGCCGTGTAATTGTATTGAAGCCATTCAAATGACAGAATTGGAGGTTGGAGGCAGAAACATTATTTTCAGACGCGGCTCTGGCCCAGAGAAAGCCATAACTGTAAAATACTAAAGTGATGTAATGGAGAAAGACAGAGTGAAATTGGATGGAGGTTGAGAAGGAGGGGACAGAAGGGGAATCCTAATCATTGTCTTTCATGGGACTTTTTTACAACTTTGGCTCCATGAAAAAAATTGTGTGGTCGTCTAATCATAAAAAAAAAAAATTACATCAGCACCATAATTAACAGGACTTTACATAGCATCTACTAAACTACTCTTGTTTCAAGACAAACTGATAAAAATGCTGTAAACTATCTTGCTTAGTGGTCGTTACACCTCCACAAACATTTTTTCATCTGTTTTTGGATTAACATTTGCATTAAAAATTGCTCTGTGGATTAGTTCTAGCGCCAATTAATCTCCCCTTCTCTCATTAATTACCATTGTTTGCTTGCAACAAGTTAAATTCTTAACAAAAATGGGAAAAATTGAATAAAAGGCATAATGTAATGAGAACAAGCTGAAGTACTGACATTAATAACCAATAATAATACAAAGTTTTGTCTTTACATAACCTTTTTTTAGCCTTTTTAAAGTTTCCCAGGGTGGCACCAAACTGGGGAAGTTTAGTACAACCAAAACCATTGCGCCTTTGAAGCAGCTTTACACAGGAGATTCCTATTAGACCTTAATATGTCGTTAGCTATAACAAAAAACCCTTTTGGTGGTGAATAAAATTGATTGAGCACCTTGAACCTCACTATTTTATGCTTAGCCGCCACTATATCGTGGATGAAACTATTGTTATTATTATTAAACTATTATAGGTATTGGTATTACTATTCATTCATTTTCTACCGCTTTTCCTCATGAGGGTGGCGGGGGTGCTGGAGCCTATCCCAGCTGTCTTTGGGCGAAGGTCCATACCTATGGACAATTTGGAGTCGCCAATTAACCTAGCATGTTTTTGGAATGTGGGAAAAAACCCGAGTACCCAGAGAAAACCTACGCATGCACGGGGAGAACTAGTGACAAGTGAGACTGGGAACACCAAGTTAGTTTGCATTGCAAGGTTTACAGTGTGCGTAAAGCGCTTAAAGTGTGGTTCCAATTCTGCCTTTCGCACTGCCACTTCCATTCATTCATTTTATACCTCTATCCTCATGAGGGTGGCGGGGGTGCTGGAGCCTATCCCAGCTGTCTTGGGGTGGTAGGCAGGGTACAACCTGGACTGGTGTCCAGCCAATCACAGGGCACATATAGACAAACAACCATTCACACTCACATTCATACCTATGGATAATTTGGAGTGGCCAATTAACCTAGCATGTTTTTAGGAACGAATGCACGGGGAGAACATGCAAACTCCACACAGAGATGGCAGAGGGTGGAATTGAACCCTGGTCTCCTGGTCTGCATGCTAACCACTCATCCGCCGTGCAGCCTGGTATTACTATTATTGGTATTTTTTTCATGTTTGGCTGGTCTGCAATTAATGGATTATGACTGCCATCCCCTGTTTTGCGGCAGCCACAACCAGGCATCCGAATCTGCTGTGGAAATATAAGATGTGGTGTTCCAAGTATCACGCCTTAGTCACATCTGCTGTGCTAAATGATGCTGCATTTGCCAAGCAGACAAATGCTTTCCACACAAGCTCACACACCACCTGAAGGCATATCGTTTTATCACCTGCTCTGACTGAGCTGGCTGCCGCCGCCGCCGCCGCCGCCGCTCTTTGCTTTATGTCGGTCCAAATGTGTTTTTCCATGACTTTACAGTTAGAGAAGACTCACTTGGAATTCCAAGTTATGGAATCGTTGCATCTTATTTTTGCTTTGGCCGCCACATGGAAATGTTCAATTCACGGAGGTAATGACTTTTTTTTTTTTTTTTTAAGGAGATGGACACATAAAGACAGCCCCGTTTGACACTAACCGCCATGAGCGTCTGGAGAGGTGACACAAAGCAAATACTCCTACATATGTCAACCGCCCACCAAATCTCTCGAGTTACGCTGGCTGACATCGTCCACTGCGGTGGGCACACGCCACCATTCAATAACTAATTACAAAGTCCTTAGCAACCGTCTGCCTCCACGACGTTTCCCTCCCTTTCAAAAGGACAGCCAAAGGACAGGATGTCTATTCATTAAAAAGGCTGGAGAAGGGAAACTCCAGGAAACGCTGACCCTTTCTTACCTCCTATGTCCTCGTGACATACATTGACTGGACTACACTAATAGAACACCCCCGTGTGAACTGTCATAGCTGTATTACGGTAAGATCGTTAAGACCTGGTTTGGATTCTCCACTTGGACATCTCTGTGTGGAGTTTGCATGTTCTCCCCGTGCATGCGTGGGTTTTCTCCAGGTACTCCGGTTTCCTCCCACATTTTCTACCGCTTATCCTCACAAGGGTCGCGGGGGTGCTGGAGCCTATCCCAGCTGTCTTTGGGCGAGAGGCGGTGTACACCTTGGACTGGTGGCCAGCCAATCCCAGGGCACATATAGACAAACAACCATTCACACTCACATTCATACCTATGGACAATTTGGAGTGGCCAATTAACCTAGCATGTTTTTGGAATGTGGGTGATGATGCAACTGCACAATAGAGGAGATCATGTTTGGTGCACGTTTCATTCATTCATTCATTTTCTACTGCTTATGCTCACGGGGGTCGCGGGGGGTGCTGGAGCCTATCCCAGCTGTCTTCGGGCGAGAGGCGGTGTACACCCTGGACTGGTGGCCAGCCAATCACAGGGCACATATAGACAAACAACCATTCACACTCACATTCATACCTATGGACAATTTGGAGTGGCTAATTAACCTAGCATGTTTTTGGAATGTGGGAGGAAACCGGAGTATCCGGAGAAAACCCACGCATGCACGGGGAGAACATGCAAACTCCACACAGAATCGAACTCAGGTCTCCTAGCTGCGAGGCCTGCGCGCTAACTACTCGTCCAGCGTGCAGCCATGATACATATTAGTTATCTACATATTAGTACACCCTGGACGGGTGGCCAGCCAATCACAAGGCACATATAGACAAACAACCATTCACACTCACATTCATACCTATGGACAACCTCCATGTAGCGAAGGACGGCTTTATAGCGATTGGTGCAAAGTATGGAGATATTTTTCACGTTGAACCGAGTTTCCCCTTCAGAGGTTGACTGAAACTTCACAATTCAATATATATTGAAGCTATTTTTCCTCAAGCTACAGTGCATATGTAATTAAGTCGCTTTCTTGTTCTTAACATTCTAAAGATTTCTAAACAATGCAAAAATGGTGACCTTTTTGGATGAAATGAATACGGCCCAGGCAGAATCCCAATCAGCCAAGTAATCAATTAAAAGGTCAGCAGAAACAACAATCATCGACTGGAAAGAGCAACACAGAGTTCATGGCGTACATTTAGCCGAGTTGAATAATTAATTTTACTCAAAATGCCAACTCGTTCATTCGGGAAAGAAATTACATTGCAAATGTCACCCGAGTTGCTCATTTAATTTAAAAAAAATGAACAAATGACAATGTTTCTCACAGGACCTTAATCTATCTGTGGCACTGACGTAGATGACGTAGTCTAATTTGAGACTGCCATCTGTCCATTTGAACTGTTCGGTTGAGTAATAGAAACTACAAGCTAAACAGATTCTAATATTTTTGAGCCAAACCTAGAAAAAATAAATAAATTGCACCAACTTTGTGGCCAAATTTATTGATGATTTCAGATCTCCCATTGAGGTCATTGCGAATATGGTTGGAAGACTGAGTCCCAGTTTTGTTATTTCCCGACAAGAAGAGCATAGAAGGACATGGAGGAGTGACTTGGACCACCTGGTCTTGCCTCACTGTCAGCCCAGCCTGCAGTCATTTGCAGCGGGATGGCTCAGTATCACTGACAAGGGGATCCAGAGGTGAGCGACTCTGTGTGACGTTGCCACAGCAGTAGGGGTGTCGAGAGACAGGAGATCTCCATCCACCGCTTATCCTCACTAAGGTCGCTGAGATATGCTGGAGTCTATCCCAGCGAGAGGCAGGGTACAGCCTGGACTAGTCACCAGCCAAACTCCACACAGAGACGCCCAAACTGAGATTTGAACCCAGATCTCCTGACTGTGGGGCAGAGTGGTTGGCCTCCCAGCTAGGAGACCAGGGTTCAATTCCACACTCGGCCAGCTCTGTGTGGAGTTTGCATGTTCTCCCCGTGCATGCGTTCCCAAAAACATGCTAGGTTAATTGGCGACTCCAAATTGTCCATAGGTATGAATGTGAGTGTGAATGGTTGTTTGTCTATATGTGCCCTGTGATTGGCTGGCCACCAGTCCAGGGTGTACCTGGGATAGGCTCCAGCACCCCCGCGACAGTGTGAAAGGCAGAATTGGAACCACACTTTAAGCGCTTTACGTACACTGTAAACCTTGCAATCCAACCTACCTTGGTGTTCCCAGTCTCACTTGTCACTAGGTGGGTGTTTTTTTTTTAAATTAGAGTTCATTGGAGTTCACAGTCCAGACCGACTGGAGTAGACGCAACAACTTCTTCGTTTCTCAGTTTCAGTTTTGTTTCGGTTCAAAGCATTACACTTTGCAAAGTCAGAAAATGTCAAATTGTACTGAGTTAAATTAAAAAAAATGGTTAGTCCAGTCCTATATTTTGTCATTGTAGTTTACAAATCAGGGATTTAAACATCAGGGTTTCAAGGACCTGATCTCCAGTTTTATCGAGTTTTATCTCTGTGTGAAACCATCATGTCACAATGCACATCTTTTTCCACTCTGGAGTTGACAACACTGTAGGCTTGTGTTCCTGCTAAATAAATATATGATTTTATTGGGTCATGATGGATGTGTTGTGTAAAAATGACTTAATGGCTGCACCCACTTGTATAATACTTCTCTTTAATAAAAATAAATAGTAATACCGCCTTGGTTTTTGTTATTAATTTGTTCCAGAAGGTCAGACCAAGACGGAAACATAAACCAAAAATTATTGAGAATAATTATAATTTTACATTTTACATTTACATTTTTTTCATTCATTTTCTACCGCTTTTTCCTCACGAGGGTTGCTGGAGCCGATCCCAGCTGTCCCAGGTACACCCTGGACTGGTGGCCAGCCAATCACAGGGCACATATAGACAAACAACCATTCACACTCACATTCATACCTATGGACAATTTGGAGTCGCTAATTAACCTAGCATGTTTTTGTATATATTTTGTATAGTGAGATGTGGTGTTAGGTTTGTGATCCAATTCTGGGAGTATTGGCCAATCAACATCTGTATTACTATAATTTCCAGACTATAGAGCACACCATACGTAAGCCACACCCACTCAATTTATAGAGAAAAAATGATTTGTAAACATAAAGGTGTGTTCAAGTGCGGAACAGTTCGTTTTGACTTGACAGTGCTCAACAGTGAGTGTCATGTGACTTGTTCAACAGCAGCCTACCACAAATGTCATTCATTGTCAATGTCCTCCTCCGCCTGGGAACTTAAAGCACTCAAGTCATCTTGACAAGCAACACGAGTAAACGGCCTCATAATTCCTTTATCACACACTTTATCAGCCTCCTTCTCTCTCTGTCTTTTGTTATCGCTCCTCGTTTAGACATTTTGCTTGAGCTGTCCTCTTCGTTCAGTCTCGCCTTTTCCAAACCCGTTGGTGATGTTGATGTTGATAGTCGTCACCACTTGCTCTTTTTCTTGTTTCCAAGCAAAGTAGCAATTTAGCTCTTTATTATATCTCCAATCTTGTTGTACATCTTGTATAATGACAATAAAGGCCATTCCATTCCATATTCAGGCAACTCTTTCCAAACCTTTCGGTGATAGTGGACGGTTGGCGGTCCGAGTCGTCCCAACAGAAGCTGTAGTCATTTTACACTTCATCAAACTTATTTAAGATGTGTCAGATTTCAAAATGTGATATTAGCTTCCACTCTTACACATCACTACTTGCAGAAAGCCAACTCTAAATATCATGGGAAATTTAGTTTTTAGCCATAAATTAGCCGCATTGCTGTACAATGTGCAGGGTTCAAAGCATGAGGAAAAAAGTAGCGTTCTAAACTGGAAATTAATGGAATACCACAAAGGGACCAAAACGTATAAAGCAGGAGTCTCAAACTCAATTTACTTGGGGGCCACTGGAGCTCGGGTCTGGGCGAGACTGGGCCGCATCAGGTTTTCCAAAAAAAAAAAAAAATGCATTTATTGAAAACAGAAAAATGAATAAACTTTGCTTTGGTTTCGATTTTCTACAAGAAAAGCTCTGATAAAACATTCCACTGTTCTCAAATATCTTAATTTTTATTTTTCTACACAAAATAAGATGAAAAATAAATAAACAAATCAAGAATAAAGAAAATCAATCAATCAGTAATAAATAAATATAATAATAATAATAAAAACTTAAGAAAGCACATATAGTTGGTGGGTAGACAAATGATTTTTTTCAGATTAAAATGAACAAAGCATTATTAGAGCCCTGTAGACATGACAAAACACGACTATAGTCACATTTATACTCTTTTTATTTACAACATATTGCGCAACTGCAGGGTCTTGAGACACATGCTAACTCGCAAACTAGAGAGCTAGCGACCTAAACGGTAGCCTTCAAGTTATTTCCTTTAAACTTAAATAGCCAAAAACGTACCACTTCCACACAGATAGGGAGGATAACTATTAACAGTTATTTAACCTTTAACATGAACATGAATCAAACGTAATAATTTTTTCTGGGTACATGATACCATACAGCATCCATATCAAACTTGCGCGGGCCGCACTAACATTAAACTTTCATATCAAGACTAGTGTCCTGCGGGCCACATTTGGCCCGCGGGCCGCGTGTTTGAGACCCCTGGTATAAAGAGATGTTTATACTGTCGGGGGAGCCCTGGAGCCAATAAAAGCTGTTATGGGCATTGAATCGATGAAAACTGGACTGTTTGGGTTGTCTTAAAAGACGTTTGGCCTCTCATCAGTTCATGCTCAAGGAGTAAGTAGGACAGCTTAAGTCTGGCTAGATAGGACAGCTCCAGTCTGAGGGGCTGCTGCAGAAGTCAAAGTGTATCCAAATCATGAACTGATGAAGACTTTTCAAAGAAATGGTACGGTGGCAACAGATACAATGCGAGAATACAAAGACCTGAATGAGTGAGCACATTCACTGGTCTGTTATAGATACGACTTGAACAGGTTGTCTCTAAGGGATGAGCGCTGAGGCAAAACAAGCCCAAACTCCAACCTGCATTAAAAAAAAAAACTTCAATTTTTATGCAAATAATACAGATAGAACACATTGTCCCATGTGGTTTCCCATCAAAGCACAGTCATTCCAAAACCTGCAGTAATGCAACAGGCATCCGCTACGAAAGACGTTTTGGCTCGGATTCGCCACGAGAAAAAGGCCCCTTTTTCGAAATCCTGGGGTCAAAGCGAGGGATTCTAATTGAAATGGACTGAGCGATCTGGCGAAAAAGGGAGAAGTGCCGTGTTATTAACTGATCTGTAGATAGACTTGTTGCCGTTTTAAATTGAGAAAGGAAAGGGGCAGACTGGATGCAAGATAATCCATCATTCCCTCACCCCCTTGGGACAAACCACTGAATCCCCAGCTTCATCAACAGGCTAAAATGCGGCTGGAAGACCTGATTTCACCCACAGTGAGCCAGATAGCAGGTGGAAAATGGACCTTGAGGCAGGTCAGGACACTTTTATCCTCTAATCGCTAAAGCCTCAGTGAATTAAGAAACTGCCAAAGACTAATGTAAGGTGTTTACTTGGGACTAAAGGTGTACCTCAGTTTTAAGCGTAGTACACAAGTTTTTAAAGTGGGCCTATTATGCTCATTTTTCAGTGCTTTGTATTGGGTTGGGGCGGCACGGCGGTCGAGTGGTTAGTGCGCAGACCTCACAGCTAGGAGACCAGGGTTCAATTCCACCCTGGGCCATCTCTGTGTGGAGTTTGCATGTTCTCCCTGTGCATGCGTGGGTTTTTTTCGAGTACTCCGGTTTCCTCCCACATTCCAAAAACATGCTAGGTTAATTGGCGACTCCAAATTGTCCATAGGTATGAATGTGAGTGTGAATGGTTGTTTGTCTATATGTGCCCTCTCACCTGAAAACAGCTGGGATAGGCTCCAGCACCCCCACGACCCTCGTGAGGAAAAAGCGGTAGAAAATGAATGAATGAATGAATGTATTGGGTTGTGGACTCCTATAGAGCAGCTACACACAACAACCTGCACAGAGAGCTTTCTAGATCTTCCAGATGCTGCACCTCTTTCTGTAGTGTTTCCATGGACTTCCTCTTTCCGAACCCAAACGGTCTATTTTATTTACTCCACCCATGGTCCCAACTGCTCCCGGGGACTTCCGGATATGTAGGTCCACGTTTACTGAGTGCAGATAATCTGCAGCCCATATAAGAAAGTCCAGATCGCAGTGATGTCGGTAGAACTCTGTAAAACTGAACTTGCAAAATCATCCAAAACGTACTTAACGTATAACCGTTAAGTCAGAAAAGTAAGGGGGGGCGGGGCACAATAGGGTCCCTTTAAGTATACTGCCTCCTACGGCCCCCCACAGGGGCCCATCCATGGACTCCACAGGGCCCACCGTTCTGGGGGACCTACAGAGGAGTCCCGCCGCCTTCAGCCCGCTCACCATCCTGGCCCTGCCACCCCGGTCGACCTCCAGAGAGGTCTGGCCAGCAACCCACCTCCGTTCCCCCCCCACCTCCCATCCTTCTTTGTCTTTGGACCCTTTTGGACATCTGGGATCCGTTCTTGAGGGGGGGTACTGTCACGATGCGGGAGTTAGCCCCTGCGACTGTTCAGTTATTTTTCCTTTAATGCTCTTATTTTGGTATCCACTTCCTTTCTTGCCTTGTTTCTGTTTTCCTGCTTTTCATTTCTCAGACACGTGCTTCTAATTCTCACCCGTTTATTTAGTTCAGTTGTGTCCTCTTTCCGTTGTTGGATCTTTGTCATTGCTTTGTCGTTTTTCTGTTCATGCATGTTTGTTGTTCCGCTACATTGCATCATCATTAAAACAAGTTTTACCTGCATTTGGGTCCTCAACTCCTGGGGTCCTGGGGTCATCCTGGGGTCGCACCGCAACGCTTACGAGCCCTACATGTGACACCAAACTTCTTTCAGGGCTCACTTCTAAATGTGCAAACCTCCATATCTGAAACTTTGGCATCATTTAACACGAGAATGAAACATTCTAAGTACATTTATGATATAATTGAGTAGTTTGAACAGGACAGTAAGTAATGTATGTTCCCTAATGTATGTTGTGACAGATGATTAATATTGTGTTGTATGTGTGTGTTAATACACCCGTTTGTTACGAGGCGCAATGCCCACTTGACACTAAAGTTTTCACCTTGAAGCCCAACGAAACAACATAATTCACAGTGTAATCATGCTGTTGTCGATATGATATTGAAACATATCCAGGCCCACATCGCGGCGCCAAATTAATCACTTAGGAGGTCAATATGGCGGTCCCCCCTCCCTATTCTATTTTCCATGCATACGGCTACATAAATCACACTCAAGCTCATTAAATGCCCAGCAAGCTCAAGATAATTACCCTGGCTTGCCTGGCTCAAAGCCCCCTCAAATCTTCATGAGTGTTTGCGGGCCCAGCAGGGCTTCGCCTTGCAGGGAGTAGCAGGAGGAAGATAGAGGGAGATACAGATAAGAGGTGAAGGAAGGATACATTGGATTTGCTTCTGTTTATTTGGGGAGTTTTCTTTTCAGCACTCTGCAACTCACGATTATTGGCCCACGGAATTCTTTTAGGACCTAAAAAAAAAAATAGTACATTGCATTGATGTCCTATATATCCGAGGTTCCCAAAGTGGGGTACGCCACTTGTCACAGGGTTGGCCATTCCTCACAAAATGAAGCTTTATTTTTGCTATGTTTGTACTTTGGTTACTGCTTTATCCAGCTATTCATTTTCAATGCGCTGGAGCCTACCCCAGCTGACTTTGGGCGAGAGGCAGGGTACACCCTGGACCGGGGTGGGCAAATATTTTCACTCGTGGGTCGCATTGAGTTAACAAAATAGTCTGGGGGTCCACAACATATATTTAACACACACTATTTTATGCTTATAATTATTTGTCTGGCGGCACGGTGGACGAGTGGTTAGCGCGCAGACCTCACGGCTAGGAGACCAGGGTTCAATTCCACCCTCGGCCATCTCTGTGTGGAGTTTGCATGTTCTCCCCGTGCATGCGTGGGTTTTCTCCGGGTACTCCGGTTTCCTCCCACATTCCAAAAACATGCTAGGTTAATTAGCCACTCCAAATTGTCCATAGGTATGAATGTGAGTGTGAATGGTTGTTTGTCTATATGTGCCCTGTGATTGGCTGGCCACCAGTCCAGGGTGTACCCCGCCTCTCGCCCGAAGACAGCTGGGATAGGCTCCAGCACCCCCGTGACCCTCGTGAGGGTAAGTGGTAGAAAATGAATGAATGAATGAAACGTGCACCAAACATGATCTCCTCTATTGTGCAGTTGCATCATCACCCACATTCCAAAAAATTTGTCACGGCTGTCTATTGGTTAGCGCGCAGACCTCACGGCTAGGAGACCAGGGTTCAATTCCACCCTCATCCGTCTCTGTGTGGAGTTTGCATGTTCTCCCCGTGCATGCGTGGGTTTTCTCCGGATACTCCGGTTTCCTCCCACATTTTAATAAAATAAGTTTATTTAATAAAATAAATTCATAATTGCCGACTCCAAATTATCCATAGGTATGAATGTGAGTGTGAATGGTTGTTTGTCTACGTATATGTGCCCTGTGATTGGCCGGCAACCAGTCCAAGGTGTACCTGGTACCATTCATTCATTTTCTACCGCTTATTCCTCACGAGGGTTGGCGGTGCTGGAGCCTATCCCAGCTGTCTTGGGGCGAGAGGCGGGGTACATCCCAGACTTACAATAAAATGAATCAACCAATGAATTACCTTAATATTTTTAAGTTGTGCAGTTTGCAAAAAAGGTCATACAAGGAATGGAATGACTTTTATTGTCATTATACGAGATTGGAGAGCTTCTCCTTTCAGTGCAATAGTCAAGTTAAAAAAGTATACAAAAAGTAAAGTAAAAAAAGAGAAGATATATACAAGATATCCAAGATATACACATAATATTGCACAGAAGCAGATATGTATTGCAGACATATTGCAGATATATTAATTTTAGTGCAGTGATGAATGGGTCAGATGTGAGTAAAAGTCACATATGAGTGTATTGAGTTGTTAAATAAATAAATATGTTTTCGAGGTAGTAACAGAGGCAGTGATGGAAATATTGCACATTTGCATTACACAAATGACATGTGATTGGTGCATTTTTTTTGTGTGGTGCTTTACTGGTCACAATCAAACCTTAAAAATAAAAAAATAAATAATCCATACTGCTTACCCAATTTTAGGAATACTATTGATTTTGAATAGCATCCCACTCAAGCTGAGCATAGCTAGGTCATAGATCAAATTGTCTTGTAGATGTTTGAAGTGAACTGCACCACATCCTACTCAGAGCACAACTTTGGCCCCGGCAACTCATCCCGATCAATAAGGATGGATTTGACTTTGATCCGTGGAAGTCGTTTGACGAGAAGATGACCTTTTGACCACAGTTAACTTTGGCCGTATTGCAGCCTTTGAGATCAGAAGCATTTCTTCCTTTGGAAGACTGTTTTTAAATGATGCTTTAATCCAGAGGATGTCTGATGGGATACGTTGTCATTGTCACTAAGCGGTTTGTGATGCACTGTCAAGCAGTGTCTCTAATTAGGACTCAACTGATTGATTGCCTCAATATGGCAGAAAGTTGGCGGATGGACACCGATGTTAACAATTATTTTTAATATGGTGTTTTTTTTTTTTTTAGAAATAATGATAGGGCCCATCATAACTATGAGAGAACAGTAAAAAGGAACTATAAAAAGTGTTACTTTTTGCACTATAGTCTCCCTCTGTTATATTGGCAATAATAAGAACTGTGGTACTGAGGGGGCTAGTGAAAGTAAATGCCTCAATTCATATACACTTTGCATGATTATGTTATTTCCCAGACGTTTACTGCCCTTTTGCATATCATATTTTAGATTGATTTTATGTTCAAATTGTACTTGGGCTGCTTGTTCCGCACCATCTCTGATAATAAAGGTATTTCAAAAATAGTGAAATGTTCTCTCATCATTTAAACCATCAAAAGTGGGTGCTTCATCTTTTCTTTGGAATAGTTTAAAAATGTCATTGGCTGAATATTTTTATTCGGTTTCTGTCCAAATAATTCAAATCCATTTGGTTCTATCTATAATATTGTGACCTTTTTTCTGCCATGACATTGAAAGTAACATGTATGCTTTTGGAATGTGGGAGGAAATGGAAGTACACAGAGATGTCCATGTTGTGGATTAGAGATGCTACAACCAATCTAATATCCGCTTCTTCTTTATATTAGATATATTATATATTATATTATATTATATATTGTGTGATATCTAATAATAAATGCTTCAAATTTCACACCTTTACTCTATAAGGTTTTTACAAAATATATCAATTAATAAATCATTCTTGTTTTGTCCTTCACTATGGCTATTATTAGTAAAAACAAACACGTTTAAGCAAAATGTACACATTTTTGGGCAAAATTAACTTATTCAGTCCTAACCATTTTTCAAAAGCCGTCCCTCTCGGTACCGAACATTTTGGATGATTTTGACTGATCTTTCATCAGAATTTTTTTTAACCTTTTTCCGTTCAGCAATCAGCAGTAGAACATTGGTAACTTTCTGGAAAATATCAGTTCTCAACAAAAAAGGGAGAAAAATAGCTTTTTGTGAAAAGATACATTTCAAGCAGAACTTTTACTTTGACACAAATATATATACGTAAGTATATATATTTATATGTGTGTGTTTAGCCAACATATATAAACAACTATGCCAGAACTTAAACAACACTAAAAACTGTTGTTTGACATTAAAATAACTATTTAGAAATGTAACATCATAAACTATTTACAATTTTCACATTTGGAATCGAACTGTGTGTGTGTGCGGGCATGCGTGCCTTTTCATAATCTGGGAAAGTTGCATGCGTAGTTCTTGGAAAATGCACTTCTGCGACTTTGTGGGCGTTTTTCTGACTTAAAATTGCACCAAATATGCTCTCTTCTATTGTGGAGTTGGGTCATCACCTCTTTTTGCCTGTAGCACAAAGAAACGTATAAATATGTCTTATGAGAAATCGAAATTAATGAGTTAAGTATTTTCAAGGCAAAGAAATGACTACATGAACTAAAATTGAAAGATAAAGCATTCACACTGAAAAACACATAGTGGTGTACACTGGGTCACGAGTCACTAGGTGTCAGGAATGTTGCATTATTTTAAACTGATGAGACAATAGCCAAGCAGGAAGTATCGGGAGTCAAAAACAAAATCTCTCCTCTGGACATGTCCCAACCATCTCAGTCTGGCCGATAATCTGACTTTATCTCCAAGGCCTCTAACATGTAATGTCCCTCTGATGTACCTGTTCTTGATCCTATCCATCATGGTCACTCCCAATGAGAACCTCAGCATCCTCATCTCTGCTACCTCCAGTTCTGCTTCCTGTTTTTTCCTCAGTGGTACTGTCTCTAGACCAGGGGTGGGCAAACTACGGCCCGGGGGCCACATCCGGCCCGCCAAGTGTTTGAATACGGCCCGTCCAATCTTTCCGAAGTATTTCATTTAAACTCAACATACAACCTGGCATCATGGCCTGAGCCAACCTTTTGATGGTTTTATCAATTTCATTTTTTGACATGGTCTGTTGTTTACAAAGTGCTCCTGAAAAAAGGGACACAAGCACATAATAATAATAATAATAATAATAATTATTATTATTATTATTATTATTAGATTATTAGATTATTATAATTATCATTAGAACTATTATGAGTATTATAATTATTATATTAATGCTAATTATTATATAATTATATATAATATTATTGTTATATTTGCATATTTTACATAATAATAATATAATAATTATTATTTTAATTTTATTGTAATTATTATAATATTTTGTTATTTTTAAAATATTTAAATATAAATATAAAATAATAAATAATAAATATTAGCAGATTGCATGACAATTTTACAGATACAATAATACCAGGTGGACTGTTACGTGTAAAATATATAGTCCCCCCCCCCCCCCCCGCCCGTAAATTTTGTCATATCAATGCGGCCCGTGAGTCAAAAAGTTTGCCCACCCCTGCTCTAGACCAAACAACATGAGGCTGCAGACTGAAAATGGCCCTTGGGCCGCATTTTGGTCACCCTTGTGATAGTGCTTTTTTCTTCTTCTCTGTACATTGAAAGCATTTTAAATATGCAGTGAAGGATGTCAATCATACGTTAAAAAGCATAGTGACAGTTGCCGTGTGTGTGTGCGTGTGTGTGTGTGTTTGTGTGTGTGTTTGTGTGTGTGCACATGGCTCTAACCTGACAGCCTCCTCCCGTAGAAAACTGAGATGTCACTCACAAACTGTGAAGTTGTGTGTTTGTTTTTTATTATCTCCGGGCGACTTTTTGGATAGAACATTGTTTCACAAAATACTGACTGCAAAAGCTTTCCAGCAAATCCATAATCCTGTTTTCATTACTGCGCAAATCTTGATTTGTGTTCTACAGCTTTTAATCTGAAAATACTTCCGCAGCCTAAATCCTATTTGCTTTGCCTTGCAGCTGGATGCCAAATAGAGGAGGTGGAAGGGGGGGGGGGGGGGGTGAGTCGGGGATTGGCAGGTGTGCGTGGATAACAAGCATTCATCTCTTATGGACAGGTTTGCCAGTTTTTTTTTTTTTTTGTAACTTTTTGCATATTTCACAAGCAAAATTAATTTTCTCGACAGTTTGTGTCTTGTGGTTTTAGGCGCCTGCGGGTGCACGAGCAGCAGTAAAGCCTGCGACATCATCATCATCATCATTGCAGGCAGCATCTGGATCCTTTCCAGTAATCACAAATCTAATATAAAAAGCACAAAAAAATGGTTGTTTACAGTTTGCCAGAGATTACACCCCAATATAAACTGGAACTGCCTTCGGGAATCATTTGAATTGGACTTTCCTGCTTGCAATCAGTCAATCGTGACCTTCTATGCTCTCTCTGGATGGCTTTCCTTTTTCCTCTCGTGGCACAGTTTGACCACAGAGAAACACACAAATCAGATTGACTGTGCGGTCCAGTGCAGTAGATGCATCTACTCAACTCCTCTAGCATCCATTTTTACATTTAGGTATGTTTTGTTTATCTGCAGTATTGATGTGGACCCACAAAGTCAACAACAACAAAATCAATAATGGGCTTAAGACTGAGAATGGAGCTTCGAATGTGTGCAGTTCATCATTGCAGGCAGAAATGCTAAGGCTGGAGTTATGTTGTAGATGTAGTATGATTTGAGATACGTCGGTGTGTCATATACGAACAATTGGATTGGAATGGCAGCAACTTCTTCAGTGCCGTTGTAGAAAGTTACTTTTAACTTTCATCCAAAATGGCAGAACAACGAACATTCCCCTCCGCAGGGATTTGAAACCATATTTTAAGTAGCTGCTGTCATTATCAAGTGTGTGTGTTTTTTTTTTCTTGTTGCTGTCTAACGTGGTTTAATGTATATGACAGGAACCGTGTGGTTTTACTATCAAGCGCTGAAAATCCAGTCTTGCATAAGTATTTGGATGGGAATGGCGGTAATGTCTTCAACGCCATTGTGGAAAGCTCGAGATATTTCCTTTTAACTTTAATCCAAAATGACAGGGCAACACGCTTCTCCCCCGCACACATCACAAAAGGGATTGCGCGATATACTGTAGCATGCCTGGAAGCGACCAAGCCAATTTTAAGTAGCTGCTGTCATAATTGAATTTTGCTTTTCTTGTCTCCCTATGCTCATTGGAAATTGTTTGTGGATCAATGTATCCATTTTTTAACTGTCTAGTGTGGTTTAATGTGTGCAAAAGGCGCAGTTTGTTTTACCATCCAGTACCAGAAATCCAGTTCCTATTAACTTTAATACAAAATGACGGAAGTTCTACCTACACAAAGTGTATTAGCAATCAGTAGCTGCTTTCATTGCATTGGTTGATTTTTTTTTTTGGTTTGGTTCCCCATCATCCTCATTGCCCTGGCAAGTTCTTCCAGCCGCCCCGGTGGGAAAGCAACACAGTTTGTCTCTTCACAGATACACTGGCTAATGTTGACCCCCCAGGTGACATGCCATACTATGACAGCAGCTACATAAAATATGGTTTTGTCGCTTCCAGTCATGCTACTGTGCCAAATCTATTGTGTTCTGTGTGAAAAGTTTCTTGTTCTGTCATTTTATATGAAAGTTAAATTACATTACCCAGAACTTTCCACAATGGCACTGAAGACATTGCTACTCCGGTTCAGTTACTTGGACTGGATTTTTGGTGCTACCTACCACAAAAACAATGGTTGGTAAAAACATGTAGCACCTGTCACTCAATCTGACTGGAATAACATGCCTGAAAGCAACCAAAACCGCAATTGTTGCTTTTTTTGTCTCCCCATTATTCTCATTGAGCTGACCATTGTTTTTTTTATTGTGGGAGTTTTATTATGTTCTATTATGCTCATTTTTATTCAACCTTTTGTATTGAGTTGCGGACTCATATATAGCAGCTACAGACCATAACCCGCGCAAAAACATTCTAGATCAGGGGTCTCAAACACGCGGATGTGGCCCGCAGGACACTAGTTTGAGGCCCCCGCCTTGATATGAAAGTTTAATGTTAGTGTATGGATGTTGTATGGTATCATGTACCCAGAAAAAATTATTACGTTTGATTCATGTTCATGTTAAAGGTTAAATAACTGTTAATAGTTATCCTCCCTATCCGTGTGGAAGTGGTAAGTTTTTGGCTATTTAAGTTTAAAGGAAATAACTTGAAGGCTACCGTTTAGGTCGCTAGCTCTCTAGTTTGCGAGTTAGCATGTGTCTCAAGACCCTGCAGTTGCGCAATATGTTGTAAATAAAAAGAGTATAAATGTGACTATAGTCGTGTTTTGTCATGTCTACAGGGCTCTAATAATGCTTTGTTCATTTTAATCTGAAAAAAATCATTTGTCTACCCACCAACTATATGTGCTTTCTTAAGTTTTTATTATTATTATTATATTTATTTATTACTGATTGATTGATTTTCTTTGTTTATTGTGTAAAAAATAAAAAGTAAGATATTTGAGAACAGTGGAATGTTTTAACAGAGCTTTTCTTGTAGAAAATTGGAACAAAGGGAAAGTTTTCTACATTTTTTTGTTTTTAATAAATGCGTTTTTTTGTTTTTTTTTTTGGAAAACCTGATGCGGCCCAGTCTCACCCAGACCCAAGCTCCAGTGGCCCCTGAGTAAATTGAGTTTGAGACCCCTGTTCTAGATCTTCCAGAATATGCACCTACTCCAGCTGTATTTCCTTGGATTTGTGCTTCTTGCCAAAGCGGCCTGTTTTAATTGATTTAACACAAGAATACAACATTCTAACTACATTTATAGGTCAGAAAGTGGAAAAAAACACAATAGGTCCCCTTTAAGAGAGTAGTTGCAGTTGTACCGGAATTGTATAAGTGTAGCTAATGTCGTCTGTGAGTGTGGGTTGTAGCCAGTGTTCATGAACTAGCCTAAAGTTCAGTTCACACAGTATAAATATGAATCTTTCACATTCATACACCATTTCAATATGGATCTAGTTCAAAGTTAATTTTTTTGAGAGAGAATGACAAACCGACCTTGTTTTTAAAAGAAAACCGTGACATCCATCACCACCTAAAACTGTTCAGTGTTAACAATTGTGTATTTTCCAAGTGGAATTGTAGAAAAATATTGAATATACTTTTTAGCCTATGCAAGTTTATTTCTTAACACCCTGCAAAGAAAAGCCACATAAATTATAGTCTTTTTTCATGTAATTAAAACAATTTGTGAACACGGAACTACTAATACGGAAGTCTTCATGAGGGCTTAGGAGTGTGACCAATCACAGAGGAGTGGGCGTACTTAGAGGCGGGCCGGGGGTGGAGTAAATGAAATAAACAAACCGTTTGGACCGGAAGCAGGAAGTCAATTGACATACAGCAGAAAGAGGTGCAGAATCTGGAAGATTTCGAAAGCTTTCCGTGCCGTTTATCGGGTGAGTCCACAACTCAGTACAAAGCGCCAAGTTACAGTTACGCTAGTGTGCGCAAGGCTTTGTGGGTAATGTAGTGTGAAGGGTAGTCGACTGCTTCATGTGTCGCGGCACCAGCAAGTAAAATGTAGACAGTAATAATAACCGGACGTAAACAGTGGCGCTGATGCTCACATTTCACCACTCTTTTTTTTTTTTTTTTTTACAAATACATTGCTTTCATCTCAACATTCTTCAAAAAATGAATGTGTTCCGTGAACGCGTTCTTTTGAAGTCGTTCACGCAAAACAGTGGTTGTTACATATTGTTCATACTAATCATATGGCACTACAGTATATGTATTGTAATGACCTTCTGTACACTTACTGTGTGTCTAAAAGAACACTTTTGTGCTTTCTTAATGGCTGTAATAAGAGCAATTACCCCTTTCTTTATTCTTTTCAGCTGCAGCTGCATGATGGGCTGCCATACAAGGTCAAGTGTTTTCCTGTCATCTTGCAGAAAGAACCAGGTTTGACATCCAGTCATTTTTCTGCTTTTATCCCCTCTTAATGGCTTCCTTGGGGTCAAGTGCACCACAATTAGTGGGAAACTTGTAAGTGGTTGGCTAACTTTTTACAAGACCCTCCATTCAAATCTGTTAAATACAGCAGCAGCACTGCACTGGCTCAAGAGCTTCCTAAATTGATTGCGCAAGATCAGTCACTTTGCAGGATTACTTGTCACTTTCAATTTCCCCGTAATGGATATGTGACACCAGCGCTCGCTTGTCAACGCTAAATCGGTTTGTTGTGACTGACGAGCCGTATTGATCAACCGCGGCGACGCCACTCAGGCCCCTCTCCCGGCTCCTGCGGGACGGCCTTCCAACTGACGGGAGCAATGTTAATGGCGATACTTCATTTCCTTATGCGCCCACACGCATACTCTGCTGAGTTTGCAGAAGGCCGTCCTGCCCTTTCTCGTCAGTGGAGGTGCCTCCTGGTCTCATCAGTATTGGCACCGGAGGCGCTAAAAAGATCCTTATTTATTTCTACGGCGCCTTTAAACATATACCGTGGATGCGCCTTTTGAAGTTGAGGTCAACGCTGGGGTTTTTGATGGCGGCGCATTAAACAAGCAAGTCAAAAAACTACTGACTAATAACTGAAAATGGGAGTAAAAACCTTTGAAAAATAAATTCTTTAATAAATAAGTCAATTCCTAAATAAGTCAATTTACTTGAGAAAATTAAGTAGTATTGATTTCTATTTATTTACGATAGCGCCTTGAGATGCAGCATCTCATTTTTGAGTAAGGCAAGTACGTATTTCCTGGCACTTCACTTAAAATACTAAATAAACTAAGTCTCAGTTAATAATTCACAAAAAAACCCCAATTACTTTCCTCGTTTGAATGCATATGAAATGCTTCACCAATTTTCGTCTATTCGTTCTTCTACTTTCTTTCCTCTACGTTCCACTTCATTTTCTTCCCGCTAATTCCTTCCACATTTGTCAACCAATTAGTAATTTTATATTTCCTGTGACTTTTTTCCCTTGAAAATGAATGGGCAATTTATTTGGAGAACCCTACTGGTAGAAGATCATGTTTCATTTCACATTACTGTAGACTTGTCTCGTCTAATTTATCATGGTTAATTGGTTCCAGACATGACTGCAAAGTGAATTTCTCCAAAGTGTGATTTTATTTTGGAGTTACCGTTTTTATCATTATTAGAGCCCTGTAGACATGAAATAACAACCCTATAGTCACCTTTACATTCCTATTATTCAGGCTACAGGCTAACGGAATTCTGCAAAGACATAAGAGACGTCCGCCGCTTTTGGGGGCAATTTTGCAAATCATGCTAGGTTAATTGGCGACTCCAAATTGTCCGTAGGTATAATTGTGAGTGTGAATGGTTGTTTGTCTATATGTGCCCTGTGATTGGCTGGCCACCATTCCAGGGTGTACGCCACCTCTCGCCCGAAGACAGCTGGGATAGGCTCCAGCATACCCATGACCCTCATGAGGATGACATGTATATTAACCAGGCTACAGCGACATTGTTTTTATTACTAACATTGTTGCAGTGATCGAACTACACTGGAGGTATTTCATGTTACTCAAGACTGGGAAATATGGACCAAAACTTGAATTATTGATACACGATATAAAGTATATCCAGATATTTTTTTGCACAAAGTGAGTTTAGACAAACTCAAATCCAAATATGCGTGTCAAGTTCATTCATTCATTCATTCATTCATTTTCCAACGCTTTTTCCTCACGAGAGTCGCGGTGGTGCTGGAGCCTATCCCACCTGTCTCCGGCCGAGAGGTGGGGTACACGCTAGCCAATCACAGGGCACATATAGACAAACAACCATTCACACTCACATTCATACCTATGGACAATTTGGAGTGGCTAATTAACCTAGCATGTTTTTGGAATGTGGGAGGAAACCGGAGTACCCGGAGAAAAGCCACGAATGCACGGGGAGAACATGCAAACTCCACACAGAGATGGCCGAGGGTGGAATTGACACTAGTCTCCTAGCTTTTAGTGCTAACCACTAGACCACCGTGCAGCCCGTGTGTCAAGTTGTGTTATTAAAATAAATACTTAACATGGAGAACATGGACGTTGTGCACCCGTTGTTCGGTGGGTTACAGTGAAGAAAGGATGTTGTGGTAATTATACTTTCTCTGAACGGAGTATTTGTATATAAGTGATTGTATAAGCCATTCCTCTTTATGTCCTTTATGATGCTTTTTTATTTTTATTCCTGTTTTGATCCCAGTCCATGCCCAGTCGGCAAGATGCCATTTTTATTCACAAGCGGTGTGCCTCATTATGAGGCTGTGATTTCACCCAGCAAATCAGCAAAGCAAAATTATCATGAATAATATTTTAATTCCTTATAATGAACCATTATGGTCCTATAATGACATGTCATTATAATTAAATATAATGGCAGTCATAAAAACACAGAATAAACCACAAGAGACCTCCCACAGTTGATATTTTGAATTTAGAGTATTTTTAATGTGAACGGCTATGTACTGGTTGTTAAGTCAAGGCTATGCAGAAACAATGA
This sequence comes from Doryrhamphus excisus, assembly GCF_037039965.1. Classification (NCBI taxonomy): domain Eukaryota; kingdom Metazoa; phylum Chordata; class Actinopteri; order Syngnathiformes; family Syngnathidae; genus Doryrhamphus; species Doryrhamphus excisus. Next base: position 1,243,134 of record NC_136379.1, read on the forward strand.
CAGTTGCAGAAATCACATACATTCATGTGAATAATGGGAATTGTTGAGTTATTCTCTTGACTTTTCTTTGCTTGTTGCGGTAGTTAATTCATGGCTTGCAGGCCAAAGTCAACAGGCAGTAACCTTGAATTATTGATGCACTGATGCATCTTTTGTGTGATTACAAATCAACTTTGCCGCAGTCATCGAGTGAAAACAATGAGTTTTTTTTTTTTTAACATCCTCATATGATCATCCGAGACTGAAACAGGCCCTATCAAGAACAAGGTCAGCGACTCCTTTTTCAGAGTAGAGTTTTTAATAAGATTGCTACCTCCCGCTAGCCTTATTAATCATTCAATAAAATGTTCGGCGATAATGGACCACATTCAATAGCTGAAAAAACCCTGTCGCTGTATAATAAGTGTGATGAATACATTAGCGATTCTCAATGGGACAGGCGTGATTAGTACGTATATCAGCATCTGCCAAGGCAGCAGCTGAATGATTAGCTTATTGATGAGGGAGCGGCGGCCATTGTAGAAGACGGAGTGGACCGCATTTGTCGCTAATAAAAGCCAGCAAGGACGTAAGGGCAATATGAAAAAGAAATTAGGAGCAAAAAGAGCCAATTTGTGAGGTGATCAAATTGAAATGACAATACGTATACAGCCCAGGTGAATTGTATTAACATTGGGAAGATGGAAAACGAATGTATGGAAAAGAATAAAAAATCAGGTTTTCAAGGAAGGGGATGAAAGGTCATTTAAGGAGACTGTTTGTCCTGGCTGGCATCAAGTGTGGGCACTGGGGAAATTAACTGATAGTGCAGGGTTGCATCCGAAGCACAGTGGAAAAGCATTACAAATTAAACGTCTCATCTGCTCGTGTGGACCGTTTTATCACACAGACTTACACACAACATGCATTTCATTTCACTCGCAAGTCACACTTTATTATAGGAACCATACAAAACCGCTTAGAAATATCATTCAAGTAACTTCGCTGGACAAATCATTTCTCTCCCCTTGACTCCCCTGGGGAGGCATGACAGAAAATAATTGAGAACCAATGTGCTCCTTTATTTAGACGTTAGAAATAGCTCCGAGTGGGACGCAGTGCAGTTCTATACCACTGCAGCCAATCCACTCCTGATCAACTTTTGACAAGAATTGACATTTTGTAATGTTGGATCGTAAGGAGGTTTGATGTAGACCTTCAAAATGCTAAAACTGAATTAAGCAATTTATTGCAAACAAGTATTAAAGTGAACTATGGTAGGAAGTTCGTCAGCTGATCAAAAGTTTAAGACCACAGCCTTTACAAGCCAAAATCTTGGTAAAAATTATCTCATGATCTCTTGATAGCAAAGGCAAAAAAGTTTTCGCTCTTTGAAGGCGGAGAGATTGTTGCGCTGCATAGGCAAGGCCTCAAACAGCGCACAATTGCTGCTTAGAGTGGACAGACGCAGTAAGACAGTTTAAACTTCTGGAGACATCCTGAGGGCTATGGAACAAAAAAGTCAAATGGTCGACCCAAAAAAGTCAACGGCCCCGAGCCGCAGGATCCCATCTGCTGTCCGTGAAGACAGGGGACAATCCTTGGCCCAAATGAAGGTTGTTACTGATGCCGAGTACAGTACAATAACGATACGACGGCAGCTGACAGAGCACCGAGAGCGCTAAACGTGGGACATCAAGAATAAAGTTTTATTCTCTGATGACAAAAAATGTAACCTTAACAGTCCTGATGGCTTCCAATGTTACTGGCATGACAATATATTTTCAATGGAGTGGGACCCATCATGATTTGGGGTGCTTTTTTCCCCTCAATGGAACAATTTAGCTTCAGGTTGTGCAGGGGCGTCAAACAGCAACTGGCTATGTAGAGATGAATGAATGGAAAGTGAATTGATACGCCCATAGAATTGTCTATTTTTGTTACACATCCTGCTCAACCCATCTCCAAACACTCCTGATAGCTTCACATCGATATGGTCAAATTTTGGATCAACATTTGTTAAATTTGTTACATTTGGTAACATTTATTAAATTCAGCGACTGAACCCTGCCCTCTTCAATTGCTTTTGTTCACTGGCGATACAATCCAGGTTTTATCACTAAATATGCCTCACACACTTATTAAAGTGTGGTGCGTTCAAGGACCACCCTATAAAGTGTGAAATCTCAACCCTGACAAAAGCATTTTATCAGTATTATCACATTTTAGCAAAGAAAATTGATTTTCAAACCCTACTATTATAGGGTCGTGGGTATGCTGGAGCCTATCCCAGCTGTCTTCGTGCAAGAGGCGGGGTACACCCTGGACTGGTGGCCAGCCAATCACAGGTCACATATAGACAAACAACCATTCACACTACATTCATACCTATAAAATGGAAATGTTAGCATGCTAAAACCTAGCATCATAGTACTCAAATATTTAAGTGTCTACCCATGAAAATCACAGAAAATACGAGTTATGCTAACGTTGACATGTAAGCAATGCTAACGTGCTAAAATTAGCATGCTAACACCTAGCACCCGGAAGGCTAAATGTCCCAAACAAGTACCTTTTTTGTGCAGATTTTTATGCAGATCACTCCCAAAATGTTTTCAGTTCTTCATTCATTTTCTACCGCTTATCCTTACGAGGGTTGTGGGGGTGCTGGAGCCTATCCCAACTGTCCATTCACACTCACATTCCTACCTATGGACAATTTGGAGTGGCCAATTAACCTAGCATGTTTTTGGAATGTGGGAGGAAACCGGAGTACCCGGAGAAAACCCACGCATGCACGGGGAGAACATGCAAACTCCACACAGAGATGGCCGAGGGTGGAATTGAACTCAGGTCTCCTAGCTGTGTGCCCTGCGCACTAACCACTCTTTCGCCGCGCAGCCATCCCATAATATTTTATTCAGTCATTCATTTCATTCATTCATTTTCTACCGCTTATCCTCACGAGGGTCACGGGGGTGCTGGAGCCTATCCCAGCTATCTTCGGGCGAGAGGTGGGGCACATCCCGGCCTGGTCGCCAGCCTATAATATTATATATTATACCATAATATATTACTAATTATAGTCTTTTTAGTCCACGGGGGGCAAACTGCGGCCACATTCAGCCCACCAATGACCCTCAAAGCCCTGTGAAAATATAATGTATTATTATTCTGAATAATGTTAAAATGCCCAAAGCTCGCGGTACATAATCTGTAAGGATTCTTCCTCTTACACGACTCAATCCTGTCATAAAACAAAAGGAACAACGAAGCAAACAAGCGTCAATCAAGCCGATCCCCTTCAGCCCACGGTGCTCGTCATGCACAGCCCCACAGCTGTGTTCTTACTGCAGCTTTGCTTGTGCATTAAAGATGACGCTCTAATCCTCACGGACTATGAACCAAAAGAGGTAAAAGTCAGCGACGTAAGTGCAAGCAACTGTGATTTATCCTCCCCGGGATCACTCCGTGCTCTCAAAGTCACTGTGTTCCACTCTCAACAAGTCACTACCGCCACAGGGGTGGAATATGACAAAGTCAATATATTTTCCTGCCGCAGGGGGGGGGGGGTACTGTGAATTAAAATTTGGAGGCTCATTTTTTGACTCTTCTTTTACTGTGCAGCTCGGTTAACATCTCCAAGGAGAGGCGCTGTGGGAGTTGAAGAAGCCGACAACTATGCAAATCAGGACGCCTTCCTCATTACCCCAAGCGTGGCGATTACAGGAATGGCTTCTCGTTTAGTAGGTTGGTACGATCCGGCTGCATTTATTGCGTATTCCATAATAACAGCAAAGAGGCACCACGCTCTCCACACAATCACAGTTTGCCTTAAACGCTGCCGGCAGTTCAAATGAAGCCATGTGGAGAATTGTTAAGGAGCCGTCGGCAGTCCGACACGTTCCGCGTGTTCCCCACCACCCCCTTTCTCCGCTCTTCTGTATGTCAGCTCCAAATGGCAGCCGATTGATTATTTCAGACAGGATGGAATTTCACTCTCTAATTCACTGCGCCCTCTGCATTTTCCCTCCAACGGCTGTCAATTAGACCGCAGCTAAGTGAGGTCAGCCGCAATCATGGCAGTCCGTTGCTTAGCTGAGCGTCGGAGTGGTGTTCGGACAAAGGACTAATCAAGCAAGAATACCCTTTTTTACCCCTCCAAAAAAATGGATGGAAGTGTTTCTGTGTGTCTGTAGCTTTAATGCTAATGAGCTGTGTATTTCACACCTCCGAGCAGCGCTATTGTGCACTTTATCCACTTGAGTCCTCCCTCATCACTTTGAGCTTCAACTTTCATAGCTTCAGATGTAAGCATATTTATGGAAATTAGATGTGTTTTGGGGCTAAATTAGGCATTTTCAGGCATACAAATAAAAACAAATTCAAATAGTCATTCAGACTCACCCATACGTGTATAACATAGCATCATGTCATCGATCATGTTGCAGTATTCTACATAGTATTATTACTAGAGCTGTAATGTAAGTCACCCACTTTTACGGTATTTAAGATAAGATATGCCTTTATTCGGCGGTCGAGTGGCCTCACAGCCAGGAGACCAGGGTTCAATTCCATCCTCGGCCATCTCTGTGTGGAGTTTGCATGTTCTCCCCGTGCATGCGTGGGTTTTCTCCGGGTACTCTGGTTTCTTTTTTTTTTTTTATAAATGGGTTTTATATGATCAAATTATGAAAAATTCTATTTATTTATTAATTCATTTTTTTAAATTGTATTTATTTATTTTTATTCCAAAAACATGCTCGGCTAATTGGCCACTCCAAATTGTCCACAGGTATGAATGTGAGTGTGAATGGTTGTTTGTCTATATGAGGAAAAGCGGTAGAAAATGAATGAATGAATTATTTAATGCCTTTATTCGACCCTCAGTGGGGAAATTTGCATTACACAGCAGCAAAAGAGGACAGAAGCAGTTAAACAGTAAATAATAAACAATATAAACAACCTAAAGGTATTAATAAATTAACAATTTTACCCAGGATTATGTACAAATACAGTTTATAAGATAATATGAAATATGAAATAAAATATATGACCAGTATATACACTATGCGATCTTGCTAGTGAATTGAATATGAAAAATATGCGGTATTATGAATATTTAATTAATAGAAAGAGAGAATTATATATATTTGCAATAGGGATCGACCGATATGTTTTTTGTGGGCTCGATGAATTTTTTTCCCATCACCCTTAGCCGACGGCCGATTTTGCCCGATATTTGTGGCCGATGTATCGGTCGATCCTTTATTTGCAGGTATTAACAGCCCCAAATGAACTCATCAGGTTCTAACTTTGTGGCGCAGTGCAAGGTAGCGCAGGGTGGCGCAGCGTGGCGCACCCCACACAGTGGTAATTTCATTCAGCGCACCACTGTACGCATCCAATTTGGCTGCACCGAGATGGGCTGTGTTAAACCCTCTCATGCCTTCTCTCCTCCCTCTTTGCCACTTGTGCTGGTTGGAGGGACGGAGCTGTGTTGCTCAAAAAAAATTCCAAGTGCGCTGGCCATACCCCGTTGGTGGAGGGCAGGTGTGCCTGATCCATGAAAATGGAGCCCAATATGTCAGTCAAGCTAAAACATACCACACAAGTCTAAAAATCTATTTGTCTAACACCAGTCTCTTTAACAGTAACACAGCATTTAATCCACACTCTTTCCACTTTTCTGACCTATAAATGTAGTTAGAATGTTGTATTCTTGCGTTAAATGATGCCAAAGTTTCTGATAATGAGGTTTGTGTATTTGGAAGTTAGCCCTGATAGAAGTTCGGGATGGCTCAAAATGCTCGGTTTCAAAAGGCGTGGTTAAACTGCCCCTTTGTGACATCATAGAGGGTCGGATTTCCTTATATGGTTCAAAGTTAGGAAGCACTTTGGCCGTGTGATGAGTCACAGTGGAATAGGCATGCCCAGAGGCGGGCTCTGGGTGGAATAAATGAAAGCACAAATCAAAGGAAATACACCTGGAATAGGTGCAGATTCTGGAAAATCAAAAAGGTTTTTAGTGCGAGTTATTGTGTGCAGCTGCTCTATCTCACTCTATGTCCACTCAGTGGAATAGGCATGCTCGGAGGCGGGCTGTGGGTGGAATAAAGTAAAACAAACCATTTGGGCAGGAGGCACAAATCAAAGGAAATACAGCTGGAATAGGTACAGATTCTGGAAAATCTAACGTTTTTTTGTGGGGGTTATTGTTTGTCGCTGCTCTATAGGAGACCACAACTATACATAGAATACAAAATGTGGAAAAATAAGCATAATAGGTTCCCTTTAAAGTGTTACGGGTTGCGTTCAAAGACATAATTTAGGTAAAGACGTAATTGAAGATAAATGTACTTGTTTTCAGCGTATTTTCCAGCATACTGAAATGCAGCAAATCAAGAGCAATCCCCTGTCAGTGGTGAGTAATGTTGGGTTTAAACGCTTCATAGAGCACCTCGAGCCTCACTACATTATGCCTATTGTGGATGAAATAATACACCAGGGAGTCCATTCTCTCGTTTGCACTCAAGTGTTTTTTGTATGCGTTTGGGTTAAGAACGCTTTCCTGGTATTTTACCATCCAGAATCTGACACTCCCCCCTGAAACACGTGTGCAAGTTCTGAATGAAGTCAAGCAGGTTGAATAAATGTCTTTGAAATCCATGAAAAAGATAAAACCTACTTTATATTTTATTAAATTCAGGATAATGTAACAGGTTTAATTGATATGTACTTTGCTGCGTTGACCGTTTTGCAGCCTTCGAAGCATGCAAGTGCTTAAAGGAAAACTACACTTTTTGGGTCAATTTTGCCCATCATCCACAGTCCTTATGTGAGACATGAAAACACACGTTTGTGTGCATTCTAAAGATATAAAAACAGATAAAAAGAGACTCATTACTATTCATAGCTGCGTCTTTTTAACTGTTTTTATATTTTTATAACACCCAGAAAAGACAAAGACAAGTCTGAAAGAAGGAGTCTAATCTTTCTTTTGGTAGGGTGCATGTTTATATGGTCATATATACGTATGCTATATTCTGTGTGCCTGGAAAGATCGGTCCAAATCGTCTAAAATGGCTGGTAATGAAGGGGTTGTCTTTTGAAAAATGGCTGCACTTTACATGCACGTCATTAACAAAACTTAGCATTAGCTTCCACACACAGATCAATGACCAGCTTCATGTTGTCACCTTTCTACTGCACTGTACTACCTGCTCTGTTCCCGTTCACATGAGACGTTTGAGCTCATTATGTAAATCTCAGGGTCTGTCGCTAATGTAGTCGAGCTGTTTTTCATTTTTATTCATGTACCCCCAACGGCAGTCTGGGTACCCCTAGGGGTAAGCTTACCCCAATTTGGAGCCCAGCGGTTAGAACATCGTTAAAAAGCGATCCTGTCGATGTAGGTCCATCACACAAGTTCAACAAGCACACCGATGCCCCGAACTGTACTAGACATCATGGGTCCAGTATCCTCCATGAGCCAGTAAGTGTCACGTTCCGGCTTAGGAGCTTTACGGTTCAACCCCAGAGAGGAGGACCCAGTTGCAGGTAAAAATGTCTTTATTGGTGCTATGCAGCAGAACAATGCACTAGCATGACCAACTCGATGACAAATGACAGTGACCCTGAACTAAATAGACAACACTAATGGAGAACAACTGAAAAAGCAACTGAAAACGGAACAGAGCAACAGAGGAAGTAAATACAAAATAAGGGTATGAAGTAGGAACAGAGGCAAAGAAGGAACTAAACGAGCTGTTACGGCGGGGTGAAGCCCGATCGTGACAGTAAGTAGCCTGCTAACGAATAAACAGGTAAAAGCAAAAGTGGTATTCATCAAGCTGAAGATTATTTCCATCATATTGCGGAATGACAAAGTGCAGCTTCCACTTTGTAATAAGAAAAACATTTTGTTCAGTTCACCGCATGCTAACATCACCTTCAGTCTCCATGAACCTTGTCATCGTCCTTCCCTCCTTCCCTTGCAGGAGGTCTTCTTCCACCCTGGGCCGTCACACAGCCTTGAGGAACGTCCAGCTGTGTCAAATCTGCCGCCTGTTGGTATGAGCTGCACCCAGTGTTTACACAGGGGTGACCTGTTGGTTGGGATGGACTTTGCCCTTTTCACAGCGGATGACAGCAGGCAATGCGTCAGTCTCCACATTCCACCACGGAGGACGAGGATCTTCCTCCAGATGTCTGACTCCAATTTCTAAGCAGTATTTTTATTCACTGACATTTCCACAAAGTCTTCTTTGGAGTCTTTGGTGGTCTGAGTCATGCTCGCTGAAACGTTGAATGCGTATAACTTTGCTTTATCTCTGCTGAGAGGAAAGCTTGCTGCTTTTGTCTTTGAATGCACCATGCTGTCAACAGGAACTAATGAGAAAACCCATATTAGCCAACTAGAGTTCCGCAGACCAAAACGGGATTTCGGAAGGCTTTTTGTACAGTGGAAGCGCTCACGCTGAACACGACCCTATCAGGGATGCTGCCCAACCTGTTTTTGTGCATTTTTATGTTACTGTCAAAGAACACTATTAACTTGAAACACTTAAAAAAACATTTAAAAGAATTCTAGTGTAAAATAAGTCAGTACATTTTGATTAGCATCTCCTGCATAAACCAACTGCGTTCGTGGTTTCTCTCCACGAACGCCAGCATGTACATATGAAAAACAGTGATTATTGCAAGCAATAAAAAGATATCTGAATACAACACAATTAAATACATGTATTTGTACGCTTGTGTCTTCGTTGGAATAGGTGTGTATGCTATGTCAGTTGGTTCTTCTGTTGCAGGCATGTGTCTGGCCAGCTATGTGGGGCAGGTTGAGCATGACCTGTGAACCAGGAAATGCGGGAATCGGTGTGTGTGCTGTGCTCTGGTGGTGGAAGTGTGAAAAATAAGTTGACTGGAAGCAGCCGTTCGCCATGTTCTTTTTTGATATTGAAATCCTTAAGCAAAGATTGATTTAAGCTACTTTTGTATCGATATAAGCAGACCAAATTGGCTGGCGGGAGATGAAAAGGGCATCGTAGTAACCAGATTATCATAATAACCGGGTATCGTACTAACGGAACTAATTATATCATAAAAGACTAGAAATTTGCCGGGAAATGAAAATAGTATCGTAATAAGCAGTAATTCGTTATAACCGATATCGATATAACGAGACTTTACTGTATATAGTCTGGCATATTCCAAAAACATGCATGTTTGGTTGATTGGAGACGCTAAATTTTGCCCAAAGTCAGCTGGGATAGGCTCCGGCACACTATTATGCAATATATTATAATATAATTGAATCCAGGTGAAAATGCAAAATATTTAGTTGACTTAAATTCAATGATATATCAATATATGAGCTAAAAACAAGATTTGATGATACGCTTGATAAATGGCCTTAAAGGTCTGCGAGCCTGGTAGCAGTAATGGCCGTCACCTTCTGACTTATTGCAATGTTTACCACCTTCCCGCTTAACCCAATGTTTCACGACCTTTTTTTAAGGCCACGCTGCAATTATATTCCGCCATAAACACCATACATATACTGTACTTAATTGGCCACGCTTCTTTTTGATGTCGTCGTCGCTGTACGGAGCGACTCATTAGCATTCCAATTTGTCAGCTACGCTTTGCGACATCTCAACCCTGCCCGTCTTCAACCTGATTAGACATCTAATTAGCCGGAATAACCGTCACAAGCTGCTAAGAAATTCTGTAATTGGTAATTATGGTGGTTATATGAAATTTAGCAAAAACTGATCAGATGCATTTGAATGTATATTATATTGCCGTATAATGTTTTTCACCTCTGCTTTCTAGATGCCAGCATCATCTGGAGGTGATGTATGACTCCATCACATATGAAAGTATGCTAAAGGAGCACTTATGTTGAAGAATTGTCCAAGATCACCAGCTGCCTGGCGGACTCCCATTAACCTGATGTGAAAGGACGCCTTCCAGGTTATTTATGAGCCTAAAGATTGAGCAAGGTAAGAAGCGGCAATTATCTACCATGTCACTTTCTCTAGTTTATATCAAACAGATCATACTTCATCATCGCCGCCCGAGTCCACCAGCAGAAATACAATCAGCGCCGACATTGACCAGCTGTCTGGTGAAAAAACATATTTGTACGAGTGAGAGCGGAAAGTGGCCGGGTCACGGTGAGAAGTGGTGCTTTTCAAATAGCGCTAATAATTATTACAGGAGTATACACATGAAAGTTTTAATCTGTGAGCGTTGCCGCGGTGTGAGATCATGCCGCACGGTCAAGCTCGGGACCTGCTCGTGTGAAATTCATTTACTTCAAACCCTGGCGGACTTTGATGGAGGGGGCTCTCGGAATGTGGCCGCCTGCAGCAAATCCAAATAACAGCTTTGAGGAGGAAATGTTAAGAGGATAGAGCCTACTGAAGGCTGGAGGGTCGATGGCGGATGTAGAAATTTACCAAAAATTTGGTAGAAAATTGCACAAAAGTTTTGATTAGCTGTCCAGGAAATGCTTTCAGTAACACTTGGGAAGCTTCCCCGTTATGGAAAAGTGACTTTTAAACAAAGTGAGAGCAGTACTATATTGTGTAGTACAATGAAATAATATAACAAGTACATGACAGTACTTAATTATACTCTTCTGTACTTCTGTGTGTACTAGCGTCTCCGCCTCAACCCCCAGGACAAAGGGACTGTATGACTGACAAAAGGGTTCACTCCGTTCATGCCGTTGTTCTATGGAACGAATATGCCGTGGTGCACAGAGTGAGCCCGCTTTCATTTATTGTGTGATGAATTCATGTATGAGCAGACCTCACAGCTAGGAGACCAGGGTTCAATTCCACCCTCGGCCATCTCTGTGTGGAGTTTGCATGTTCTCCCCGTGCATGCGTGGGTTTTCTCCGGGTACTCCGGTTTCCTCCCACATTCCAAAAACATGCTAGGTTAATTGGCCACTCCAAATTGTCCATAGGTATGAATGTGAGTGTGAATGGTTGTTTGTCTATATGTGCCCTGGGATTGGCTGGCCACCAGTCCAGGGTGTACCCCGCCTCTCGCCCAAAGACAGCTGGGATAGGCTCCAGCACCCCCCGCGTGATATAGACATAGACTTTCTTTATTGTCATTGTACAATAACACAGCAGTGAAATTGCCAAAGAAATGTTGCCTGGCTCCTGTGTAATAATAAATAATAAATAATAAATAATAAATAATAAATAATAAATAATAAATAATAAATAATAAATAATAAATAATAAATAATAAATAATAAATAATAAATAATAAATAATAAATAATAAATAATAAATAATATAAAATGTGGATAATAAATAGATGACTTCAAATATGAACAATGTACAGCGTACACAGTAATTTGTACAAATAATTTCAATAATTTAGAATAAATAACAAGAATTTAAAGCGGTAGAAAACGAATGAATGAATGCACGTATTATCACCCCAGGCTTGGTGCACATGATCTCGTGGTGCGAGATCTTGTCACACCCCTCGTGTTTGCTCCACTTTTGACAGACGGTCGCTTTTGAAGTTTTACCCTGCTTTTCCACCTCAGTAGCAACTGTAGCTTGATACTTGATACCGATACTTCAACATGGTCAAGGCAGGACTGGACGGAGGATCAAACCCACAACCTTCAAGTTGGGAGACAAAGTGTATAAGTGTATACAGCCTACCGCTGTGTAGAAAAAAAAGGCTTCGCTACACATCTTAAAATCATTTCTCAGCCATGGAGCTCACATAGTAGTGTCCTTTTTATCTGGTATAACGTTCTGAATAATGAGTTTGTCTCCAGTGGAGTGTACGGTCGAGCTGAAGATTGCTAAACAACGCCAAATATCACAAAAGATGCAGGAGAAATGCGATGCTGGAGACTGCAGTAACATCAGGGGAGTTAGCAGGTAGGCTTTTATTGGAATACTTGAACAACCTGCTGACTGAGCTGTCCTCGTGATGTTTGTTGACAACAGATTGAAGCATTTGTTGACATTTTTCACGTGCTGTAAATGTCAAATTCAGAATTTTTGTATTCCTTAAAACATAACAATCACGGCATTGATGAAGCACCTGCATGCTGACGTATCGTACAGTTCTTGATTCTGTCTCCAGCAGATGTTTGGCTGTCTTTGTGCTCCCATGAGCGTGTATCTGGTGAATTACATTAGTAGAACCTGGTTTGACTTAATGAGTCGATAAGCGCCTTTTTGTGTGATACGGCTTATCCGTGATTGCAGCTGTTTGGTAACATTGAGCCAGATCGCCTCGAGATATCCCAGATAGTTTGAACCTGCTTCCCAGCGCGGGGGCCCCTGGGAGGTCGAAGATGAAAATAACCTTTGCTTTGTTTGTATCTCAGTAATGCGAGGTTTTGTTGTTTCTGTTGTCTTTATGCATGGCTGCATGTAGAGACGTGTCGATGCTATCATTTGTAGCCTGCCTTTTTGTTTGCCAGAGAACAACTGATAAGAATTACCCATGTTGACAAACGGTGGTTATTCTTTTGTTGGAACAACAAATGCTTGCTATCATACGGACAGTGTACATAATGAGTTTTTGCACTTTGCGGGAAATGCACTTCCTTTGTCAGGATGTCTTAACATGGTTGGAAATAATAAATAAAACAAATACAGTATTCTTCCAACCTTGTGACTGCCTATCGACATTAGGATCAGTAGTGACGACTCGGCATCGCCATCCCATAAAGACGCAAACGGACAACTTTCGACTGATGCAGCGTTAACTGCAACGTTCCTGTAGTCGCAGCAGATGGCACAGTGTTATAATCTTTGGTTTTAGTCGTTAATTATTAGTTGTCTAATGGGTCAGTTTCTCTGTTTCCACAAAGTCTGTGCTGCCTGTTGGCTCATTTGCATACTAACAGTGATTGGATATTTACCGAGGGGGGGTTGCGATCTGGGCTGTGAAGAAGCATGCAGCACATCCGGAGACATGAGCGATGAGTGGAGAAGTTTTCACTTCTATTACAAAAATGTACATGCTGGTTCAGACAGTTACGTTAAATAGTGATTGCTGTGGTTGTTTATTGCATTGAAATGTGCCTGTCACTCTCAAAAACCTGCCTGTGAGATTTCGGTGATGTCTGCACTAAGAATAGACCAGGTCGTAGCGGGCGATCAAGTACGGTGTTGTCATAAAATTTTCACTGCGCCAAGCTGAAAATGTGGACGCCTCCTCCTGGGTTCCCAGTCTACCAGTGTGCCACGCTCCGCCACCCTGCACTACAAAATTAGATGGGAGGCTACTACTTGAGGAAATACAGTAAAAACAAAGTAAATGAGGCCGTGAATACTGTAGTTTTTTCGTTATGTTGCCTTTGCATTAGTCTATTTTTGCATCAAAATGAACATTATTGCATTTAGTCAGATTAAAAGTGTATTTCCCAGACTTTGGAGGGATAATGTATACAGTATACTATATAAATATGCACTGTGAAAACCCCAACCACTTTATTTACCCCAATTAGTCACAGAAAGCAGACGTTCATATTATGCAAAAGTATGTAAATCTAGCCTTCAAGATTGATGCTAGAGGAGATGCGAGCATGCAGACAAAGTTTGATTAAAGTGAAAAACCAGAGAATGATGTTGTGCTTTTTAACATTGTTGCAGGCTTTTAATCTCGTATTTTAAAACAGAACATTCATGGCAATCAACACCAAAATGCAATTTTGTGCAAATGGTGTTTTCTGCTTTATGTAAGTGACAAGTGTTATTTATGGTGTCTTCGCCGCAATGAAATAAATTGACGGCGGAGGTTCTCTCATTTAAGATGAACATTACCTGCATACCATGAAACGGGCAGGTGTCATTCTATGAAGAACGACAGTGAGACCATTGAATGTATTTTTGGTGATTGCCTCCATCTGGAGCATGCTAATCACACCTTAACGCAATGGACTGTATATTGCGTTGGACTATGGCGCTCACCTTGTGTATTGTAACCACCTTCAGATTTGACCAAATAAACAAGATCCTCCCGACAAAATCCTTATATAAGCCAGCTTTGTTTTCATCAAGCACACATAAGTGTGCCTTATGAAACATTTCTCGTCTGCTTATTATGAATAGGGAGATGTTCTCAGGCACTTGATAGCACTTCACCCTGGAGTTGAACAGAGTGCATATCTTGTTATAAAATGTGATTGTGCTTTAAGTGGAAATGGTGCACATAATTTAGTTAATGATAGATCACTTCTAGACTCTTGATGCTTCTTTGCATTTTCTCATAATTATGTTTTTTTTTGACTTAGCATATATTGTTATACGTGTTTGTAAATCACCCCATAATGCAAAATGTACTTTTTAATGATGCTCCCTGCAGAGACCGATTATGACCACCAAACAATAGATCCGTTTGCCCCAGCTTTATTTCAAAAGGCTTCGCTACATATCTTAAAATAAAGGCCTGCAAACTATCCGTCATTTATGTAAGTTTCATCATTTTTTTTAACAAATAGGCTAACCAAGGCTGCCATTGGCTGGCGATCAGTCCAGGGTGTACCCCGCTTCTCGCCAGAAGTCAGCTGGGATAGGCTCCAGCATACCCCCGCGACCCTGGTGTAGATAAGCAGCATAGAAAATGGACGGATGCATGCTAACCAAGGATGATGTTGCTGTCAATGTACGTAAGTGTTATGTTAGCACTGTAGCTGTTTGTGTCACTTGAATGTGACATATGGCATCTAGTTAACAAAAAAAAGTAAACCAGTGAGTCTCAAAAAGTGGGTTGTGATGCCGTTTTCAGAGCTTAATAATCACCCAATTTCTGTGAATGCACCGTGCATTGTCTGTTTTTCACTTGTTACACTGCCACAAGATGTGTGCCATGTTTATGGGTGGCTTTGTCAGCCTTGAGCGCGAATGGAAAGACACAGCTTACCTTCTGTCCGACACACAGCTTCAGATATCTGCTGGAAAAGAGTGCACCATTGAGACAGCGTCTCACTACTGCTGCAAACAGTCCCTTTTGAGTTGGAAAATGCCCGTAATGTGGGTTTCCGCGTGTCATTGAAGAGTGAAGAGTGGGTCAAACAGCAAAATAAGTAACAAAACCCTCTCAAGAGCACAGCGGTCGAGTGGTCAGCGAGCAGACCTCACAGCTAGGAGACCAGGGTTCAATTCCACCCTCGGCCATCCCTGTGTGGAGTTTGCATGTTCTCCCCGTGCATGCGTGGGTTTTCTCCGGGTACTCCGGTTTCCTCCCACATTCCAAAAACATGCTAGGTTAATTAGCCACTCCAAATTGTCCATAGGTATGAATGTGAGTGTGAATGGTTGTTTGTCTATATGTGCCCTGTGATTGGCTGGTCCAGTCCAGGGTGTACTCGCTCAAAGACAGCTGAGATAGGTAGAAAATGAATGAATGAATGAAAGACAACATAGCTTATTAGCATTAAAGCTTAACTCCAGCATCAAGGCTAGATTTTAATACATACCTCTCCGCTCAGAAAATGGCTGAAAAATAGCTCTTAAGCACTTTTTTCCGAGAAATCAATGAAATTATTGGGAATAATACCCCATAATACTCCCAACCACCACAAGGAAATACAGGACTCCATTTTTGTTAACTTTCGGTTATTATAACTGAGCATCGACACCATCCAAGTTTCCATCTAACAGTTTATTATTGCTGCATTTGGCAACGTAGTGGCGTATTTATCTTCATAAAACGCTAATTTGTTCATACAAATCCTGTCTTACGGGCATGCCCCGGCGAATGTACAAGAAGGTGAGGTATAGTTTTAAAATATTACAGCATGCTTTTCATTGCTTCCTCACATACATTAGAGGCTCAGTTAAATATTCACATGTGAATAGACCTCCATCCCCTGCTTTTACCCAGCATGCACGGCACCGTGCAAGTACATTCTGTATTGCCGAATTATTACCTAATTATTACCTGGAAAAAGTCACCAATATGAAAAAACAGCACCTTTTAACATGCAGGCGCAGGCACTCGGTGTACGCTTTTGTTCATAAATATATAAATATTTACACAGTACAAATATACTATACATGATATCATCTTGACAATGCAAAAAATGGTTAATTTATCATAAATAAATGGATCAATGTAAACACTGGTCACTAAACACTGTCAGTGATGATGCGTTGACAACTGAGCATTATTGTCTCGAATGCGCAGGTGTACCTAATGTTATGGCCTGTGAGTGCGCCACAAGTGGAGTCCAATGTTGTTGTTTGTCGTGTACCTGCCACGCAGGTGCAGCACATTATTGCGAGTGGGCTAAAAAATAAATCCTGGCTTGGCAACGTGGAGTCATTTAGCGGTCAGAAAACGGAACATGGCCAGCGCTTCGCTCAAAATAGTGAAGATGGTGCTCCGTTTCGGCGGGTCCTTGAGGCCGCTCAGGCGGGTTTTCAGGTGCCTGAAGACGGCGTCGTCAAAGAGGGGGTCGTCTGCCGTGATGGCGTCGACCAATTTCTGCGGGGAGCCGAACTCCGACATGAGGTCCTTCACCACGGGTTTGATGACCTGGTCCATGTTCGCCATGGTCCGCACGTCTTCTATGTGGCGGGGGCCGAGCTCCTCCAAGGCCCGGTAAAGGAGCCGCTCGATGACGAGGACGAGGACGTCTATGCGCACGGCCGTCTTGCACTTCCGCTGCAGCTTCTGGTCCAGCTGGGTGACCAGCGTGTACACCAGCAAGCGCGTCAGCTTCTCCTGCAAGGCCGTGATGTTTTCCGATTCCGGTTCGGACGACACCTCGTCCATGGACGTCACCTGCTCCGTGGTGGCGCTGCGAGCCTCCGCGCTGGTGCGGCTGTCCGAAGTGCCGGTGGCCGGCGCGGACCCGGAAACCTCCGAGGAGCGCTGCAGGTCCAGCCTGGGGACCACGGGAACCCCCGGAGGCAGGTCGCTCAGTTCCTGTCTGGCGACGGGGGTCGACCTGGGGTTCATGGCGGTTTCTACCAGCTGGTTGATGTCCGTGAGCGCGCCGGACACCTCGTCCGCGTAGGTCTCCTCAACCGGCTCCATCTCCAACCAGAGGAAGAGCTGCTGTAAGAACCTCCACACCGCGTCCTCCGTCATTGCATACAAAACCTCCGGGGAGAAGATCTGCCCATCCCAGTGGATCTTGCCCCGGCGCCCCCAAAGCACGGTGTCCATCAGGGGTGTCTGCGGACGCCCCGACGGCACCTGGTAGACCTCGCTCTGACAGGACATGACGTAATCGTACAGCTGGGACGTCAAGCCTTCCGAGAAGGTCCCGATCTTCTCGTCGATGTAGCGTTTGACTTTCACGGCCCTGTCCCCCACCTCGATCTGGCTGAACTCGTTGTACAGCTTGTCCACGCGCTCCTGGATGGACTCGAAGTCGAAGGCCGGGTCCTGGGACTGCCGGACGCACAACTTGCTGGTCCTGTAGACGGGCCTCTGGTCGGGGAACCTGGTGGCCTCGCTGCCCGTGGAGGCTGGGCTCTCGTCCTCCGGGTTCGTGAAGCGAGAGCGGCGGTCCGGGGTGAGCGACACCAGGCACGCGTCCCGGTTTCTGACCGAGCTCTTCAGGGTGCCCAGCATGCGCGCGAACTGCATGCGCGCGAACCGGAAGAAGCGGAAGCGACGCAGCTTCTTGTTGGCGCCCCCGATTTGCTTCTCTTGGGACTTGAAGAAGTTCTTGACTTTCTTCAATATCAGCTTCCAGTTGAGGTTCAAGCGGGTGACGCGCGCCTCGCCTCGGACGCTCGCGTCTCCGGAGCCTCCGTGCGTGTCCTGGGTGATGGTCTTGGTGATGTCCAGCGCCGCCTGCTGGGCGTCCTCCAGCGCCGCGGGATCCACCGCCTCCGTGCCTTTCGACTCCTTGGTCAGGTTGGCCCATTTCAGGAGGATCCGTCTCACGGACTCGGTCATCTCGTTGACCTTCATGTCGGAGCCTCCGCACGTCACCTGGCGAGGGGTGCGCGCGCAGGAAAAGACGTGCCGGAAGTACTCCACGGCCTTCCGGAAGATGGAGGCCAGGTTGGACACGCTGGACATGGTGCCCCGGATCAACAGCGTGGGCTCCGAGGGCCACTCCGTGGTGCTCTTGGCCACGGAGAGCGCAGAGTTCACCCTGTGTTTGACCTCTGACTCCATGAGGGAGGTGAGCTCCATGACGTCATCGGACTTCTGAGGAGAACTGTCGCTCTCCAGAGCTGCGGAGAAGGTCTCCGTGATGCATTCACTGAGCCTCGGGCTGCAGCGGTCGATGGCCATGTTTACCTGGGCCTGGGAGGCGTGGCCTCGCAGGTGCTCGATGAAGACGGGTTGAAGGTGCTTGACCACATCGGAGGTGATCTTCTGGATCACTTCGGTGATGGTGTCCACGAGGATCGCCTTCGTCTCCGAGTCCGGTGTGCCGGCCACCAGGAGAGCTCTCTGGGTGGCGGAAATCTGACCGACGCGCGCCTTCACCGCCTCCACGATAGCTTCGGGTCTGATGAGGTCCTCCATGCTGCCCTCCGGTCAAAGGTCCAGTCAGATCTTGCACACTAAGAGACTGATTTCATCCAGAAACGCGGACATGGCGCGCTCGTCTCGGACACGTCCTCGCCACCGGGGCGAACATGATCTTTTATGTCCTTTTAACAAAGCGCGGTGCTGTGCGGCGAAAGAAAGGTGACGTCACCGGCGAGTGGGAAACGTGCTGCCGTGACCCTCTCGTGACGTCACCGGCGTTGACGTAAGCTGGAGAGGCCGCTTCCCAGGGCGACGCTTTGGCGGATCTCCACGTCAAGAAAACATGACACGCTTTTATTTCCTTACTAAGATGCCGTGGATCGTGTTTGGTCACAAATTTAAGTTTAGTTGCATCTTTTTATTTTATTTTTTTATTAGTGCACTTCAAGTGCAATACAGAAAATGCGTTTTTTGTAGAAACTGCATGAAATTGAAGTGTTGTTTATCATTTATCCAACAAGCAGAAACGGAATGTGCGACTTTTACTCTTGAAAGATGTGGAATTATTAGGAAAATGGAAACAGGAATATTCAATATGGTCCGAATGTTGAATATTTTGAGGGGGGGGGGCTGGGTTCCCCCAGAATGAGCTGATTATTTTGAGGTTGGAATGGTTGGAGAAATGCCACAGTGACATTTTTTTAGTGAATTTTGGTCACAGAAAATTATGGGACAAGTGATGATTTTTGTGGAATCTCTGGGAAAAAAGTCTTTGTGGGAATTTTTGTCACATGGGAGTTATGGAAAAAGCTACAATTGTTTGCAACATGAGAAAAAAATAAGTCCACATAATTGTCCATTATGATGATACAGTAAAGTCTCGTTATATCGATATTCTCGGGAGTCGGAAAAAATACCGATATAACCGGACTATCCATATATCCGATCTGAACTGCATTAAAAGTGGGCGGATCTTTGATATGGCATGTAATTTTCTCCTTGAGTTCATGGATTGCGTATCTAGCATGCTTTTGTACTACAATACATTTTGTACTACAGTAAATAAAAATAAACTTACGCTGTAGTGATTACCGGTTACCGGGACATAATTCACCCCGGAACTATCGATAGGGAAGGTGTTGCCACCCGGAGGGGTAGGCGCGAGGGACGGGTGTTTTCCGCTGTGTGTGCTGCACTCTGGTGGTGGAAGTGTGAAAAATAAAGTTGACTGGAAGCAGCCGTTCGCCGTGTTCTTTTTTGGTATTGAAATCCTTAAGCAAAGATTGATTTAAGCTGCTTTTGTATCGATATAAGCAGACCAAATTGGCTGGCGGGAGATGAAAAGGGCATCGTAGTAACCGGATTATCATAATAACCGGGTATCGTACTAACGGAGCTAATTATATCATAAAAGACTAGAAATTTGCCGGGAAATGAAAATAGTATCGTAATAAGTAGTACTTTGTTTTAACCGATATCGATATAACGAGACTTTACTGTATTAATAATAGACTTTTGCTATTACTCCAACTGTACATTTTCCTTACCTTTAATTTTGAATGCTCCCAAACTGTAAAAGTCGAGCTATGCTACTGTTAAAAAGCAACAAGTGACAAGTGCGCCCATGTAAAGCATCTCTGGCATCCTTTCACA
This sequence comes from Doryrhamphus excisus, assembly GCF_037039965.1. Lineage (NCBI taxonomy): Eukaryota > Metazoa > Chordata > Actinopteri > Syngnathiformes > Syngnathidae > Doryrhamphus > Doryrhamphus excisus. Next base: position 1,263,216 of record NC_136379.1, read on the forward strand.
TAAGCAATTATCTGCTTTTCAATACCTCGTATTTCTGCCTCATCGCGGTCGGGAATTCTTTGCCTTCCAGACAATTACTTGGCCCTGCAACACTCATTAAAAAAAAGCATTGGGTGGGTTTCGGGGGTGGCATGGCATTCCTTAAAATCCCACGGGAATGTGTTTAATTGAATCTTCTATCGGGGCCATGACGGAGCAATCTATGAACCAAAGTGGAGGAGGTTTTGAACGGAAAGCATCCACTGATGTCTGCATCCATCATTCCGAGGTAAAGCGTAAAATATTGATTAAATCCAGCAGCACCTCGTTCACATCTACATGTTCTCTCCTCTCTGCAGACGCCCACCAGGGTCTCCACACGGTGTCTTCACTGACTGCAGTTGACATGGAGTCTGAGGGAGGCACGGGAGTTGAAGGTTTGAATCCCATTGTGAACCGAATCTATAAATATGGATGTTAGTATCGTGATCGTTAGGCTGGGATCAGAAAGGTCATCTTGGTGAATGTTTTTATCATGGGACAATACAGAATATACGCAAAGTAAGGACTAATATCGATTCTACTGTGTTTACCAGTTCATATTTCACAAAAAGCTTCTAAAATATACTTTTAAAGAGCGTTCATTGTCATATATCCATGCCAACGGTCTCGGTCCACATGTTTGGGGTATATGAGAATTTGGATGGTGGCTTTCATGCTCGGCCAAATGAACCAAACTACCCGCTAAAATGCACCAGAGTTCATTTTAACCGAACCAAACAAGACAAGTGATGCATCCATGGAGCAATGAACACAACAGCACAATGGTATACAAAGCTATTCATTTCCAGATGAGAGAGTGTGTGTATGTGTGTGTTTCTATACGCTAACACGTTCAATAGAAACAGTTCTGGGCATGCATCACCTTGGCAAAAAGGGAATGATTTCTCCAAGGAGCTTCTCTCCTTATGTTCTTTGGCATGAGCCTCCAATGCGCAGCACTGTTCCCTCTCCCTATATGACCTAGTGTATATCTAATTGGCATGGACAACACAACATGTCCCCCTTTGGATTGCATTCCTTTTTGAGTGTCTGAATGAATAACATCCACTGGATCTCGCAAAAGTGAGTTCACTTCTCAGGGGAGAATCCTATAGAAGTACTCGAGTCAGTGTACAGCTTGTGTAGCAGTATGGAATTATTATGCACTCAGAATGAGTCAACACACAGCCATTATTGTCTACATAGCGGGCAAGAGTGAGTGAGTAGCAGGAGCATTGTGTCATGGTGACGCTAGCATGCATGAGTGCTGTTTGTACCCGGAAGCTGTGGTTCATTGAGTGAAATGTGAATTCCAGCATAAAGCGACCTTGCGGAGTTGTTTTTCAATATGATAAGGGGATCAAACACACCTCTGAGATGACATGTAACAACCTGTGCAGCTCTGGTCAATTCCATGCCCAAGAGGATTAAGGCAGTTCCAGATAAGAATGATGCTCACACTAAACATTCACACCTAGGACACAGATTGGACATATTCATTCCAATGTACCAGCTACTTAGACAGTAATGAAATGTTTCCATCAATGAACCGCAGCTTTGGTCAATTCCATGCCCAAGAGGATTAAGGCAGTTCCAGATAAGAATGATGCTTACACTAAACATTCACACCTAGGACACCGATTGGACATATTCATTCCAATGTACCAGCTACTTAGACAGTAATTAAATGTTTCCCTCAATGAACCGCAGCTTTGGTCAATTCCATGCCCAAGAGGATTAAGGCAGTGCCAGATATGAATGATGCTCATACTAAAAATTCACACCAAGGACACCGATTGGACATATTCACTCTAAGGTACCAGCTGCTTAGACAGTAATGAAATGCCTCCATCAATGAACCGCAGCTCTGGTCAATTCCATGCCCAAGAGGATTAAGGCAGTGCTAGATAAGAATGATGCTTTTACTAAAAATTCACGCCAAAGACACCGATTGGACATATTCATTCCAAGGTACCAGCTACTTAGACAATTAAATGTTTCCATCAATGAACCGTAGCCCCCCAGTACTGGCAGCACTCGTGCAACCCCAAATTTTTGCTACGCTCGCCCTGCGGGTCTATTCAATTTTTTTGGGTCATGTGTGACCTATGTGATTTTTTTTCATGTCAGTGTGAACAATGCAATTCAGATTATTTTCAAATCTGACCTATTCGTCATTGAAAGGCATGGTGACGCTAGCATGCATGAGTGCTGCTGGTACTGGGGAGCTGTGGTTCATTGAGTGAAATGTGAATTTCAGCATAAAGCGACCTTGCAGAGTTGTTTTTCAATTTGATAAGGGGATCAAACACACCTCAGAGATGACATGTAACAACCTGTGCAACTCTGGTCAATTCCATGCCCAAGAGGATTAAGGCAGTTCCAGATATGAATGATGCTTACACTAAACATTCACACCTAGGACACCGATTGGACATATTTATTCCAAGGTACCAGCTACTTAGACAGTAATGAAATGTTTCCATCAATGAACCGCAGCTTTGGTCAATTCCATGCCCAAGAGGATTAAGGCAGTGCCAGATAAGAATGATGCTCACACTAAACATTCACAACAAGGACACCGATTGGACATATTCATTCCAATGTACCAGCTACTTAGACAGTAATTAAATGTTTCCATCAATGAACCGCAGCTACCCAGTAATGGCAGCACTCGTGCAACCCCAAATTTTTGCTACACTCGCGCTGCAGGTCAATTCAAATTTTTGTTTTTTTGGGGGGGATTTTGTGAATAATGCAATTCTGATTGTTTTCAAATCTGACCTAATGGTCATTGAAAGGCGTGGTTTATCGTGCAAAACTTGGATGAAGGTGCTCACCGTGTTGGCGAAAGGGTCATTGAAGTAGCTCACTACAATGTCCCACCATCTCCTACGTGGAATCATTTGGTTGAGCAAATATTTACTCCCGTTGCACAAAATCCTTGAAATTGCCACAAACGTGTTAAGGAGGGTGCAGCAATGTTTACGTCCATAAATGTACTACTTTGGTAGTATGAACAAATGTCATATTTTAACCAAAATGAACTAAGCATCACACCCTGCATTGTGAAGGTAGCCTTGATACTACCTTTAGCCAATAATATTTAGCTAATACTGGCTTTGTTTTGGCTTATTTTCAGTGGAGAGTAAATCTATACTGCTACACAAGCTGTACACTGACTACTCTAAAGTATTTCCGAGTTTCTTCCTATAGTATTGTCCCTTGAGAAGACACACAATGCTGAAATGTGAGGAGTCTCCTCACTTTTGTATATGCCAGGGGTGAGCAAACTACGGCCCGGGGGCCACATCCGGCCCGCCAAGTGTTTGAATACGGCCCGCCCAATCTTTCCAAAGTATTTCATTTAAAGTCAACATACAACCTGGCATCATGGCCTGAGCCAACCTTTTGATGCTTTTATCAATTTTGTTTTTTGGCATGGTCTGTTGTTTACAAAGTGCTCCTGAAAAAAGGGACACAAGCACATAATATTTATTATAATATACATTATTAGATTATTATAATTATTATTAGAACTATTATGATTATTATAATTATTATATTAATGCTAATTATTATATTAATTATATATAATATTATTGTTATATTTGCATATTTTACATAATAATAATATAATACTTATTATTTAAATTTTATTGTAATTATTATAATATTTTATTATTTTTAAAATATTTAAATATAAATATAAAATAATAAATAATAATAGCAGATTGCATGACAATTTTACAGATACAATAATACCAGGTGGACTGTTACGTGTAAAATGTATAGTCTGCCCCCCCCCCCCCCCCCCCCCCCCCCCGTAAATTTTGTCATATCAATGCGGCCCGCGAGTCAAAAAGTTTGTCCACCCCTGGTATATGCAGTGCCAGCATAAAATGCGAGGAGTTAATAAATGAAAGAGAGGGGGGTTATCTGCAATATGCAGGCAATTATTGTTTTGTCTAATGTTTTGCCTCATATTCCGCTTTTGCAGAGGTTGTGATTTTTGTAATTGCACTTGTAAGCAATTTTTAGCGGGGGGGGCAGAGGAGGGGAATGATTTATCAGCGACAAGTTTTGCAATCAGTTAAAGCAGGCGATAAGCAGCTGTGTGATCTGCAGTTGTGCTTCCAGTGGCTTTTTACATGTGCAGCCATACATCTGACAAATAGAAACCAGTGATGGGTTGGAGGCCGGTGTCTAATGAGGATTCTACTGGAGAGCCTGACCTCCAAAGTGAACAATATCCTCCAAGAAACAGAAGCTGTGACAATGACAAAATGCAAAACAAGAGAATCTCTGCATGGTCAAGCAGATTAATGAGCCCAAACTCCAGCTTGTCACATTGATTGGGGACACTGCTGCTGCTATATGGTGCATTCAGGAACCATTTTCATGTGTTATGTTGCAGGCCTTTTGTCATTTAGAGCCATCAATCTACACTCACACACCCCAGATATCCAACAGGAAGTAATGGGAGTTTTAGATGGTCAAAATTCATTCTTTCATTTTCTACCGCTTATCCTCACAAGGGTCGCAAGTGGTGCTTGAGCCTATCCCAGCTGTCTTCGGGCGAGAGGCGGGGTACACCCTGGACTGGTGGCCAGCCAATCACAGGGCACATATAAACAAACAAGCATTCACACTCACATTCATACCTATGGAGTCGCCAATTAGCATGGTGCTACGTGTTTATACATGTGTCTACCTATAAAATAGAAATGTTAGCATGCTAACACCGAACATGATAGTACTCAAATATTTAAAAGTGTCTACCCGGGAAAATTGCAAAAAATAGTAGTTATGCTAATGTTAACATGCAAGCAATGCTAACATGCTAAAATTAGCATGCTAACACCTAGCACCCGGAAGGCTAAATGTGCCAAACAAGTACCTTTTTTGTGGAGTCATATGCACAAAACACTCGCAGTATGAAATAATCCTTTAAAAAAATTCCTGGATTTCCCCGTGCGTGCATCCATTTTCTATGCCGCTTATCCTCACTGGAGTCGCAGGTATGCTGGAGCCTATCCCAACTGTCTTCTGACGAGAGGCGGGGTACACGCTGGACTAGTGGCCAGCCAATCCCAGGTCACATATAGACAAACAACCATTCACACTCACATTCATACCTATGGAGTCGCTAATTAACTTAGCATGTTTTTGGAATGTGGGAGCATATGCAAACTCCACACAGGGTGGAATCAAACTCGGGTCTCCTAGGTGTGCGGCCTAAAGCTAACCACTCATCCATAATAAACGACAAATGTGTTAATTATAAACAAGTAACATTAGTAGCATTTGTACAAAACAAGTGCCGCAAGGTATGCTGGGATGCCTGAAGCAATTTCCAGCTTTGAAACCCAATGCTTTGTATGACTTGTTTGGACTTGGCAAATTATTATTATTATTATTATTATTTATATAAGTTTTTAAAACTAATTCTCAAGATTTTTTGGTTTATTTTTTCAACGTGTTGAATTTTAATGACATAATTTTAATAATTTATATAAAAATATAACAATTATTATTATCACAAATATTCATTATATCAAATATCATTTATAATAATCTATAATTCATAATACATAATAATTCATAATAATTTATAATAATCCATAATAATTTATAATAATTTCTAGGTTATAATAATTTGCAATAATGCACAATAATTTATCATAATTCAATAATGTATAATAATTTTTAAGAATTGTTAATACCTTTTTAATACTTTTTAATTTAAAATATTTTTTAAAATACTTTTTAATAATAAAAATAAATGTTTTTTTTGCGACAAATGTGTTAATTATAAACAAGTAACATTAGCAGCATTTGTACAAAACAAGTGCCGCAAGGTATGCTGGGATGCCTGAAGCAATTTCCAGCTTTGAAACCCAATGCTTTGTATGACTTTTTTGGACTTGGCAAATTATTATTATTATTATTATTATTATTATTATTATTATTATTATTTATATAAGTTTTTAAAACTAATTCTCAAGATTTTTTGGTTTATTTTTTCAACGTGTTGAATTTTAATGACATAATTTTAATAATTTATATAAAAATATAACAATTATTATTATCACAAATATTCATTATATCAAATATCATTTATAATAATCTATAATTCATAATACATAATAATTCATAATAATTTATAATAATCCATAATAATTTATAATAATTTCTAGGTTATAATAATTTGCAATAATGCACAATAATTTATCATAATTCAATAATGTATAATCATTTTTAAGAATTGTTAATACTTTTTTAATACTTTTTAATTTAAAATATTTTTAAAAATACTTTTTAATAATAAAAATAAATATGTTTTTTTTGCGACAAATGTGTTAATTATAAACAAGTAACATTAGCCAGATCTGTACAAAACAAGTGCCGCAAGGTATGCTGGGATGCCTGAAGCAATTTCCAGCTTTGAAACCCAATGCTTTGTATGACTTTTTTGGACTTGGCAAATTATTATTATTATTATTATTATTATTATTATTATTATTATTATTATTATTATTATTATTATTATTATTATTATTATTATTATTTATATAAGTTTTTAAAAATAATTCTCAAGATTTTTTGGTTTATTTTTTCAACGTGTTGAATTTTAATGACATAATTTTAATAATTTAAATAAAATATAACAATTATTATTATCACAAATATTCATTATATCAAATATCATTTATAATAATCTATAATTTATAATACATAATAATTCATAATAATTTATAATAATCAAAATTTGACACTAGAGTGGAATTAACCAGTCACAGCAAGTGTCGGTTCTGTGTTTACTTTGCTTACTTTTATTTTGATGCACGAGAATTTAAAGAGCCTCCAGGCAAATTGTGCTATAGCTTGGGGCTTTGAAATAAAATTGACTTAACGATGCAGCATTTAAAAGTTTTGTGTTATATAAAACACAAACAATGAAAAAATTAGATATCAGGAGCTTAACAATAAACAATGTGTTTTCTGATTGAAATGAATGCGTCAATTAAGTCGGAACAGCCTGGTTAAAAACGTTTCTTGTTTTGCCGCAGTAATTAGTCTTCATTCTGAGCATAAAGACAAATACAAAAGTATTTGATGATGAGTGGAATTGGAGCGTGTTATATAACTACAGTAGTCCATCACATCTCATTCTCCTCACTTTCAGGTAGCTTTGAACGCTCGCCTCGGGCCAACGTCAGCCACGAGACAGACAACATCACAGCCGGGGTGAGTCCAGATCCCATTCAACACTTCCTTTCACAAATCACAGCAGGGAATGTGTTCATTCCTGACAGATAAAACATGGAAGATTATACTTCAGATGTCTGCTTAACTCGTTTTGGGTTTTTTATAGCACGGGTTTTACTTTTATTTGTCACCCTTTGAATACTGCATCATTCATTCATTTTCTACCGCTTATCCTCACGAGGGTCATGGCTGGAGCCTATCCCAGCTGTCTTCAGGCGAGAGGCGAGGTACACCCTGGACTGGTGGCCAGCCAATCACAGGGCACATATAGACAAACAACCATTCACACAAGACAATTGGGATAGGCTCCAGCATACCTGCGACTCTAGTGAGGATAAGCGGCATAGAAAATGGATGCACGCACGGGAAAATCCAGGAATTTTTTTAAAGGATTATTTCATACTGCGAGTGTTTTGTGCATATGACTCCACAAAAAAGGGTACTTTTTTGGCACATTTAGCCTTCCGGGTGCTAGGTGTTAGCATGCTAATTTTAGCATGTTAGCATTGCTTGCATGTTAACATTAGCACAACTACTATTTTTGCAATTTTCCCGGGTAGACACTTTCAAATATTTGAGTACTATCATGTTCGGTGTTAACATGCTAACATTTCTATTTTATAGGTAGACACATGTATAAACACGTAGCACCATGCTAATTGGCGACTCCATAGGTATGAATGTGAGTGTGAATGGTTGTTTGTCTATATGTGCCCTGTGATTGGCTGGCCACCAGTCCAGGGTGTACCCCGCCTCTCGTCCGAAGACAGTTGGGATAGGCTCCGGCATACCTGCGACTCTAGTGAGGATAAGCGGCATAGAAAATGGATGCACATCCATCCAGGATTCTTTCATACTGCGAGTGTTTTGTGCATATGACTCCACAAAAAAAGGGTACTTGTTTGGCACATTTAGCCTTCCGGGTGCTAGGTGTTAGCATGCTAATTTTAGCATGTTAGCATTGCTTGCATGTTAATGGTAGCATAACTACTATTTTTTTGCAATTTTCACGGGTAGACACTTTTAAATATTTGAGTACTATCATGCTAGCATGCTAACGTTTCTATTTTATAGGTAGACACATGTATAAACACGTAGCACCATGCTAATATTAAGATAGCATTTTTAGCCTTTTTCATTGGCAGACACACTGTTATACGAGGTGTTAGCATGGTAACATTTAGAGGTTAGCATTGCTGTCATGCTGATATTATCATAACAGCATTTTTTGACGTTTTATGAGTAGATACTTACATGAACAATTAGCACTATTGTGCCATGTAAGCATTGCTACGATACTAACATTAGCATAGTATACTTTTTAGCCTTTTTGGGTATTATGCTAGGTGTGACGTTAAAATGTTAGTAATGCTAGCATCCTAACATGAGCATACTTTATGACTTTTATGAATATGAACTTAAACAACACCTAACATTATTATGCTAGGTGTTAGCATTTTAGCATGCTAACAAAATTATAAACATTTTTATCATTTTGAGAAATTTGAGAGGTGGGATTTATACAAGGGTAGCACGGTGATCGAGTGGTTATCATGTAGGCCACACGGTCAGTAGACCTGGGTTTGAATCTCTGCTTGGGCATCTCTGTGTGGAGTTTGCATGTTTCACCCGTGCGTGTATGGCTTTTCTGTGGTTCCTCCGGGTTCCTCCCACATTCCATAAACATGTTAGGTCAATTGGCGATTCCAAATTGTCCATAGGTATGAATGTGAGTGTGAATGGTTGTTTGTCTATATGTGCCCTGTGATTGGCCGGCGACCAGTGTACCCTGCCTTATGCCCAAGATAGGCTCCAGCATGCCTGCGACTCTAGTGAGGATAAGCGGCAAAGGGACAACATGCAAATATTCTCCTGTGGCCTACATGCTAACCACGTATTCACCGTGCGGCCTCTATTTTTTCCTAGGGGGGGGATAAAGGACAGGCGTCCATGAAGACATGAGGAGATTTTCCATCCATAAAAGATATTTCTCATGTATTAGTACATCATCCACAATTTGTGCCAATTTGTCACACTGCCTCAAGACAGACATAATCCAATGTTATGGGACTTGGATGCAGCTTCTTTTTTCATCACTAATTTTACAGTATCCGTCTGCATAGTGGTAATTACCTGCATGGCATATAGTGTATATTTTGTGCATAAAATGTTGGCAGAGAATTGATTAGTCTATCAATAAATACTGCATACTGCGTAGTAGCGTGCAGTGGCCTTCTAGCCTGTCTAGTATGAAGCGTCAGTACATGATGAATGAGATGTCATGCGTGGGAAAGACTTGTCAACAAAGACGGATGCCAGGTTTGCCTGACAAATATTCAGCTGCATGTGAAGGAAAGAATCAAACAGTTTGATCGGCTCATGTTTTGATCACTGCAGATTTGATGCGGCGCTCGTCTTCTATGCACAGCAGGAAATGCGTCTTTTGGCAGACGACCTGCCAAAAACACGGTGATGAATATTGAAGATGGAATAAAATAATTTGATCAGAGGACGAACAAAGGGAATTTCATGCATGGGATTATCCGGTGGTCCACAAACAAAGGGAAGCCAAATATTTTCACAAGGAAAAAAATCACATTTTAAACAAGTAGCATGATGACCTAAATGTATATTTCTTACATTTCAAATCCAGTATATGAAATATCATTATTTTATAATGATAAAAACATCTTTCATTTTTCTTATAATAGAGCAACCACCAATAAATGTTATATAATATTACATAATTGCTGTTTTATTCTCATATTATGAGCATTTTCCCCTAAAAGCTTTTTTTTTTAATAGTGAAGGTAACTCCATTTTATTTTGATAAAAATTACATTTGTTGTTGTATGATTGAATTTTTTTTAATTTATATAAAAATATGCCAATTATTATTACAAATATTCATTATAGCAAATATCATTTATAATAATCTATAATTTATAATATATAATAATTTATAATATTTTCTAGTAATTTACAATAATTTATAATAATTTATAATAATTTATAATAATTTATAATAATTTATAATAATTTATAATAATTTGTAATAATGCACAATAATTCATCATAATTCAATAATGTATAATAATAATTTATAATATATAGTAATATATAATAATTTATATTTTTTTTATAATTTGAAATATTTTTTAATAATTCTAAAATGTATTTTATAATATTTTTAAATAATTTTCAATATTTGTTAATATTTGTTAATATTTTGTAATAATTTGTAATAATTTGTAATTTATAATAATTTCTAGGTTATAATAATTTACAATAATGCACAATAATTTATCATAATTCAATAATGTATAATAATAATGACATTTATCATCATTATAATTGATTTTAATTTTAATTATTATGACAATTAAAATGATACATATACAGTATTGCATAAATGAAAAAAAACAATACTGCGACAAGAGTGCTTAACTTTAACATTAGTCTTTTTTTATTTCTTCCAAAAAAGTGGGTGTTTATTTATTTTTTTGGCGTGATCTAATATGAATATGTACTCTGTATATGTACTCTGAATATGTAAAGAAAGTCAAATCTTATTTAGTCCATCAATAGTCCACGGATGACTGAAATGACTCCATTCAGAGACATTTAGCAAAAGTAATCAAAGTACTCGGACTGTCCTTTCCGGACGATTGTCGGAACGTATGGAATGTCAGCTGCTGAGGGCAACAGCCAATTGAAGCCGGCTATTATTGGGCGTTGCTTGGCTACCAAACCTTACTTATTCGGATGAGACGTGATGAGATTCATGCGGCCCTGACACTTGAACACGTGAATGCATGGTGCCATTCCACTCCAGACTACCTGGGAGATCGGGAAGGGTGGCTAATCTAATGAGGGAACGATGCGGACAGCAGCAGATATTGCATGTGTGCAGCCGGGCTGATATCCAACGCTCTCTCACATGCGCCGTTCCAAGGGATATAACATGTTTTCTCTGGTCCACACCAACTTACACTTTGGAGGTAATCTCCACTTTTGTGTTCTGTGGGGGGTTTATTTTTTTTTTCCATCAAAGCTCCACACTTTCAAAACTATCTGCTCCATACATACGGTATGTGTGGGGGGACATGCTGTCACTCAGTTGGTTAGCCGCGTATCCTTGCACAGTGTGGATAAACAGGAATGTGTTCTGTTTACCAAGTCAGACGCTTTCATGAATTAACTTATTTTTCTCTGTAGGAAGTAAGAAATAAGGGAACTAATATGTTTCAGCATCAAACTGTGTCCATCCTGAAACAGTGAAGGCTGCAAAGGGAAGCCTGGTCCACACATGGTATTTTTAAAACCGCATATGCAATTACCCACCAAACTATTTGGAAAATAGCACCGGGTTGTCCCGCTGCCTCGTACAAACAAAATGCTGAGAGCGATCTGAGTAAGTCAGCGATTCCTTCATTCTTAATAACGTCGCCAGATTCAGAGCAAAAGTGCAAATATTTCAACTGTGGCTGACATGCGCATGGTTGATAGTTGGTTTTGTCCTGCAGATAGAGGTTTGTATGCTGGAATCAGTTCCACAGAGATCTGTGGTTTGACATGCCCAGGTGTGTTGCTGTCACAGCATTGCATGCAACACAAATATTGCAGTAGACCTGGTCTAGAATATTAAAAACAAAAATATTAACAGCTCTATTCAGTCACACGGCATATTGAATTGAAAGATTAGTATGTGTTGCATCAAATGAAAGCAACCTCTTGTGCATACACTTAAACTGGCATGAATGTGCATTTTGAGGGCATTAATTCCTCATGAGGCTGAGTAAAAATAATATTGAGCTATCAAAACATGTCAAATACCATTTAAAATCTGGGGTGAAAGAGTTAGTTATGGTGTAATTAGATGTAAATTGCCTTAAACAGTTCATGACAGTGTGGCGTACACATGATAATCCCCTGGTAATGACAATTCACTTGATATCATTTGCTTCAAAATAGCTTAGCCACCAGAAAATCCATCATATTGCACGTTTGAATCATTTTCATATCCTACGTCACATTCTCAATCATCTAACTGTTGTGTTGGTAGCTCTGTAAATTTTACTGTGCTTGGACTTCGATACAATAAGACCTTTAAGACTACTTTTAGCACTAGTTTGAAGTGTTTTGGTAACATGCAGTAATTTAAAAGTGCTGTAAACCAGTGTTTCCCAACCTTCACTGAGGCAAGGCACATATTTTCGTACTTTTCAATGACTTATTTATTGAATTCTGCAGTCTTTCTCGCCTTCTTTAGCAAATTCCCTGCACCTGCAACTTTCTTTGGCCCCGTGGTGGGTTATTCAGTGAAATAATGCACTTTATGTGTCTGAAGACATGAAAGAAACTGCTACCTGGATGCTGCTTTCACTTTTAATAATAGTTTTTGTTTGCTTGTTTCACTGTAAATAGATAAAAATGTACAATAACCCACAGATTAGATAGTCTTGTCTAATTGAGATGGATCTGTGGTTTTTAATTTTATTGTATTTTATTGTTTTTTTCATTTTTAGCAAGTAATCTATGCTATTTTTTTACCATATAAATAAAGCCTTTTATTTGAAAAAATAAAAAAAATAATTGTATTTTTAAATTAGAAAATACTTTTCGCACGTATTTTGGTAAAACACTATAACCTTTTTGTTGTTGATGGAGCTGTATAAATGGAGACACAGAATGAAGAAAAACTTTATTTCTTTTTCTGCGTCTTTTGCTGATTTTTGTACCTATACACGACCAGACGTTTTATTTTATGTAGCTTTTGAGTCGCGTCGTTTCTCCGTGCTTTTATTTTGACAGGGAGCAACGTCAAAACAGACGCACGTGCTGCCCTCGTCGCTTGCCGTACTCACTTCCGCCATTGTTGTTGACAGTTTGACTGCATGCTAACTGCAAGCGTCCCGTTTGATGCCCGTACAGCACGAGCCCACGCGCGTAATTAAAGGGAAGGACACCCCAGCCGGGAATGGCGGCTTCCGGAGTGTCGCCACGGAGCAGATAGCACCGACAGGTACTTCTCATACTTTTATCGTCTTTCATGTCAAATGCTGCTAAACGCATCAGAGCAGTTAGCTTCCTCTCGAAGTACGCTTTCTCCACTATGTGGAGTTTACAAAACACAACCATGACTTCGTAACTTTTGCATTAAAACGCTTTATTTGAGGTGCACTTTTTGTTTACTGCTACAGAGTCTGTAGTAGTAAACTGTGAGACTTCATTGTCAAGACACCCGGCGAGGTGGTGGTTCCACAATATAATGATCCCATAAAAATAAATGAAAAGCTAAGTATTTAATACGTATTATAATAGTGTTATGTTGATTCATTTACTTTATGCATTTTAAACCGTACATTGAAAACATGGGTTTGCAGGAAGACGAGGGACTTGACGAGCTGCTGACGTTAGGGGCCGTCCACAAAGTGCATGCATCGTGGTGCACGGGGATGATAATGCAGGTTTTAGCCTCATGAGACTCAGAAAATAAACACAAGTAATAAATATCTTGTTTGAAAACAGTACTCTGCTGTATAGGTGTAGTTATTTAAATTATATTTGTTTTTAGTTATCTGTTTCTAAAATCTACATAACAAGGGACACATTTATCTGTTGAAAACATGCGTTTCAGTATAAATTAATGCAATATGCATTCGCAATATGTTGTGATTTCAAATTGTACCACTGGCTTTCAATTTAATTATTTATATTTTGTCCACCATTTAAAGTATAAACACAATTCCCGACCTTTTTATTGTGCTTCTGTATGTAAAAACATTTTTTGTGTGTTTTTTTTTTTCTTGTAGCCTTTTTTTTTTCCCAATGAGGAAAAAAAATTGTTATGTAAACATAATAAAGTCATAATTGCGGGACGAAAATGTACATGAAGGAATGCAAAATGGAGCAAACCGCCTGATTTAATGAGAACAAAGTCAAATTATTGAGCAAAAGAAGTTAAATTCTTGCAAGGAAAAAAGTAGCAATTTTCTGAGGATAAACTTGTAATGTTGTGGAGAAAAATAATAATTTAAACAGCGGAGTTGAAATATGAAAGCTATACATTTATTCTTTGAAGTCGTAATATGAGAAACAAATAAAACAAAGCAACATTGTAATTTTTGGAAAATTAGGTTGGACAAAAAATCCAGATGAAAAGAAAATTTACAGAAAAAGATTAAATATTTTGAAAAAAAACAGGAAAAAGAGCAAAAAGCAAATTTGATACCAATAATACCCTTTTTGATGCAATTTTTTCTTGAAACATATACAACTTTTTAACATATCTATATGTTTTGCTTTACAAAATATCAAAGTGCCCCTTGCATTCTTTCTTTTTTTTTGTATCTGACCGTGGCTTGGACATCCTTGAATTCTAAAAATATATTTCTTGTTCCCACAGTCAGACATTATTTCTCAGCCACAATCAAATGTGTGGACAAAGTCTTCATTAGTTAATGTTTTTCATAGTTTAGTCCATCTATTCATTTTCTATGCCACATATCCTCAGTACTGTTGTGGGGGTATGCTGGAGCCTATCCCAGCTGTCTTTGAACGAGAGGTGGGGTACACCCTGGACTGGTGGCCAGCCAATCACAGGGCACATATAGACAAACAACCATTCACACTCACATTCATACCTATGGACAATTCGGAGTCACCAATCAACTAATGCAACTCCACACACATGTAGTCATTTTCTACTATACGGTAAAGATGGTGGCATTTAGCTCGATGTTTGACAGGTTGCACATAGTAAAGCTTTTCCGCGTCCTTGTTAGTTGCTTTCCGAAAAGGACACCTGCCAGTCGGCTGCATTGTGAGCTCCAACGGGAATTGTGTCCGCACGCGTCTGCTTGAATGAAAAGTGAAAAACGCTTGCCAAATGAGGACTCATTCAATGAGTAGGATTAACATTTACCAACAGCTGGGCCTCTGGTCAGTATTTAGGGTTATTAATATGCCGTTATGACGACATGCCCGTTTGAGCACCGTCATCTGAGAGACGCCATCTATCACTGACTTGAAGAGAGGACCAATAATGACTCTGTAATCCCTTAGAATCTGGAACCTCCTGGGAAATTACCATGTCAGTAATGATGGCTCGTATTTTTAGTCTTCCATGCCTGTGTCTCATGACTCGGACGCCTGCGTATGCACCACTTCATCAACTGACTTCACGAGCGTGTCCGAGTTGGGAGACGAGTACTCTATTAACCTTGTGTTGGGGCGTATTCAGTAGCACTGCACACAATATGAGGAACATACTGTAGTACATGTGCTTGATTTGTTGGAGTATATAAATATCTCGTTTTATGTGTGTGTGTGTAGCATTTGTACATGTCAGCGGGTTCTGCTTCATTAATGTGCGTGATTGATCCAACCAAATATGCACGTCATTGACCTTCAGTATCCATGTTGGTGTTCTTGACCTGCTGCTCTATGAAGGCTTTGTGCTTTTGTAAGTAAAGGTGCAGGACTGTGAAGCGTGTGGATTTTATATGCACAAGCATTTTGTTTGTTTTTTAGGCTGGCCTTCTGTACGGTCCTTATAGGGCGAAATGTTAGACATTCTGTTGGATGGGAATATCCATATGCCACTGTTGCACTAGCTGACATCTTATTTTTTAAATAACGGTGCATTTCTAGGCTTCAATTCTGACAGTTCAGAGAAATTCAGGGGTTATCCAAGGTGATCTGTCTGCTTGGAACATAACCAAGCATCCATAACTTCACTTACTTAGAAAGTCCAAGACTGTCCTAAATTGTGAATATGCAGAATGTATTTTCCCCACTATAATTCATACATTCATTCATTTTCTTCCGCATATCCTCACGAGGGTCGCGGGGGTGCTGGAGCCAGCCAATCACAGGGCAAATATAGACAATAGACAAACAACCATTCACACTCACATTCATACCTATGGACAATTTGGTAATGGTAATGGTTTTATTTCATTTGAACATGCATCAGATTACAATTGAGTGCATCCCATAATCAGTTCCCAGTTCCACATGTCCAAAAGGAGTGGGCAGAAGCAAAGCTTATTAAATCCTACCCCTCCATCTGGTACTTTTACAATCACTAACTGTTACATTTGTTCACTTCCTGCTTTCCAAATACAGTTTTTTTTTTTTTTTAATAATGCACCTCGTACCGAAGTACTGGGTGATATGAGCATCCAATGCCATAATGGGTACCATAGTGCGTGTCAATATAGTGATATATATAGCACATCATGACTGGTTCAAGACTCTTCATCCTTGTATTTAGCAAACATCAACTGCTTGTATTGTTTCTTGAATTGGCTCATCGTTGTGCATTGTTTGATTTCCTTACTCAATCCATTCCATAGTTTGATTCCACATACTGAAATGCTATGGCTAGCATAACGTAGTCCTAGCATAGAAGTGTTTCAAATGTACTTCTTCCCTGAGATCATATTTCTCCTCTCTTGTAGAGAAGTATTGGATGACATTTTTAGCTCATTGCTTATTTTTAGCCTTATGCATTATTTTAGCTGTTTGAAGATGAACTATATCAGCAAGTTGAAGTATTTGTGATTTTAGAAATAAGGAGTTAGTATGTTCTCTGTAGGAGTGGCCAATTAACCTAGCATGTTTTTGGAATGTGGGAGGAAACCGGAGTACCCGGAGAAAACCCACGCATGCACGGGGAGAACATGCAAACATCACACAGAGATGGCTGAGAGTGGAATTGAACTCGGGTCGCCTAGCTGTGAGGCATGTGTGCTAACCACTTCTCCGCCGTGCAGCCCAACATGAATGGCATTACGAAGGGACAATTTTTCCCACTCCAAGAATCTTGTAGAGACCGCGTGAAAGTATATCAGTCAGTCTCCTAAAAGAGCTACGAGGGAAGGTGTCGTCCCCTCGAGGGTCACGACACACAGGCTACAGTGATTAGCGGCTATAGCAAAATAAAAAATACTGCAAATACTTTGCGTAAACAGAGGAAACTGTGTTGGCTATTATTATTTGGGCCTGATCTGATGTCAATTTCAGCCGGTCGACATTTCGTGACATGCAAAATAAATAAATAAGACGATAAAATAAATAATATTTCCAAAGTATAACACCTCATTGTGCACCATTCATTTCCATTCTGTAGTATTCAGCAGTAGAACATAGGTAAGTTTCAGCAGTTCTCAATAAAAAAAAAGGATAAAAAACTTTTTTGTGAAGATTTCAAGCACTTTGACACAAATGTAGCCATATATATTGAGACAAAATATGTCAACAACTATTCCACTAAACAACACAAATACTAACACCATGAATATTTACAATGTTCACATTTGCAACTGAACTGTGTGTGTGTGTGGACATGTTCAATTTCCCTTCAGTGCGTAACCTCCTTCATGCAACACCTTGATGCCTTTTCACTTCCTGGTTCCTGTGCAGTGTGTATTTCAATGGGAGAGGCCGAGTTCTTATAAAATGCACTTCTGCCATTTTGTGGTTGTTGTTTTTTTCAGCCTAAAACTGCATCAAACATGCTATCTTCCATTGTGGAGTTGCATCATCACCTCTCTGTGCCTCTCGTAAAAGACATGTAAATACGTCTTTGGGAGAGCGCAGTTGGATTGGAAAATAATGTATAAATACGTCTTTGGTAGCAAATAAGTGAAATGGATACTTCTTATTTTTTAATATGCACATTGGTTCATCCCAGGTTCGAATCTCCACTAGTAAGCATCATTGGTATTCATCAGGAAGGGCATCCGGAATATAAAGTGCTCAAGCCCCAATCAGTATGCGGATCAAAAAGATCCGCTGATGAAAGAAACAAACAAAAAATTGGTAAAAAAATAACTTTTGCCTCATATGTCACGCTTGAGACTGATCCTATTCCGCAATACCAGTTGGGCACCGAACGATCACTTATTTATATTCCATGGATACATTTTCGCCTGGACACTATTCAGGCTATGATGCAGCGTTTTGCAGCATCTGAACAGTTTGTAAAAGAGGTTAACGTTGCCAACGATACGTCAAAAGTGACAACAATATTTGGACAGTTAATGAGCGTCTCAGGCTGGTTGAAGTCAGACTGATAAAGTAAGCTTGCCATCCGCCACGACTTTGGTGTCTGTTCCAAATTCCTGCATCCTCTCTGTAGTGTGCTTTTCTGCTTCAATCTGTCTGACAAAACTTTCCTGCCAGAGGCGCTTTTTTTTTAGTGTTTGCTAAACTTAGCATGTTGGCTCAGAACCACGTCAAAAACATTCGCCTTGTTTTCCCACATCGAAATTGTTTCCGCCCACCTGTGCCTGTTTGAGAAGAGGTGACATGTCTTCATTGTGGGATGGTTTACTACAGAGCCTTGCTTGATTTTTTTTTTTTTTTCGGGTGCTCATGGATAAGAAAAGGCAGTTGCAATGAGGGTAGAGTCCAAATGAGCTATAAAAAATACAACAGTGGAGCAGTTGAAATCCCAAATGGCTCTTTCAGAGACAAAGGGCTTTGTTTTATCCATTCTTGTCAGTCTGCATGTCATCATATTTGCTACATTTTCCATAACAGAGGAGTAGAATATTTATGGACCACCTACAAGGAAAAGTGAATTTGAACACTGCTCACAGTCTCCGGAAAAGTACGACTTGTGAGGTTGGGGCGAAACAACAGATTTTTCAGTGTGTCCCCACACAGAACACACTCGGTGAGGTACAGGAAGTTTAACCTCCCCACAATATGCATAGTCAGGCATCTATGAAATTGAGTGCAGCACACAGGCGTTGGCTAGTGGGTGTCACGGATAGAAGGAGTGTCACAAGAGTTCTCGTTCAGAAAAGAAACTGGGATAATGAGAAATTGTGCAATAAATGAAAATGAACTTGATAATTTTGCTGGACTCCGGATATTGTCGTCATGTGCATCGGTGTCTGTTTTCATCGTCTCCTGTCCCAGATAGGAAGAGGGTTTTCCACTCCGTGCATTGATTTCAGCACCTTGGAGCGTTTCTTCCATGGAACAACGGCATGAACGGCATTGATACAGTCTCTTTGTCTTGGTGGGTGGAGGCGGGGCCGCTAGCATAAGAGTGTAGTGTCATGAGCAGCCATGCAAGGTAACATGCTAGAAATTAAATCTTTTTTCATTGCACTTTTCGGTCGCAACTAATGATTATTTTGATGACTGATTAATCAGTTAATTTATTTTTTCTGATTCATCGATGAATTTTTTTTTTTTGCCGTCTGCTCTCATGGATGTCTAAGAAAATAAAAAATAAAAACAAATTCACATTTGAGTGGTAGATGCAGATATTCACATATTTAAATAAAAAAAACAATCCATGACTAAAATAGTTGTGGGTTAATTGGGAAATAAATTAATCATCAATGTATTGATTAATTGTTGCAGCTTTACTTAAAAGTAATGTTAAACTCTGGTTTGTCTTTTTAAAATAAAAAAAAATCACATTTCAGTGACAGAGGTAGATATTCACATATTTAAATAAAAAAACAATCCATGACTAAAATAGTCATGGGTTAATTGGAAAATCAATTAATCATCAATGTATTGATTAATTGTTGCAGCATTACTTATAAGTAATGTTAAACTCTGGTTTGTCTTTTTAAAATAAAAAAAAATCACACTTGAGTGACAGAGGCAGATATTCACATATTTAAATAAAACAATCCATGACTAAAATAGTTATGGGTTAATTGGGAAATCAATTAATCATCAATGTATTGATGAATTGTTGCAGCTTTACTTAAAAGTAATGTGAAACTGGTTTGTCTTTTTATGGTGGACCCAGTCTTGTGTATCGTGTGTCTCGTGACACCCCTAATGGATATTAATGGCGCTAATGAGAAGCCGTAGCTTGAAAACACACTTGGCAGAGGGTACAACTATTAATCCTGAACTTTAGGCAATAAGGAACTTACAGAATAGATGGTACAGTACCTGGAATGCCGGGCTACTTAGCAATTTAGCTATTTATCATCCATGATTTTGTTTTGTTTCCTGTGGACTTGGCTGTGTTGTCTTTAAAATGGCATATGAATGCTGTAAATTAGCTTTTAGCTCAGCAGATTAGCGGCATTTAGGATGGAAGTTGCTGCGACAGACGGTCTTCCCAGAGTTGAGGATCTGTAGAAGAGTCACCCAGTCAATATCATATCCAGCAAAGAGATGCAGGATGGTCTAAACCACAAGAAAAAGCCCCTTGAGACAAACTAAAGCCGCAGAGGTGGAAGGGTTTATCGATATTGTGACTTTTATTAACGCCGGCCCCCCTTTCCTCCGTTTCAAAGACAGATTCAATGGGTCCGACTGAAAGACTGCAGCATCAATGCCCTGTGGTTATTCATTTGGACGAGCGTGGTGTTCGGCTTCACTACCAATCTTTGCACCTTATCCCAGTGGAATCTAATCGTATGTGATGGCTCCTAAAGGTGTGAAGTAAATTAATTTCATAGCCCAGTAATTTAGTGAACGGCATTCACATTGACAAGGAGTTGGGGGAAGGGGTCCGCACTGTACGTTGATGGTACTCTTGCACAGCAGAAAAAGTATTCATCGTCCATCTTAGGTTTGACGTAAAGACTCCACTCTCATCACTTAACAGTTTTAGCTGACTTGGATTTTTCTAATGGCAGTTCTATATTGCTACGGTGAACTTGAATAGAACTGAAACACCCCAAAGGGTCCTCTTTTTGGATTTAATCGTGAATGAGATGAAGAAGAGGTTACAAAGTCTCCCCCGAACTAAGCGAGACGGGCTTTAAAAGACATGATGACCATTCTAACCTGTATGGTCCACACACTGACCCCATAAGGGTCGTACAGATTCGTTAGCGTTTTTAGGAAAAATGGAAACGTCCCTTACAATTTTGATAAACCGTCTCTTCCTTGTAGTACTTCTCAACTGGGTCACCATTCCACAGCAACCAAGCCCCCCCAGCAAGACTCAAACCGATGCCTCTCTCCCTTTCAAGTGCGATCAAATCTGCAGCAGGTAGCCAGATGTTTTCCCACTCTCTGAATTTCTTAATGGGATTTTGTGTCGTTGAAGCCACCAAACAATCGCACTTTACGGATGACTGCAAACACCATCTCATCTCTTCTCCCTCCCTGCTAGATCTATCCTTGGCGCTGTCACTGGTGTGACTTTTTGATGAAAGATAGTTTCTGATTTGCTGCCAAGGCTTTTGAAAAGACTCCAAGCTCTAAAACCAGGATGGCTGGAGCAAGCGAGACATCTGGATAAATGTGCGAAAGGATTTGACTGCTTTTCCTCCCTCCGAGGAAATGCTGGAATCAGATGAAGCACTGTAAAAAAAAAAAAAATAAATAAAAAAACAGAATCTTTAATCCACATGCCAGGGCAAAAAATTCTTCTTATGGTTTTATTATTTAGTACACAAATATTAGAATATTAACCGCATACGAAAAAGATTTGGGTTGACTCCATGTATTCATTTCACGAATTAGACCTTGGCTGTCTTTGAAGGCTGTGGAGTGTTTGGTGATTATGGAGATTAAAGTGTTGCTGCAGTCTCTAAAAACAATGTCTTCTTCATTAGATGTCTTCGGGGTGACGTGTTTGGCATGTACAAGTAGCTCAGCATTAAATATGTGGTTACCGCAGAGGCAATTTGTCCATCTTTCTGTACCGATTCTGTTCTTCAGGGTCATAGGGACGCTGGAGCCTATCCCGTGTGAGAAAGGCTCTGAACAGATACTGTATTATCTCATTCGCTACCAAACCCGACTGCTCGCTCCCGAAGATGTATATATGCGTCTTTTACGTTTTTTTTTGTGCAAGAGGCACAAGAGTTGGTGCAGTTTTAAGTTGCTAAAAAGGTCACAAGGCGGCCTGCATCCTTCCCATTGAAATACTTGCTCTACCGCAACCAGGAAGTAAAAAGGCATCTTGCCGTGTTTCGTAAAAGAGGTTATGCATTGAAGGACAATTGCAAACATAAATAGTTGAAATTGTTAATAGTTTATGTTGTTATATTGAAACGGTGAAGGAAAATACATTTCTGGGGATCACAATAGATGAAAATATAAGCTGGAAACCTCATATTACAAATATACAACATAAGGTGGCCGGAAATATTTCAATATTGAACAAAGCAAAATTTGTTCTCAATCAGAAATCACTCCACACTCTTTATTGCTCTCTGGTTCTACCATATCTTACTTATTGTGTGGAAATATGGGATAATAACTATAAAAGCAATCTTCACTCGCTAAATGTACTGCAAAAAAGGCCAGTAAGGATAATTCATAATGCCGCCTACAGAGAACATACTAACTCCTTATTTCTAAAATCACAAATACTTCAACTTGCTGATATAGTTCATCTTCAAACAGCTAAAATAATGCATTATATAATAATATATAATAATGCTATATTAGGAAAGCAGGAAGTGAACAAATGTAACATTTAGTGATTGTAAAAGTACCAGATGGAGGGGTAGGATTTAATAAGCTTTGCTTCTTCCTACTCCTTTTGGACATGAGGAACTGGGAACTGATTATGTGATGCATTCAATTGTAATCTGATGCATGTTCAAATGAAATAAAACCATTACCATTACCATTACCATATTTGGAATAAAATTGTGATTTTCATGGAGAACAACCTTTTTTTTTTTACGTTGTGGCATCGTTGTTTAGACATTTTGGCTATATATATAAATAATGGAAAAAGCTTACGTTTTTTTTTTCTGGTGAAATATGAGTCTAATCTTTCCTTTTGGTATGCACCATGTCCATTTAGCCAAAATCATCAAAAATGGTTGGTACAGATATAATATTGCCATAAAAATGAGATAGTGTGTTGGTTTTTCTGCCAATAATATCATTGTGCGAGCATGACATCATCAGACTGCCTCAGTATGCCCACGGCCTGGTAAGAAAACCAAAATTGAGCATCTCTAGTGTAAACCCTGGATAGATCACCAGTTAATCACTGTGGCAAGGCGCCTTCAGTATACTGGTCTGGTAATCCCATAGCATGTTTAAGCATGGCTACCCCATTATTTTTAGTTCCACGGTGGAACCTTGGATATACTCATTATCCTTAGTTTCCAGTCGAGAGCATGTAGGGTTTCCCCTAAGATTTTCTGAAGCTGTGGTGGTGGGCTGCATATGACATATTATATTATATTATAGAATTTTTCGCACACAGCAAATTTATGCAGTGCATGAAATAAAACACAAACTGTAAATTAAATAAACACCTAATTTTTACTCTGTACCATTTTGCAATACCAAAGGCAACAGCAGGCGGTAACAACATATAACGGTTAACACGGTCCAGCCAATTACATGATTTATTTTTACTTATGCAGCCAATCAATGCATTACATAGTATATGCTGCAGTTTTCCACATTAGCGTGTAATTATTGGGGCAGGGTTAGGGTTATTATTGGCAAAAACATGCTAGGTTAATTGGCCACCCCAAATTGTCCATAGGTATGAATGTGAGTGTGAATGGTTGTTTGTCTATATGTGCCCTGTGATTGGCTGGCCACTAGTCCAGGGTGTACCCCGCCTCTCGCCCGAAGACAGCTAGGATAGGCTCCAGCACCCCTGCGACCCTCTTGAGGATAAGCGGTAGAAAATGAATGGTTGAATGTCTTACGATAATATTAAGAATACATGGAAAATTTATTGTTCAGTAATATATTTTTTTGTTCAAAATAATTTGATAATATGACCATATTGTATGCAAACTGTGGTAAACATTTTTTTTTAATTGGATATAAGCCAAAAAATATGCTAACCAAGATTGAATGTTTTACGATAATATTAAGAATACATGGAAAATTAATTGTTCAGTGATATATTTTTTTTTGTTCAAAAATAATTTCATAATAGGACCATATTGTATGCAAACTGTGGTAAAAAAAAAATTTAATTGGATGTAAGCCAAAAAATATGCTAACCAAGGTGTATGCGAGACAGCAGTTATGACTGATAACTGGTGGGAGGAATTTTCCAATTGGGCTGGGGCCACAGTACTGTATTGTGTCTGAACGTCATCTCTTGTTCTTAAATCTTTAAATCCCATCTTACTCAATTTAACTCAGCCCCTGTCGTTCGCATGACGACCCGACACCTTGGATCACTTCCATAACAAGGTCTTCATCAAACGTGCGAGTGAACCTGAGGGTCTACTGTGCCTGAACATGGTATAGCGTTTCAAATTATTGATTTCTAAGACTATTATTTCGATCAACCTTTGCAAAGATTCCTGGAAATATTTTTTGCAGGGTTTTTGTGGAAGCCCACGAACTATCAAACCAGTAGCAGCAAAGACGAAACTTCTTTGACTGATATAAAAGCCTTACATAACATTATCCCGCTTGAGACCATGTCAAATGGAGATATTGTACATTTAAGAAATCAATAGCAGACACGACAAGAATTTTCTAGTCTTTGACCCTTCGTCTTTGCACTTTGATGCAGGCTAGCCTTGGCTGTAAGTGGGGGGGAAAAGCGACTGACAGCTGTTAGGACGAGAATGTGGAGTGACACCACGAATGAAAGGATCTGAATTCCATCTGGCCTGACCTTGTGATCAATACACTCCTTTTTAGTGCCGGTGGCTGCGAGAGACACGCACTCCCTTTCCAGACTAATAAAGACGACACCAAAGCTGCTCCTGTGTTGGACCGTCGATACTTTTAACACCGGCATCGATTCTCATTACAGCTAATGGTTTCTTTGCTGAGGAGGGGTATGAGGGCGGATGTGGGTTGCCAGAAATTTGACAATAGTATTGCGGACCGTGATGATGGTAACGGCGGCGGTGGATAGTGTCACTTTTCTGTGTTGACCACTTCCTGCTCGTTGGCCTTAATGACATGGATACAGCATTGTTTAGAATCGCCCTAAAGAGCTTCCACCCGGTTGGCGGTTCACGATGCCCTGCCACTCTACTGACTCGGCATGCAGTTGTCCACAGACTTCCATTTTTGGTAGCCCGTGGAGCTTCATTAGTTCATTCTAATTAGTGATCAGCCCCGGAAGGCACGTCTCTTTGGGTTTATCCGATGCTGCATGTACTCCTCTTAAGTCTCCACAGACTACGGCTGAGTTTTTTCTCTTTCTGTTCTGGGATTGCAGCAACATTATCTTCTCATCATTTCAGCATTCAAAGACCGCATTTAAAAGCCTTTGCTGACAGTAGCCAGACGGAAAAAACTATGCGTGCTCCCGATACCGCCGAGTGCAAGCAGATGAAATGTAAAGTTCAGGATGAAATCCTGAAATGGGAAGACAAGGACTGTACCTCATTATGTTGCTCTGGGGACTTAATCACAGCATTAATATTCACCTTGTGTCTCCATGTTGGGAAGATACTTAGAATAGTTTCATGGCGCCGAGATCTTTTGTGGCATTGCTGGTGATGGTGTGAGATCATCCACAAACGGATCTGCATAAATGCTGACAAAAATTGAGATTTGGACTTTGTTGTTGGGGATGCACACCGGCAATTCTCCAATTGTAGATGGTTGTTTATTTGCCTCGATTGGGCCATTAATTGGAATTGATCATTTGAGAGAGGCTTTTATTGTGATTCTGAAATGTGAAACCTCATGAGGAAGTGAGCAACAGCTCTCTTTGACCACACGGTCATTTATTAATATGTGTGTATTGTTCAGCAACAGAAACAGTGATGTAATAACCCAAAGCTCAGCTGTGACTACTCTTCATACCTCAGATGTAGCTACTGCCATCTTGTGAAGTTAATAAAAACAATGGCAATATTTTCTAAATAGTCATACACAGCCAGTATCGGAGACCGCTGTTTTTTTTGTGGTATTTGAAGTTGTGGTTTTTGTTCGCGAATGTTTGGATCCAATTCAAATATTGCGTGTCGGGTAGTACTGTATCGTAGTCTTCACTTTTTTGTGGTTCAAACGACGGGTCGATTAATCGGGTGAGTGAAACCATTAGACATTAATCAGTAATCGTTCAAAAGTTAGTTAGTTGACGCTGATGTTAATTATTTTTCTTACTAATAAAATGCAGATAATACGATATTTTTCTTACAGATGAACCTGACTGATTAATTGCATTTTTAAATTTCATTTCATTTTCTACTGATTTTCCTCACGAGGGTCGCGGGGGGTGCTGGAGCCTATCCCAGCTGTCTTGGGGCGAGAGGCGGGGTCCACCCTGGACTGGCGGCCAGCCAATCACAGGGCACATATAGACAAACAACCATTCACACTCACATTCATACCTATGGACAATTTGGAGTGGCCAATTAACCTAGCATGTTTTTGGAATGTGGGAGGAAACCGGAGTACCCGGAAATAAAAATAAATTATTAATTAATAAATTAATTACATAAATTATTTATTTTAATTACAGTTTATGTTGTATTTTATTGTGTGCCCTTCAAAAACGCTGGGTCAGTGCGTGATTGTGCAGGCGGGCAGTTTAGAGGGAACATTCGTGGACTGGGTTTACCATGGAAAGGTCTTCCACATGTATGGTGTACCGTGTGTGTATACAACATTGTCAAGGTTAAACAAGATTGATCCACTGCAACCATACATTGTCCTGACTTTTATCAATATTCCTCCCAGGTTGAGTGGGGAGTGGGGGGGTGGAATGAAGCCTGCAATGAATTGCCATTCCTAAAGGTTGTATCTTCAGTGAATTACTCTTTTTATGTAGGACACTTATTATAATGAGACACGACTGAACACACAACTTAAGGCTGGATTTTGTTTACGGAAATTAAAGACCCAGAGCGGATCAAGCCCAAACTGTCCTTTGCTAGAAAGGACAGATGGAGGGGGGGGGGGGTCGAACGATCTAGTTTAAGTTGGATAGCTTTGCCTCGTCCCAGAGGCTCAGCCGCTTCCCTCTCAGGCTGATAGTGTGGGATTCAGCAGCAAGATAGGAGCCGCCGTGTCGCTTTAATTGCCTGTTGCCTAAGAACTACTAACTAAGGAGGGTGAGCTGCATGTCAAATAGTTCCCTCCAACTAGATCCTGCGCTTACATCGGAATTCCAGCACAAATTGGTGGACACCTCTCTCATTTAAATGTGCTGCAGGGATTTGGCCACGCTGTCTCAGAGCATAGGGAATAAAGCCACTATCCATTTCTTAGACACTATACAAATAATGTATTTGCTGCATGTATATACAGTTTATGGAGTATTCATGTCAATGTTGTTCATGTTGTTGTTTGTAAATTCCAGAGGTTAGTGAAGCCACCTTAGGCGAGATTTGGTGAGTGATGTGTAATTGGTGGAAAACAAGGACTGCCTGGTCATGCACGTCTGAGTTGCGTGGGCTTGTGATCCGTTTGTTGCGGAGCACAAGGCAGACATTAAGTGTTTGCCCCCGTATTTGTCACACTTAAATGTTTCCGATCATCAAACTCATTTAAATATTAGTCAATGATAGTGAAGGCGAGATGAGGCCCCATACTGGTTCGAAAATGGATTCATTTCTTGAAGCTTCATGTGCACACAAAACCACCTGATGTATCTTCATGGGTGATGTTGATCTGTTTTGGCTCTTGGAAATGATTATATACTACAAAAAATTGTATAACCAAATGATTAATCTACAAAGTGTAAGATAAAATATACAGTATATATAAAATACTGAATGTTTTCTCGTCCATAATTGCCATGTATCATGTGATATGGCTAGCTTCATCATGGTTGTGTTGGTAATACTGTCATATATTAATATTATAATGTAGTACTATTAATCTTACCATGGATGGTGAAGGTCCAGTTTCATCTTTATGTTCGTGAAAGGCACGTTAATGCCTGAACATGGATGAGGAGTTATTATTATTATTATTATTGTACCACAACTCCTTGAAACACAATAAGCACCTCACCTCTCAATAACGATGACAAACAGTGAAAATACAGTTTATGAAATGCGAACATATCATCTCTTAATAGTGTTGATTTGGCTTACTGATCAAAATGTTTCCACACGGGAGAAATTTTCCTCTTTCTAGCTGACTCCATATCTTCTCTCTTTGGACTCCAAACTAACGTAACCGTAGTAACCAAACCATGGACCAACACTATCCACACGATCAACTGACTGACTCTCACCACAAAACCCCACATTTTAATGTTTAAGTCTGAGGGGTTTATATCGCTGAGTGACAGGCAAACATCGCGGCAAATTCTGAACCTTTTCCCGAAGCCGTCACGTGGTACAGCCGGGCAGCAAGGCTTCGGACGTCATCAATTCCGGCACCTCCCCCTAATGAATCAAGCCTCGGTACACGCCTCTTGTAACATCACTAGTCAATGATAATACGACTGAAGAGTGAATGCAAGTATAGCCCCCCCCCCCCCCCCCCCCACCCCTACCCCAACATATAACTTGACTGAGGACTGGTGTGGATGTTGCTGGTACAGCTAAGTAAGATTTTGCTAAAGCAGCCAGTGTTGGGAATCTTGCCTCATTAGCCCTCCACCATTAAAGGGGGTCACGATCCCTTGGGATGGGGTTTTCCCCAAAATACATCAGTATTTCCCTCTTCACTGTGTCATCATCCTGGTGGTCTGGTGCCTCATTGCCAGTTGCTAAGTCTTCCCCCTCCTGCTGCCCCCCTGCTGCCTGCTGGAGTGCTCTCTGCTCCCGTTTCAGGTCAAGTGCAACACTCTGAACTTTTGCTTGGAGTTGCAGAGCATCCTTTTGAGAAAGGAACTTCAGTTCAGCAAGGAGTGACACATTTTTTCCATTCTCTTGAAATTCAGATACCAGCGGGTGCCACCTTGATACAATTTCCTCTTCTGCATGACTCTGGAAAAGGTTCACGGCAGCAGAATTAAAGGATCTCTTGCGGGTGGATTTCAGTAGACCTTTCAGCAGGGGTGGGAGAACAGAAGCTGTAACGTATGGTTGACCACTTAGGAAAACAGTAGCTTGCTCAAAAGGCAGGAGAACCCCCTTCAGCTCACTCAGAAGAACACATTGATCATTTTTCAGATCCAGGTAGTGTTTCCCGTTGATGTGGCAACCACTAGCCACCGCTGTTCTAATAAACGTTCAACCATGTAGTATGAACTGTTCCATCTGATGGCTACATCCTGGATCAGTTTATGCTCAGGCGTGCCCATTTGTTGTTGTTTAGTGCTAACTGGCTCACTTTTCTTGATGTGCTTCACGAGGCCAGTCGTGGGGTCCTTCATTGCATGGTTTAAAACCAGCTGCAACGGGGATGCAACTCCAAACTTCTCTTCAAGTATGCGGAGAGCAGCGACTACATTACTTGCATTATCATGCACAATTGCAAGAACGTTGTTTAATGAAATATGGAATTTTTGTGCCACCTTCTCCACCCAAGAGGGAATATTTTCTGGCGTGTGCCGTTCCTCAACTGACAGTGTTGCAAGAGACACGATTCCATTTCTTGTCGATGACGTGACACGTTACTCCCAAGTCTGCCTCTGTGGCCATACTGGTCCAGGCATCGGTGGTTAGGGATATTTTCCAATTAGCCACCTTCAATTTGTAGCGCCCTCACCCTCAATGATAGCAAGAGGCCTCATGTCCTTTACAATCATTGAAACGATGCTCTCAGTAAGTGCAGCAGCCTCCTGGGGGGATGCAGGGGGTGTGTTTTTTTTTTTTTAGTTTGATAGTCGTCTCCCCGTGCATGCGTGGGTTTTCTCCGGGTACTCCGGTTTCCGCCCACATTCCAAAAACATGCTAGGTTAATTGGCCATTGGTATGAATGTGAGTGTGAATGGTTGTTTGACTATATGTGCCTTGGGATTGGCTGGCCACCAGTCCAGGGTGTACCCCGCCTCTTGTCCGAAGACAGCTGGGATAGGCTCCAGCACCCCCGCAACCCTCGTGAGGAAAAAGCGGTAGAAAATGAATGAATGAATGTATATTAATCAATCATTATTAATTAATCATACTGTTTTTTGGTTGAATATAGTATGCATATTTAAGAATTTGTTTGCCTGAATTTACCATTTTCAAATATCAAAATGACCAAACTATGATAAAAATATAAGGCATTCAGAAGATGCATTCAAATACTTTGTGATATGTAGTATTGTACTCTGGTCACATGATGTCAGTGATTTTACTGTAATTTTATATATATAAACTAAACGGAAAATGTATTTTTCATTTTTTTATTTCAATACCTTAAAGACACCAGTGATGTATTTAGTTAGCATTTCTTGGAAAAAGATGAGTTGTCGTATAGTTGGGGTCTCGCGATTCAAACGTGCAAACTTTGTTCCCAAGCAAGACAGAGCTTTTCTTCCTGTCACTTTCACACACCATGTTTTTTGCTCTGTCGGTACCTGGTCATACCTGTGTATAAGTTGGCATCGCCTTTAAAAGTCCGGAAACAGCTTTGCCTATACACTGACAAAACACTTGGCAGCAACAGAAATGTTTCCAAGAGGAACGTTCATCAACCGCTCGCAGGTTATTACTGAGAAAAGCTACTTTGCAATTGAGAGCGGGCCTGCCTGAAGTGGATATCATCTGTTTTGTCAATTTGTCCAGGACGTTTTACAGTCCAGGACAAATTGATGTCAGTTTCTGAATTGCCGTGCTAATGGAACCATTTTCTGCCAAGTGCTACAGGCATCACTCTTATTTCGTGGTTGGTTTTTGGTTTGGGTACCGGACAAAGCATCTTTGACATGTACAAGCCGTGTGGTAGTTGGCATTCATGGCTTTGTGCTCTTGAGGTTGATTCATTAAGCCCAGAAACCCCCCATTATAAGTCTCTTCTGCATCCATGTTGACTCGCCATGGCCTCCGTCAAGGACTCCCAGTAGAAGCTACAAGCTGAATTTCTTTGTTTTCATATGAAGGCCAGACCTTTCTTTGCAATTGGGCACATTTAATTTCAGTTCATGTTTTCTTGGAATTTGAAAAGGACTTTCATGCCTCAGGTAGTTTAGAATTGAAGAACTATCCCTTAAGAGTGCACGGTAGCCAAGTGCTCAGTAAATACAGGCGGTGCAATGCGTCCACGTTGATGGGATAATTGCTGACAGCTGATGTGAATCACATTGACTATCTTGTCAGAGTGGCACCTGTCAGCCGGCAAGTGCACATTTTGTCCTCGAAGGGGACGTGTCGAAAGCAAGGCAAAAAGTCCGCAATCTTTAGAGATACGTGCGTCTTTGACAAGGCTAGTGGATGGATGTCTCAATGGCTGCGTCGGGGCATCGCCATCTGGTTGGGTGTTGGTTGTCGTCTGTGGTTCAATACCTACCAAAGTGACGTACAGTGTAACCAGGGAACAGATTGTATGTATGTGGTGTCCACACATCACTAGTCCTCGTGGAGACCACAACGGTTCGGGGGCTGATTTGCCTCAGGGCGGGGGTGACGCTAGTAGAGGAGGACAGTGATGAATGACATTTCTGGTAGACTACTTTCTAACTAGTCATATTATATCTTTTTACATCTTTCTGTGTACTTAATATCTCGTGTTACGACGTGGACACCTGCGGCTTATAGATCTGTACGGTCTCTTTATATTGTGGGTGTGGCTTAAATACCGGTGCACTTTGTAGTCCGGAAACTACGTTAGTTGATTAACGAGTTCAGTCTATGTAGAACCCACTTGGAAATGGGAACCTTTTGGGAACCAGAAGGGGGTGCCATGGTTTGACAGTTCATTTATATGCGATTTGAAATCCAAGAACTGTAATCCATCGCCACTTGGCGCTTCAAATTTTACAGTTTCACTCTGATCACGATTAAAAAAAAATGCATGTATATTAATTAATCATTATTAATTAATCATACTGTTTTTGTGGTTGAATATGGTATGCACATTTAAGAATTTGTTTGCCTAAATTTACCATTTTCAAATATCAAAATGACTAAACTATAATAAAAAATATAAGGCATTCAGAAGATGCATTCAAATACTTTGTGATATGTAGTATTGTACTCGGGTCACATGATGTCAGTGATTTTACTGTAATTTTATCTCTATAAACTAAATGGAAAATTTATTTTTATTTTGTTTAATTTTAGTACCTTAAAGACACCAGTGATGTATTTAATTAGGATTTCTTGGAAAAAGAAATATTCACTATATTTGTGTAGTGAGTCAAACGTGCAAACTTTCTTCCCAAGCAAGACAGAGCTTTTCTTCTTGTCACTTACACGCCATTTTTTTGCCTTTTTGAAAAGGCATGAAACATATTTTTAAGAAGTCTCGAAGGGCCGTTTTATAGTTGGAATCAAGATTTATTTATGCGAACCAACACAGGTGGTGACAAACAACCCTCTGGTAGCTTTTCTTCTTGCCACTTACACAGACCAGTCACTGATTTTGTCTTAAAAATATATACATATTTTTAGAAAAATGTTCTAAAATAAAGAGTGTTTGTGTTAGATTTATATATGCCAACCAGTATGAGGCGCTAAACGACTTCTCGCCAAGTGATCCGGAGATTTTCTTCCTATCACTCTTAATTCTAATAAATATATTGCCGAAAATCTACATGTGTAGTCAAAGTCTTGTATTTTGATCAGTGCTGTATTTTGCATTGAACTTGAACTTTGCGTTTAGTTGAAAGGTTTTACACTTTGGAAGTAATGATTGCAACATTTTCATCCTGGTGCTCCTTATTTTTCATTGTGTCGTTCTGTTTTTCATTTCATTTTCTTTTCAATATTCATTATTTCAAATTTGATTTCAAAAAGATCTTTTTCCAATTGTCTGTGTAATGTACTGTAGGTAGCTAATTACAGCACCTTCTACTCCTCCTCGCTGCTGCCAGACCCTCGTATTGTCAAAGGAAACACTGATGATGAGATAGCGGCTTGGCTCGGAGCACCTACACAACACTCCGGCGTTCAGATGAACTCCAGAACCCGGGAATCACATGTAGTCAAAGAATCTATTGTATCGTTGAAGAGTGAGCTCATACTCCGCACAGATGACGCTGATATTCAGCTATCATTATTTTGTTTTTCTTCACCTTTAACTTGGATCAATCTGGCGTTCTTTCCCGCTGACAAAGACGCAATTTCCTGATTTGTTTTCACACATGAACATGTTGAAACGTCGCTCCTTATAACACAATCGCTGTGTCAAATTATCTGTAACTCACGTGGCAACGCTGAAAAGCTGTGATACTGAACAATTAAGAGGGAAATAAAAAGGTGTCGTATGAGTTACTTTTTCTTATAAAGTGTGATAATTGGTCTGGAAAACAGTTTCATGAGAGCGAGCAAACTTGTGTAACTTTTATTCTATCTGTTTGGCACGATGACATGTTAATTTGGGGGCAGTGACTTGTTCATTACTGTGTGAAATGCTCTCCAAAATGAAATATGGGTGCCACTGAATTATGTTCCTGTGCCACTAATAGGGAAATGTCATCCCTGGCAGGAGCTCTTTTGCGGGCCTGTAATTGCATTGAGCTTTACTCTGAAACTCACTTTGATTACTGCAATTATAAACTGGAGAGCACATACTACGGTACTAAAGTCGAACCTTTTCAATCCAACTTTGGAATTGTTTGAATATTCAAACAACAGTAATACTTCAATTTTAGATGTTCAACTATACATGATGGATATGGTGTACTTCCAGTTAGGGTTGGGCGATATCCAACCTTCACCGACGTTTCTCGCCATTTCAACCTGTTTTGGTCGGAAGGGTTGTTCAGTGTTTATAATGATTTTGTACCACAATTTTTTTTGAAGGACGATCCTTTTTCCTTACTATGAACAGCATTTGATTCATCTTATATATCTGACTCTTGCCGGTCTTGGGGATTCGCTGTCCTCTGGGCCGCCTTGTTTCTGGTCGGAGTTGCCTCTCCGTGGGCTTACCCACATCTCACTGATTTAAGATGAGTTACCATGTTGGTGGTTTTATTACAGTGGCGGTGATGTCGGAAATTGGATTATCGTTATTACAATTGTGTGCATTGCAGTTATTGTCGTTGTGTTCACTATTATGGTTAATATTGCCATTACCACGGTTACTACTAATTAGTATGACTATTTCAATTTGTGGCTGTTGATGTTATGTTGTTATTTCCATTACTTTACCGTTGATGTAGTCCGCTATTTGGTTATGGCTGCCATAGACGGACCAAATTAGTATGAACCAAACACAAGCCGTTAGTGGTTTGGTCCGCAACATATCAGAAAAGAGGCAGACATGTTGATCCAGAGTCAAAACTGATGTGTGAATATCTTGTTTTGCCTAAAACATAAAGATAATTCATCTGTTTTCATGGATGACTAAGGAAATTAAAAATATTGGCCACTCCAAATTGTCCATAGGTATGAATGTGAGTGTGAATGGTTGTTTGTCTATATGTGCCCTGTGATTGGCTGGCCACCAGTCCAGGGTGTACCCCGCCTCTCGCCCGAAGACAGCTGGGATAGGCTCCAGTACCTCCGGCGACCCTCGTGAGGATAAGCGGTAGAAAATGAATGAATGAAAGAATGAATGAACAACATTAATCATTGACTCATTTAGTAATTATTGCAGTGCTGCAGTAGCAAATTGTGGATCAACTCCAAAACAAGCCAATCAGTAGTGTTACTGCTGTCCAGCCAAGAACGGCATTGCAGTATTTAGGCCACCACGTTATTGTCGGCTTTTATTAACCGGGTCAACATTCATTTGCTATGTTAGCAGTCCACGCTGTGAATTTTCCGTTGTGACTCGGCGAGCCCGGTGCAGGCTGTCATTAGTTCTCTCCTCTGGGAAGAGTCTGGGAAATGACTTCCTTTTCTTCACCATGGGAACATCACGTCGCTGTCTTTCTCCCAGGTCCCGGCTGCTTCTGGGCAGCCCTGGTCTTAATTATTGTCCAGGATATAAATAGGCTGACAGTCTGGCAGGGTCTAGGTGGTCTAATGGGGCCGTCCGGTGTCCTGTCCTCTGGCTGGCTGCTGTGCCGTGGCGACTGTTTGTCCCCGCATTAACATTGGCCTCAGCAGATGGGCGTGTGACCTGGCATCAGCGCTTGTATGCTGATGAGAGGGTGGCGTCATTTTCACAGAACCTCTCACTCCTAACAAGAGCTGATGACAGGAGTGCATTTGGTGGAACATTCATCAGGATAAGACTTTGTTGTTGTTCACCTGACACTTTTCTTGGTTGGAAGTACCACATACAGGAACATACTGGAAGTTGAAACCATCATCAAGCATGACGTCACCAAAGATGTCAGAACTTTGCGAGACTCACTGGATTAAGAACTCTATCAACAGTGTACTACAGCAACGGTGACTTACTTATCTAGTTGTGGTTAGAGAACCGTGACGAAGAACGTAGTTAGTTAGTTAGTAGCTGAGGCCATTCAAGTAAAGAGTTTGGCTTCTCAAAACAATATGCATTCAAAAGAGTAAGTTGCTCAATTTGTTGCTTTCTGGAAAGGGAACATTTGTCTGAATACTTACTAAATATAGTAACAATGTCGCTAATTTTTCTTGCTACAACGTCTCTGAGTAGGTGATGTTAAGAATCAGATGTTAAGCGTTGGCGTTATGACTCCTTCTGACAAACTATGTTTACCGACAGTCCCAGTATAAGTCCCAGTCTATGAGCAAGGGGGAACAGGTAGCGCCAAATATACTTGTGGCATGGAGGCCTTTTTTTGTCACTATACCCCTCCATTTCTATTTCCAAAAATGGTAAATGAACCTCAAAAGAATCATATTCATAAATTGAAGGTTCTTTTGTTACCTGGCTATTACTGAGGGATATAGAACATATCTCTTAAATCAATTACAGTAAAGTCTCGTTATATCGATATTCTCGGGAGTCGGAAAAAATACCGATATAACCGGACTATCCATATATCCGATCCTGTGCCGAACTGCATTAAAAGTGGGCGGATCTTTGATGTGGCATGTAATTTTCTCCTTGAGTTCATGGATTGCGTATCTAGCATGCTTTTGTACTACAATACATTTTGTACTACAGTAAATAAAAATAAACTTACGCTGTAGTGATTACCGTTACCGGGACATAATTCACCCCGGAACTATCGATAGGGAA
The DNA here is from genome assembly GCF_037039965.1 of Doryrhamphus excisus. Taxonomy (NCBI): domain Eukaryota; kingdom Metazoa; phylum Chordata; class Actinopteri; order Syngnathiformes; family Syngnathidae; genus Doryrhamphus; species Doryrhamphus excisus. Next base: position 1,299,528 of record NC_136379.1, read on the forward strand.
GGTGTTGCCACCCGGAGGGGTAGGCGCGAGGGACGGGTGTTTTCCGCTGTGTGTGCTGCACTCTGGTGGTGGAAGTGTGAAAAATAAAGTTGACTGGAAGCAGCCGTTCGCCGTGTTCTTTTTTGGTATTGAAATCCTTAAGCAAAGATTGATTTAAGCTGCTTTTGTATCGATATAAGCAGACCAAATTGGCTGGCGGGAGATGAAAAGGGCATCGTAGTAACCGGATTATCATAATAACCGGGTATCGTACTAACGGAGCTAATTATATCATAAAAGACTAGAAATTTGCCGGGAAATGAAAATAGTATCGTAATAAGTAGTAATTCGTTTTAACCGATATCGATATAACGAGACTTTACTGTAGTTTATTTATTTTTTCATTTTAGTATTAATCACTAAAGAAACATCTATGGTGTTGGGGTGAATTTTGACCCATATATATTCATGTCAAGAAAAGGTAGAAAAAGTTATTGTTTTCAGCAACAGAACTTTAGTATAAAGTGAAATCAAAAAGCAGAACAGGTCCAGATCTTGGTTCACTGTACTTCTTGCCATTCTTTCCATGATCCAAATAGTAAAAGTGAAATCAGCCAATCAAATGAGTGAATTCACCTCACATGTCTGGACCTTGTTTTTCTGCTGGTATACTGGAAAAGCGGTCAAAATGAGAATCCCCTGAAGCTTCCATGATGAGAAGAGGAGCTGGTTGTCATCGTGTTGGCTAATTGTACACTTAGGATTTCAGTTGTGGCTCAAAATATTGCTTTATAGTCATATTATTATAACCGGGTCCAAACCGACCCTAACAATACAGTGGTCATCATTTCAACCAGACCATTTTAAAACGTAGTAAAAAATATATTTTTGGTTTTATTTTGTTGAAATAGAGTTTCCTTGATGAAAACTTGATGCAATAAATAAATGTTATGTGCTTCTTTTTATGCATTAAAATGTAAAACACAAGAGGAGGGTTAAGTGTGTCTGATTTAGGAGGTTCTCCGTGTAAACCGGACAACAATAAAGAAGACTGATTGGCTCCTCAGTCATGTTTTGAAGCTCTCGTTACTGTGATTGGACTAAAAGCTACCAGTCTCCGATTTTATTGAGTACATGCAATCGTTTCCACGTTTGACTTTCCACAGCCTGGAAAAATGATTCAGCGCTTCTATAAAGGAAAACCGATTATGAGTTTTGTGATGTGGTCTTGTCCCCGTTATGGTCTGGATGTACCCATCCTTGTCCCCGACTCGTCACGGAAAACTTGTATTCATCTGACACCTGCAGCCAAACATGAATCACGAGCCCAGGGAGATTTGTCTGGGTTGGCGAGCCTTGGCTTCATCACCATGCTAATAGAGACTGCAGCCCATCGCCTGCCGCCTTGTCGCCAGATAAGACACCTCCCGAGACCCAGACCACCACTCACAACAATACACGGGGGTGGGAGGCTGAAATGACTAATAACGCTTGACAGTTTGCCCCAGTTTAATACTTTACCTTTTGCCCTGGACTTTGTTCTCTGTGCTGGCGCGACTTATGAGGATGTTAGAGTAGTGGACTAGCGAGTCAAAGAAGACCTTGATTTATTGGTAATCTTTCAGCTTAATTACCTTCTTAGCCGCTCTCGTTAGTTTGTTGGCCCTGAAGGAAGCTTCAGTGGCTTAACAGTCATAGAAGTGTCAAAATAATATACTCTATTTGCCATTGCAAAAGGTGAGGTTTCTTTCTTTTGAGGGAGTTTTTCCTTGCCTCAGTCGGTCAAGTGCTTACTCATACGGGGTTCATTAGGTTTGAGTCCTTAAAGCCACCATAAATGCCTGCTGTACAAATACCAAAAGCACCACCGCATTGGCAAGAAAAGGTTTCGAGCACGGCACAAAAGCTCACTCGTCACGAGCTAACCTAACCACAGGGGTGTCCAAACTGAGGTCCCTTGGCACATTTAAAAATACTGTACATTTAAACAGGAAAGCTAAAAAAAAACAGCATAAATGGAAGAAAAAATTGAGAATTTTATGAGAATAATGAAATATTAGGTGAGTAAAGATATATAGTAACAATGAAAAGTTGTAATTTTACAAGAATAAAGTCATTATATGGCTGCACAGCGGGGGAGTGGTTAGTGCACAGGCTTCACAGCTAGGAGACCCGAGTTCAATTCCACCCTCGAACATTATCTGTGTGGAGTTTGCATTTTCTACGGATACTCCGGTTTCCTCCCACGTTCCAAAAACATGCTAGGTTAATTAGCCACTCCAAATTGTCCATAGGTATGAATGTGAGTGTGAATGGTTGTTTGTCTATATGTGCCCTGTGATTGGCTGGCCAGGGTGTGAGGGTCATGAGGATAAGCAGTAGAAAATGAATGAATATCCTAATATGAGGGGAAAAAAATGTTTTAGAAGCATTAAGGACCTTTTTTTTCAATTATCATAATATTATGATTCAAAGTCAAAATATTATGTAATAAAGCCATACAAAAAAAAAATAAAGCCAACCAATAGAGCCAATATTGGCCTCCATATTCTTTGATTTTTCAGAATGCGACCATTGGGTTTGGGCACCCCCGTCTAAGCATGTCGACACAACTCCCTAAATTTAAGCATCATAATTTACCTCACTGCTGGTACGGCGCTGAAAACCCAGCCCTCCATTTGGGACACGCTCCGGTTCATGTAACCTGTGGTGTAGATTCTCCTTCCCGGAGCATGTTTGGTATTAGGTCTTACGTGATGGTCACTTTCCGAATTGTACCACCTCAGGAGGTTTTATCTCTGGAGGTTCCACTGTGCACAGTTGAACCGAGGTGGTTGCTGCATTAGAGTAAAGCAGCGGCTAACCGCAGCAGGTAGGCTGGGTTGGCACAGTGCCGCCAGATATCTGAGTCCCGCAGGCCATCACCTGGAATATAAAGTTGAGATTTATCCATTTAATCTCAGATACGATCAGTAATAATGCAGATTCAACCCAGGAGGGACTTGAGTAGATTTAGGGACGCATCCGTTTAGATCTGTGTTCACTTCGCCACATGCTTTTCAACCTTGGAGATTATCTCTACATTGCTTTTTGGACCAAATCATGATTTATGGACTCTTCCTGTAGGTTCTCTTTTAACTGTGTGGTCCACTAGATCACCAGTGTGACCATTTTCACCAATATCATTGCATCATCTTTTTGTTCTGATTTTATTCTTCCAAAATGTTTGTGCTTGTCTTGCAAGAAATTAACTTTGTCACAGTGGCCTGAGATAATAGCAAGAGGGAATTGCTGAGCCTAATGTGGTACTCTGGGAACAGTACAAGTCATTTCGCTCCAGCAGACCACTTAATAGCTCCAGTGGAATGCAGAGAGAGAGAGAGTTTAAAAATCCATCAGTCATTTGGGCCAGAAATATAGAAAAGTTGTTTGACTTGCAGGACAAGAAGGAAAGAAAGCTGGACTTCTTCCTGTTCAATGTCGATACTTTGTTCAGATTTTAAGTTAAGAGCAGATCCGAACAGAATCGTAGCATGGTTCATTTCTACTGAACAATATTGGCACGCTGCTTTTGTCGTATTTTATCCTATCCTATACTTGCTGATTTCAAGTATTCATTCACGGAGTAGAGGCGGTTACGATTCCTGTTCCTCATTAAAGGTGTACTGTTCCGAAAAATACAATTACGCATACCTGTAGTATTTACAACCCGTTTCCATTGCACTGGTTCATCACTTTTTGCTGTTTCCTTCAGAATTAGACGATGTTGGCAGTGACGCCATGATGGATGTTTTCGTAGTCAAACGCTCGCTGATTGGTTGATCGCGAACAACGGGTGTGGGTAAAACGCGGACTGTGGATTACGGACAGCGGTCTAAATAAACGATTCTGATTGGTCCATTTCAAGATTTGCAAGGATTGGTTTGCAAATTACCACCGGAATTACGCAGTCTGTGTTTTACCAACACCCAACAAGAACCGCTTTTAAAAAAACACTTGCCCGACGGGAATATCACTGATTGGATTTACTTGCCCGAATTTTGTTTTAACTTGCCCCGGGCCATCGGTACATCGTTATTGTCCAGCCCTGCATGCACGGGGAGAACATGCAAACTCCACACAGAGATGGCCCTGGTCCTCCTAGCTGTGAGGTCTGCTTGCTAACCACTCGGCCGCCGTGCCGCCCCTTAAAAAGTATTAATGAGTATTAATACATATAATAGCTTTGACTTTTTGCAAGACAGGATGAAGCTGACTGTGTAATTATTATCACCTTTCAGACGGCCCCTTTTAATCTTACTTTTCCTAATGAGCATGATACACTAATAACACACAGCGGATTTTTAATCCGATCGATGATAACATCATTATCACCCACCTCGTCCTAGTCTTTGGGTCTGAATGTGTTACGCCAACGTTGTTGACTGTTGCTCTCTGGAGGGAGTCGCATTTAAAAGATGAGGTGCACTCAATATTTTTTTTTTGTTTGCATTGTTCAATCACCACCACATCATAACAAAGCATGTTTGCCCTGCACTGTATCTCCATGGGTTTGAATGTGAGTGTCAATAGCCACGTTTACATGGACCCAAATATTCCAATTCCATTTGGGTTATTTGCTGAAACGGAAAGAATGTAACCTTTGTATACACCTCATTCCCAAAGAACATATAATCAAATTCCCAGGGGTGGAATATTCCTTTCCCCAATCCGATTGAGGTATCTTGTACCCGCTCAAACGGAAAGTTGTCAGACTTTGTTCTTCTTCGTGGTGTTTTTCTTCTTCTGTTGTTTATTGGCGGTTGGCAAGCAGCTTTGGTGTGCATTAGCGCCATCTGTGGAACAGAATCTAAACCCTTCTATACGCCATTCACAAGTCCACTTTTATTAAAAAAGAAAATATATATCTATATAAAACATGTGCCGAGTTTAATTATAAAATATTAGCAAGATTGAACTTTATCTTTTCCTGTTCCCGGGTGCGTTCTTTCAGCGAATGCTGAGATATGACGTAACACGCAGCTCCAGACGTTCTTCCATTTTAAAAATGGAGGCCAGCAATCGGCACTGGACTGCTAAGGAAAGTTTGTTTTTGATTCAAACTAAATTCCAAGACTGGACGAATGGAAAAACTGGCAATACGAAGTTATTCCAACAAGTGAAAGAAAACTCAAAGGAAGTAGGTATCACGTGATGTTGGTGTTTACGTTTTACTGGGCATGCCCCATTGACTATTCTGGTTGATTATAGCGCCGCATGTCGACACGCGATTGGAATATTCCTTTCCATGTATACCATTGCTTTCGGGAAGGTCATTCGGAAAGAGAAAAACTCCTCATGTAAACGTGGCTACTGGTTCTTTTGTCTGTACATTATATGCCGTGCGATTGGCTAGCGACCAGTCCGGGGTGTGCCCCCGCCTCCCACCCAAAGTCAGCTGGGATAGCATACCCCAATGTCACATTCAATTATTCTTTATTTACGTCACATTGCCCAGGCTTCGGGATCACTGCACTGACAAAAGACATCTGCCGCTAGCATAGCAAACTACTCAACTAACTACCGAGCATCTCCAATTCAATCATTTGAAACTTAAAGTGTTTTCAAATTGAGTGTGTTATCCACCTGTTCCATGTGGAAGTTTTATTTTTTTACTTCTTTGCATTTATTTGCATTTATTATTTAAATGCAAGAAAGTAAAAAAATTACCACTTCCACACAGAACAGGTGGATAACGTTGTGGACATGTCTAACTCCATGCAGCTATGTCATGTCTTGTCTCCTCAATGTTTTATGTCATGCTGAGTGATCAGAATACTACATATAACCTGTCTGTCAATGTTTTCCTATATCACTGATCATTTATTGATTTTTGAATTTGAAAAAACAAGCGACATAATGAGGGAGTGATGTGCGAACCGAGGTGTTGCGTATTACAGCAGCGTCCAGGTTAACATTGTATTTGTCATTTGTAGAAGAACTCATCATAATGCAGAAGGCAGGGAAATTGCAGTTGCAGTAAAGCAACAGAATTGGAAGTGATGAGACGGGCAAACGAGCAGTAGCGTGAATGCTTGTGTGAGTGCATGCCAGCAGGGATCGGGGGAGGGAGGGGGGATCTCCCCCAAGTCCAGCAGGGTACGAACGGCCGAGTGTAAGTGTGCATCTAAAAAGCTAAAGTGGCCCTTGAGTGCTTTTGCAAGTGGAAAAGCATCTGTATAACAATTAGCTTAGTTTAGCCAATTAGGTGCTGCAGAGTGGAAAAACGTGTGTGGAACGGGAGAAGTCGGAATTGTATGCAATGTGGATTTGGGTCTTTTCCACCTTCAGAAAGTTGTTTTCCCCTCAGTGTATTCTTATTTCAAGATTAGGAATTGTACTCTATTTGTCCTCTAGCTATGTAAAATTGTTTTTGTGCTCAGCATTTTTCTGCCAGTGCTTACGTGACCCCCTTCGCCCCCATCCTTCTCAGCCCCCTCTGGCCTCCGTGTCCTGAACATTACATACTTTGAGCAACATGGATTGTGACAGGTAGCCTCTCAGTTGGCACAGATGCAGATTTTACAATATCCCCATCATCAAAATGTCTTATCTGTTTTGATATTGGCTATATGAATGCAGCGATGTGAACATTTACAACAAATAAACCCAAGGCGTAATTGTTCAAGAGATATGGGTACCTTATATTATATACATGCTTCACGGTCATGGCTTTATTGGTTTCAGACCCGATTAACATGTAACATCACATGATTACTGTTGGGGGACTAGATGATGACATCATTCAATTTGCATGAATTTTCATGGTCGCTGCAGGAGGAGACTGAAAGTGAACCAAAAACATGAAAACAAAACAAATATATTTGGAAATACATATGAACTATCCTCTGTTAACCCTTAGATGCACCAGTGACTGGACCCTCCACTCTTCCATAAGTGGCTCAAAAATCACCCATACTAGAATCAATGCATTTTTTATGCCGATTTTGCCATTTTGGTTAGGAATAATCACTTGTATGATATTTAGTATTATATTTAGGACCACACAAGAATGATTTCATGTTAGAAACATCTTCATTTTTTACCATCTTTGAAAAAGTAAATGACCCCGTACAACAATAGAAAATGTGAGGGTCCAATGTGTGTTGCATAAAGGTAAGTTAAAAATGTGAATGGCATGATATCAAAAATATGATTTTTGAGGAATACCTGGAATAAGAAATTATAAAAAATTTTCATTACAAAGATATTTCAAGAAAACAACCTGACCGGGTCATTCTTGACCCACTTATGGAAGGTTGGGGTAGTAACACAAAAACAAACATTTCTTAAAATGTATAAAAGATAAGTTAAAAATGTGAACGGCGTGATATCAAAAACATGTCTTTTGAGGAATACTTGGAATATGAAATTATAAAAAAAATTCTTTACGAAGATATTTCAAGAAAACAACCTGACCGGGTCATTTTTGACCCACTTATGGAAGGTTGGGGTAGTAACACAAAAATCTAAATTTCTTAAAATGTATAAAAGATAAGTTAAAAATGTGAATGGCATGATACCAAAAACCTGTTTTTTGAGGAATACCTGGAATATGAAATGATAAAAAATTTTCTTTACGAAGATATTTCAAAAAAACAACCTGACCGGGTCATTTTTGACCCACTTATGGAAGGTTGGGGTAGTAACACAAAAACAAAAATTTCTTAAAATGTATAAAAGATAAGTTAAAAATGTGAACGCCATGATACCAAAAACATGTTTTTTGAGGAATACCTGGAATATGAAATGATAAAAAATTTTCTTTACGAAGATATTTCAAGAAAACAACCAGACCGGGTCATTTTTGACCCACTTATGGAAGGTTGGGGTAGTAACACAAAAATCTAAATTTCTTAAAATGTATAAAAGATAAGTTAAAAATGTGAATGCCATGATACCAAAAACATGTTTTTTGAGGAATACCTGGAATATGAAATGATAAAAAATTTTCTTTACGAAGATATTTCAAGAAAACAACCAGACCGGGTCATTTTTGACCCACTTATGGAAGGTTGGGGTAGTAACACTAAAACAAAACATTCTTAAAATGTATAAAAGATAAGTTAAAAATGTGAATGGCATGATATCAAAAACATGTTTTTTGAGGAATACCTGGAATATGAAATGATAAAAAAATTTCATTACAAAGATATTTCAAGAAAACAACCTGACCGGGTCATTTTTTACGCACTTATGCATCGAAAGGTTAATGTCACAAGCGATGACGCTGTGAGCGCTTTTAGATGAGGGGTTCCCATGATGTTGATCACAAGCTACCGATTGTCGATTGTTACGGTGGTTTGGGTCATCCACATAAACGTCACTTTGTAGATGCCGTATGACATCAGTCAGCTGACATTATGCTTCCCTCCTGATTCGCTGTTGCTCCCCCGCGGCAAAGATGAAATGGTAAACAGACGTCTCAAGCTACACACGGAGATGCAACTTCTGTTGTTCCGATTACAGATAAACTAACTCAGCGCTAACAAAAGGTATCCGTTGACTTGTAGAGGCTAGAGATATAGAAAAACTGTATTTTTTATGGCTTTGCTTTGTGTCCTTAACACCAGTTCTTCATTAGTTCAGGATGAATTGAAAATGTCCCCAATGCCGAAACTTTTAAAATATGTTGATTGTTGATTTGAGCTGCGTTGTGTTTTGCATCATCATATTAGTAATGTTTGATAGCAAATGCTAACTGAACGCAATACATGAACTGTGTGTCTCACAAATGCTACATAGCTATTTTGACATATTACCGGTACTCAGGTTGTCTACACTACTAATGAGCAATAATGTGTAATTGTTTTTATTGCCACTTTATTTATTAACGGTTGCTATATAGTGTCCCCTTGCTACATCGCAGTCTGTGGAGTCACTGTTAACCTGATTTTTGGAAGTGCAGTTTTCTGCATCATTATGGTGTATTATAGCGATCTATCGGTGAACTACTGTAACTAAATGCATGTGCTGCTTGCTCACCACCAATAAACAATAGAATAAGAAGAAGCAGCAGCTAACCACTTAAATGCATCTTTGGTTCGAGGAGGAAGAGGATAGCAGAAGCAATATGTTTGAACAAGGATACAAAAATGCTACAACTAAACGGCACCGGGACAAAGGGCAGCAGAGTGTCCATGGTCACTTAAAAAGTTTTGTCCAAACTAATAAATTGATCATTAAAATTCCAACAAAATTTGAACTTTGAGGGTTCAAAATGTGAGAAAATGGTAATGCTTGTCTGATAAAAGTATATGAAGTGTATTGTATAAAGTGTATTAGAGCTTTAAAACGTCTATAATAACTGTAAACAAGGTTGGCTACATCGCAGATTCTACTTATTCCGGGCTATTTTGAGAATCGATCCCCTGCAAGGGGACACTATATGTGTAAAACATAAACAAATACTCATGTTAATGGAAATAGTAATAAACATAATGTACTAGTTTAGATTTCTAGTATTATAATTGATCTTTGGGACTTGCAGGCAAGCTGCGAGTGTGCGCACCCCTGCTTTAGATCATACATGTCAAATCCAAAAGTGTTGTTAGATTTGTCACTTGTTTTGAAAAAGACAATCTAAATGGGTCTAAATACCCACTAAGTTGGCAGCACGGATCCCTCCTGCTGCGTCTTATTATTTTCTGGCAGCCCATGAGCATATGAGGCGTCTACAGCGTTGTCACAAGAAGCTGCTTTCACACACGGTCAAATTATAACGTGTCTATGAACGAGGGTAGTGCCAAATCTATTTGTGGCGGTCCAAATACTTCGGTGGTGGGCCGCTACGGATAAATGTATGGGAAAAACGTTCTAATTAGGAGAGAAAATAACAGAGAGAATGTGTAGCAGTAGATCGGTAGCTTATGTAGTGATAAAAATACACTAACATGATGATATATATATGATGATATATAAATAAATAAATTAATGCTAATGGTTTTATTTCATTGGAACATGCATCAGATTACAATTGAATGCATCCCATAATCAGTTCACAGTTCCACATGTCCAAAAGGAGTAGGAAGAAGCAAAGCTTATTAAATCCTACCCCTCCATCTGGTACTTTTACAATCAGTAACTGTTACATTTGTTCACTTCCTGCTTTCCATAGTACAGTTTAAGGTTGTTTTTTTTTTTTTACAATGATTACGGGCTTAAAAAAATGTATTAATAAAGTAAGTATCATGAAACACTACAGCATAATGTATAAATAAATGCATGATAAATTGTATATTATGCAATGGGTCATGAATTAATTATACATAAATACAATATATTGCTTGCTATTGTTGCAATTGCTTCTCCACTTTGATTTAATCAATAAAAATACAAAATAATAAAAACTAAAAAAAACTCTTAGACTATATTAGGAAAGCAGGAAGTGAACAAATGTAACAGTTAGTGATTGTAAAAGTACCAGATGGAGGGGTAGGATTTAATAAGCTTTGCTTCTTCCTACTCCTTTTGGACATGTGGAACTGGGAACTGATTATGGGAGGCATTCAATTGTAATCTGATGTCAGATCACCTCGTACTTCGGTATGTGCGAAAAAAAATTAAAATAAAAAATCGAAAAAAAAGCAAGAAAAAAAACCTTAAACTATATTAGGAAAGCAGGAAGTGAACAAATGTAACAGTTAGTGATTGTAAAAGTACCAGATGGAGGGGTAGGATTTAATAAGCTTTGCTTCTTCCTACTCCTTTTGGACATGTGGAACTGTGAACTGATTATGTGATGCATTCAATTGTAATCTGATGCATGTTCAAATGAAATAAAACCATTACCATTACCATTTCCTGCACCCTGCAATGGTTTTGGCTCTTATCGCGTACATGTACAATACAAAGTATGCAAGTCTATATGTAATCATATGTATGATGCAGGAGAATAAACATATTGGGAATATGCTTAAGAAGGAACAGCCAGCCCTCTTTTCTTTACCCTTGTGTGGGCGATAAGTCACTCTGTCACGGTGACGATGCAGGCAAAGGGAGCGGTACTTTGAAGAACAGGTATACAAGAGCCGCCTCTTAAGTCTTCAGATGGGTTCTTGTGAAGTTGGTATGATTAATCCGACACCGCAGAGTTCCTTGAGTTCTCGCAGTCCGCGCTGTGGAGACTGAAGATGAATGGGCCTACTGGGAGCCGTGATGGGGTGCTATTTCACTCCATCACTAGAGGGGCCGCTTGACTCTCCGACAAGCCTCTTCTAACAGAGTGGGGGGGGTGGGTGCTCCTGCTCCTCTCATCACAGCATGACATGGGTGTCCTGCCTCGTCCATTCATCAAGATGAGTAATGTGCTCAAATACATGCAGACATGCTTAACAGTTACAATGCAGAACATCACGTTTACACTGAGTCATTTCAACAAGAGTAGGAAGAAGCTGATCTTATTTAATACCTTTGTTATAGGGAGAGATGAACGTGTGAAAGTGTATGTGGTAGTGGTTTTGCCTTCTTCCTGTACTGTTTTATTTAAATGTCTTGTATTCGTATCTTGTTTGAGTTCCTCCTCAACTGGATACAAAAATGGAATTGGTTGAAAAAGAGTTGACGCAACCAGACACAATTTTTCCCAACTCATTGTCAATGCCGACTTCCTGTACATCCTGGCGGGATCAAATTCTATAGTGTTTCTAAACTTTTTGACCACATTTCAGGGCTCTACATTAAAAAGAAAAATGACTTGCCCATGGGGAATCCTTAAGGTGAGAACTACTTGCCCCAACTTGCCCCATGTAAAATGAAAAGACTGCCATAATGATATCATCTCATTTTTTGTGGCATCACATGAGAATCTCAAATAAAGAAATGATTATCATTTCTTGTGGTTGTTTTCCTACATAGATCATGACGTTGCATGGAAATCTGGATTGTCAGGAGACTTCTAGGCACTTTGCTTTGATAAATAAAAGTACATTCCTGATTGAATAAACATTGTTCTTATTAAATAATAAATTACATGAGTCAAAAATGAGTTTTTGAAGAATTAGACCATGTTGGCAGGGACGCCATGATAGATGTTTTCGTAGTCAAACGATCGGTTATTGGTTGATCGCGAACAAGAACGGGTGTGGGTAAAACGTGGACTGCGGACAGCGGTCTAAATAAACGATTCTGATTGGTCCATTTCAAGATTTGCAAGGATTGGTTTGCAAATTATGACCGGAATTATGCAGTCCGTGTTTTACCAACACCCAACAAGAACCGCTTTTAAAAAAAACTCTTGGCAGTATGGCATGCCAAAGTGCATTTGCCCGACGGGAATATCACTGATTGGATTTACTTACCCCAATTTTGGTTTAACTTGCCTTGTACATCGTTATTGTCGAGCCCTGTATTTCTGGCACTTTATTTGGCCCCATGGCTGTTTATTTTGCGACTGCACAGACTGTTAGTCACCAACACATTTGGTTGGGCACTCAATTTCATCTCAAACGAGTTTAATCCTGTATGGAAACAAATTCAATTTTGACTAATTGTGAGGAAAACCAAATCATACAAAAGGTGAGGCGTATAAAAATCCAACTTTGATTATGGAAAAAGTGCGTTATGTACAAAATCCCGCTTCTTGGAGACTCTGCTAATGCTAATGCGACAAACATTAGCATTTCAACTACAGACACACAAAACTTTGTTCCCAGTAGGGTTTACTAAAAGAACTTAAATTGTCTAAATTCCTGCTTCAAGGGTAGATTTTGTCCTGCACGGTTTTGCGGGACCTTCTGAGACGTATTTAAAATGGTGAAAAATAGTCTAAAGCGGGACCTTTGCGGCTGGTATAAAGCGGTGTGCGCTTGCTTTGTGCATGTTAATTCATTTTTTCAGTACCAGTCGTGGGCCTGCTGCCGGCAGAGTGGGACGAGGTCTGAGGATCACTGCGACCTTCTTAGTGGCCTGAGAACTGTGTTGGCATGCTATGACTGATGCAGATTATCATAGCCAGAGAAAGCCAATTACCGCAGTCATCATGTCACCCTTTGGGGCCCTCTTGGTGGAATGAAATGCATTACAGTATTCTTGTGCCAGACGGTTTTGTATTTTCCCTTCACTGACCCCCACTCAGCTTGGAGTGCTAATAGCACCGTCAGTGGGGGCCTCGGATGAGCTTCTGCTCCACATAGCAAGGGAGGTCGTGCCTTTTGGAGAAGCCGATGAATTATATTTTCTTTTGTCTTCTCACAAGGCAAAGCCCTTTTTATTGTGACAGTCGGGCGTCTTCGCCGTGACTCTCGGGATGTATACACTGTGTTGCAGAGTCGGGCGCCTATCTCGGTGGCGTCTTCTATGAGCTGAGCAAACAGCGACTCATCAGACATTTGTTGTCTTTTTTAGAAGCAAGCCAAAGAAGCTGGAATCCAACAAGAGGGTGGTGTGTCTGCCATGTACAAAGACTACAGAGCCAGCAGAGTCACAGGTAAGAGGCGACGGTGTGGGGGATGTTTGCGCTGCGGCTTAGCTTTGAGGGAAAACTGCGCTCCTTTCATGAGTGACGGGGCCGCCATGTTGACATAGTCAACAGTCTGGAGTCATCTGATTGGAGCTTTGCTGATCCAAGCTGCTGGGCAGTCATCACCTTGCACTGCTTGGATATCTACTGTATTTTGATAAATGTATACTATATGGTGTATTGTTGCTTATTTGCTATTCACTTTTGAACTGTATGTATTTGTACTTCAAAATATGTTTGTGATGTCAAAGATATACCGAAATATGTCAAATTCAATGTTTCAAGCGCTCTTCCTCAACAGCGTGGGGCGGAGGTACGTATTTACTAAAAAAAAAAAGTCTGGGTTGAAAATGAATCACTTATAAGCCCAACATTGGGTTAGTTCATTTTAACCCAGTAGATGAGTTGAAATATGCTGGGTCAAAATAATGGTAATGGTAATGGTAATGGTTTTATTTCATTTGAACATGCATCAGATTACAATTGAATGCATCACATAATCAGTTCCCAGTTCCACATGTCCAAAAGGAGTAGGAAGAAGCAAAGCTTATTAAATCCTACCCCTCCATCTGATACTTTTACAATCACTAACTGTTACATTTGTTCACTTCCTGCTTTCCTAATCTAGTTTAATTTTTAATTTTTTGGAGTTTGCATGTTCTCCTCACGAGGGTCGCGGGGGTGCCGGAGCCTATCCCAACTGTCTCCGGGCAAGTGGCGGGGTACACCCTGGACTGGTGGCCAGCCAATCACAGGGCACATATAGACAAACAACCATTCACACTCACATTCATACCTATGGACAATTTGGAGTGGCCAATTAATCCGTAGGTATGAATGTGAGTGTGAATGGTTGTTTGTCTATATGTGCCCTGTGATTGGCTGGCCACCAGTCCAGGGTGGTGTCTCTCGCCTGAAGACAGCTGGGATAGGCTCCAGCATAATAGTGACCCTTGTGAGGATAAGCGGCATAGAAGATGGATGGAAATGGACATAACGTGAATGAACGTTGTCATCATGAGTAGAAGGAACGTTCGTGTGGGCTGTGTGTGTGTGGGGGGGGTACTTCCCCGGTAAACTGCCCCCGGTAAACAGCCCCCTAAACAGTTTGAAATGGCGAGGAATACCGGCAGAAGTTGGTTAGCTGGTTAGTTTAGCATGCTCGTGCGGATGTGGGCGAGAGTGGGGCTCACGTGAATGAATGTTCTCATGAATTCTTAGAACACCCGAAATACAATTCAACGCAAAGAACCAAAATATTAACATGCGTGTTAATTAGGGAACGACCGATATGGTTTTCTTCGGGCTGATACCGATTTTTTTCCATCACCCTTAGCCGATTGCTGATTTCGCTTGGGCTGATATTTATGGTCGATTTCGAATGTGCCGATATTTGTGGCCGATACTGTTTTTTTCTCCCTCAATTTACTTGCAAAAAATGATAATGATAACAAATATTCCAGGTTTCAAGTTTAAACAAATATTTTTCCCTTTAAAAGGGATAAATATTCAACCATCTGCAAAACATTTTTGTCCTCCACGGTAAGAGAGGAAAGAGTAGTGCCATCTCGCAGTGGTTGCTTTGTCGCCTTTGAGCATGGGTTCTCTCTACTCGACATGAATTGTGCTTCAAGAAGAAACAAAAACGGCTCCAACACTGCAGGACAGTTTAAAAAATGAGGAGCAAGGCTATAAAAGCTGGCCTTTTATTTTTTTGTTGGTGGCTGTGAAATGGCTGCGTCCTCTGCCATTACTCTTACGCAGCACAATATGCTGGTGATAATGAGAGCTCAGCCTGATACACTTGGCCTTTTCTCCTCCTCCTCCTCCTCCTTCTCCTCCCTGCTTGTCTGCTCCGCTCGCGCTTTCTTCTCGCATTATTTATTTTTTTTTTATACCATACACTTTCCTCTCTGTTTGCCTTCGGTGGGTCAGCTTTAATTATCTGCCTGTCACTTTTCTTTCCTCCTCTGGTGAACGCACCGCATTTTTGTATTCATCTCAGGTCTGTCTACGAGATAAGTGGAGATGGTGGAGCTTTCTCTTCTTACCAATTACAGCTTCATTTGTATGCCGACTTGGGATGGAAGATTTTCTGTACGAATGTTCTGAACTCCTTTTTCTCGGCCAGTCGTATTGGGCGGAATGATGTTGTCAGGTGGGGTTTTGTCACTTCCTTGTGGTAAATAATGGAAATACAAATAATTTAGGTAACTTAGGCAGCGTTTTAAGTCAGCGTTTCATTCAAGTGTAAAAATAAGTTAACCGCTCTACTGCTAGCAAAACTTAAAATAATAAGTTGTGTCATCACCTAACTAAAGAAGCCTAACTTTTCTTTTATTACTGTTTTTGTCACTGTAACCATATTGTACTGAGCCGCCAGGGCGGAGACTGTTCTTATAGTAGCAGGCAATGGTAATAGTAATGCTAATGGTAATGGTAATGGTTTTATTTCATTTGAACATACATCAGATTACAATTGAATGCATCACATAATCAGTTCCCAGTTCCACATGTCCAAAAGGAGTAGGAAGAAGCAAAGCTTATTAAATCCTACCCCTCCATCTGGTACTTTTACAATCACTAACTGTTACATTTGTTCACTTCCTGCTTTCCATAATACAGTTTAAGGTTTTTTTTGTTTGTTTTTTGTTGAATTTTTTTACTTTTGTAATTTTGTGTCCCGTAAGGAACAAGAAGTGAAAATACTGTATTTTCTGCAACTCACACACGTATCTGGTGTGTATCTGCTAACCCCTATGCAGTACATGGTCTACATAAAAAAAAAAGGCAACGGAAGCAAAATAGTGAGTTTAGTTGAAATTTATTCTAGAATCGTCTCCCACAAATCCATCAAAGTCCTCATCTTCTGTATCTGAATTGAACACCTGGGGAAGTTTGCCATCAAACATGCCGGGTTCCCTCTCATCATTGTCAGAGTCAATCTAGGTGGTAATGATAATGGTTTTATTTCATTTGAATATGCATCAGATTACAATTGAATGCATCACATAATCAGTTCACAGTTCCACATGTCCAAAAGGAGTAGGAAGAAGCAAAACTTATTAAATCCTACCCCTCCATCTGGTACTTTTACAATCAATAACTGTTACATTTGTTCACTTCCTGCTTTCCATAATACAGTTTAAGGGTTTTTTTTTGTTTTGTTTTTTGTTGAATTTTTTACATTTTGTAGTTTTTTGTCCCGTACCGATGTACGAGGTGATATCGGTGGATAATCACATTCTGGTCTCGGAATCAGAAGTGAAAAAAATGTGGATCAGATATATGCAACTTTTTTTCTGATTTCTGCGTTTTTACTACTTTTTTAACTTTCATACTTTAAATATGTTTTACTTAATTTATGAATCTGCAGATGAATAAGTTAAGTAAAACATACTTAAAAAGTAAAATTCCAATGACATTGGAATTGGTTATTCTTATGGACAGTACATCATTTCCTATGGAGAAATAATCAAAATCCTCTGCACGCGACTTCAATGGCCATACTTCTGGCCTTCCAGTCCTGCTCTCAACAGCTGATGACCAGATGGTCGTATTTGGTTATCAAGCAAAAACGACTAGATTGCTTGGACGGTTTGGTGCCTTAGTGCTTGCTAGTCGTTCCCCTTTGTTTGTATGGCAGCTTTGAATACAGCTTAATAATGCTGCAATATCCCGTGACAACGCTGGCTGTCGACCGTCCAAGGGGCAGCGATGCAACATCGCAAGGGTTAACAGTTGTTTAGCACTCAAGGTGTTTGAGAGCCATTTTCATCAATATTCATGCTCAGGGAGAAGAAGACCTCCTCTAAACAGGGCTGGCCTCCTTTTGGATTTGGTCTAATCCATGTTTCCCAGAACAGATGCTGCCGCCACCATAGTTGGAAAGTTTCCTCCTCTCTCCGTCTCACGTCGTAAAATAAGTATGGCAAACACGGTGCCGCAGTTGAAAACACATTAGCTACTAGTTATGTTTTACGATGCCTTGTTAGTGTCGCACGACTCGTTAAATTTCACCTCAGATCGAGTAGTTGGCCGCTATGCCGGACACGACAAAGCTCTTTTAATCAGATGTGACTTAAGCTGGGGAGTCACCTCAACCTTTCTCTGTTTATCATCCGTCAGCATGCAGGGGGGGGGGGGCGCTATAAGGAAGAGGTCAAATGTAGAACACGCAGGAACCCAAAAGGCACTCCTTGATGCATGGGTGCTTTTCTTCATGGAGCCAGTGACATTTTTAACTTGAGTATTCATTCATCTTAAAATGGACAATAACACGGCAGTTGGTTTTAGACGACCGTTGTCCTAAATATCATCATTGTTTCGCAAGAACGATGATATTGACACAGCGCCGTGTCTTCCATACTTAAGTCAAGTCTAACCGATGTCATTTGGCAGATGACTCCTTCTTAAAAGGCAAGTAGGATAAATCCTCTGGTGAAAAAAGGAAATGAATAAAGTACATGATCGTTGCCCTCTTAAAATTTAAGCATGGTAGTCAAAGATGAGGCCATGCTTCCATGTAATATGCAGTAATTCATTCTGAATTATTCATTCAAATGAGAGCTTTTGCCTGTTAAAGCAACAAACGTATTAAGCGTCCAATAAGACCAAAGTGGGTCAAATGGATGTATGATTCTGTTTTCATGTGGGAACTACAGTGTAACCTTGATTCCTGATGTCGTCTGTAGCCCAGCGCAGCCTCGCACACAATGAAAGTGCCTCCTGCACTAAAAGTACATACTGCCTGCATCCTCCCAAAGCTCTACTAAGGCGGTACTCGTGCCCAAATTTTGCACACACTTGCAAGTACAGTGGGTTGGGACCGGGGCCTGACGGATGATCCCATCGCCAGCCTCGAAATCTTACCATACTCCAGAGTCAAGTGTTCGCCGCCGAAATGCCACACCTGTCAAAAAAGGCACTCCAGTGAGACGTTTTCTGTGGCATGATCGGTGGATCGGTCTATACCAGGGGTGGGCAAACTACGGCCCGGGGGCCACATCCGGCCCGCCAAGTGTTTGAATACGGCCCGCCCAATCTTTCCAAAGTATTTCATTTAAACTCAACATACAACCTGGCATCATGGCCTGAGCCAACCTTTTGATGGTTTTATCAATTTCGTTTTTTGACATGGTCTGTTGTTTACAAAGTGCTCCTGAAAAAAGGGACACAATCACATAATAATAATAATAATAATAATTATTAGTATTATTAGATTTATTAGATTATTCTTAGATTATTAGATCATTCTAATATTATTAGAACTATTATGATTATTATAATTATTATATTAATGCCAATTATTATATTAATTATATATAATATTATTGTTATATTTGCATATTTTACATAATAATAATATAATTCTTATTTTTATTTTATTGTAATTATTATAATATTTAATTATTTTTAAAATATTTAAATATAAATATAAAATAATAAATAATAATAGCAGATTGCATGACAATTTTACAGATACAATAATACCAGGTGGACTGTTACGTGTAAAATATATAGTGATTGATAGATACTTAGTTAATTAATACTTAATTAATTCTCATTTCTAACAGCTCTGTAAAATGTCATAATGAACTTAATCACATGAATCAAAAGGGAAGACATTTATACAAAATATGGACATCTGAAGTGCATATTTTTTTATACAGTAGCGGGTTGTAGAACGCAGTTCATAAAACAAGACAAGTCGGCAATATTTTAAGTAGCAACATTCATATTGTCTTTCATACAAGTGTAAAAAAGTGAACATTATTGCTATAATAAAACTGCACAAAATAATAAACCAATAAAGTAACCCATTTTTAATGCATCTTGGGTTTTAACGTCTTAGCAGTCATAAAAGTGTAAAAATTAGCTAACTGCAATCTAGTAAAACTACTCTGATGATGCGTGCCTGTGATATGAGACGACTTCATTTGGAGACGGAACACAACTGACTCTTCTGGAATTACAATTGTCTGCACGGCGGCCTAGTGGTTAGCACGCAGACCTCACAGCTAGGATACCAGGGTTCAATTCCACCCTCGGCCATCTCTGTGTGGAGTTTGCATGCGTGGGTTTTCTCCGGGTACTCCGGTTTCCTCCCACATTCCAAAAACATGCTAGGTTAATTAGCCACTCCAAATTGTCCATAGGTATGAATGTGAGTGTGAATGGTTGTTTGTCTATATGTGCCCTGGGATTGGCTGGCGATCAGTCCAGGTTGTACCCCGCCTCTCGCCCCAAGACAGCTGAAATAGGCACGCGACCCTCGTGAGGAAAAAGCGGTCTATTGTCACTTTAGCCATGTTGTACTGAGCAGCCAGGATAGAATTAGTCACTTGGGGGTAGGATTGAATAAGCTCTTCTTCTTCCTACTCCTTTTCAGAGTAGAACCATGCAAGTGTAAAGTGTTAATGTATCACAAAGCTCTGAAGCATCTTTTGTTTTTGTTTATTCCCCCTTTTTTTTAAAAAAAAAAATGCTGACATCAGCGTATCAACCCTGCTTTCAAGCCAGGTGCTATATTTGACATATGATAAAAGAAGGGGGGGGGGGGGGTAGCGGATGGTGGTACCACCACCAGACACACAGATGAACCATAAAAGCAAGCTTTCATCTGCGGAGGCACACAGAGTCAAATTAGTGTTGTATTTGACTGTTTTTGCTACACTTAACAGGCCAGAAAGAGGGCGAGAGAGAGAGAGAGAGAGAGAGAGCGAGAGCGAGAGCGAGAGAGAGAGAGAGATGGCGTTGTTAAAACAAAATCCAGACATTGGTTCCCGGGGGCCACTGGAATTGAATGAGTGCATGCACTGGCTGTTACTCATTACTGCTGGCTGACAGGGGTAATTGAATTTTCCTGCTGCAAAACATAGCCTTTTATTTATGACGAGCCTTTTCTGATTAAAACACACACGCCACCAGTTGTCGGCTTTGCATTTTTTGTCTTAGACATATCTTTAAAGCAGATAATAAATAACCCCAGCCTGATGAAGCTTCGTTAACGCTCTAACTTGAAGTGTGTGTTTCTCGTTTCCCCTGTTAATCTCTTCAACGGCAGGCAGATAATACACCATCGTCCAGCCAAAAAAACCATCATCCTTCGAGGCTGCGGTCCAAATGTGTCAGACGGGGTCCCCCACGTTGTGTCGCGATGCGTCTGAAGTGTTTCCAAGGCATTCTGTCGGTAACATAGCATGGAATAACAGTTTAAGCCCAGAAACACTGGCTTTGATTCCGTGGCTGTTGGTGTGTGTACGGTATATTTACAAGAGTGTGGGCTTCCTGTGAAATCTTTTCAAGAATGCACACCGGATGGATTCAATAGGTTGTCTCAGCGGCATGACGAAGGGGGTTAGCTTTGCCGTTCAGCAAGTGGTTTGACCCCCTCTTTCCCTTTGACTTTGCATAAGACTATGCCTGAACCTGGTGATTTATGAATGGCAGGAAGGAGGGCCAGGAGGGGTATCACTACACACTACACTGGACGATGCGGAAGGCCTACTGGTTTCCCACACAGTATACATTCAGTAAAATAATAAAATAAATAAAATATATTTATATATAAAATATAAATCAAATATGCATCTCTGTGTGGAGTTTGCATGTTCTCCCCGTGCATTTGTGGGTTTTCTCCGGGTACTCCGGTTTCCTCCCACATTCCAAAAACATGCTAGGTTAATTGGCAACTCCAATATATGAATATAAATAAAATTAAATTAAAAAAAATAAAAAAAATTGTTACAACTATAATGATGAAAATGGTAATATTAATGATGATTATAATAATGGTGATAATAATAACAATAATAATGGTAATAATGATAAAGATTATAACAATAGTGATAATAACAATAATAATATTACAATGATAATAATAAGAGGGGAAAAAAAGACAGTGGCATGAACATGAATATATCTTGCAAAAAGGGGTAGGCATTTATAAGCTTTTGCTTCAGCCTACTCCTTTTGGGCTTGTGATCAGATAGTAGAATACAAATGTAAATAATGGAAAGTTATATTTTGATTAATGTAAGAAATAAACTGTAATGTTTCATATATCCCCCCCCCCCCAAAAAAAAATAAAAAATAAAAAAAAAGTAAGGAACAAGAAGTGAAAATACAGTATTTTCTGCAACTCACACATGTATCTGCAGCAAAAGGAGAGGTTCTTGCTACTGCCTGACCCAGTCTGGTGGCACCACCATCAACTTTAATAGTTCCGGGGTGAACTAGTGTATGTGCTAACCCCTGAGCAGTACATGGTCTACATAAAAAAAGGCAACGGAAGCAAAATAGTGAGTTTAGTTGAAATTTATTCTAGAATCTTCTCCCATAAATCCATAAAAGTCCTCATTTTCTGTATCTGAATTGAACACCTGGGGAAGTTTGCCATCAAACATGCCGGGTTCCCTCTCATCATTGTCAGAGTCAATCTCGTTGCCAGGTGGTAATGATAATGGTAATGGTTTTATTTCATTTGAACATGCATCAGATTACAATTGAATGCATCACATAATCAGTTCCCAGTTCCACATGTCCAAAAGGAGTAGGAAGAAGCAAAGCTTATTAAATCCTACCCCTCCATCTGGTACTTTTACAATCAGTAAATGTTACATTTGTTCACTTCCTGCTTTCCATAATACAGTTTAAGATGGTTGTTCAGCAATTATATCAGCTTTCGCCACAATTCGGATAACAGTTAAGCGGATAAGTTAGCCGAAGTATCCACAATCCATTCACAGATACTGACGTAACTCGCCCGGCGAATGTCGCTGTGTTTACACCAAGAGTTTTTTGTTCATGCTCCTGGAATGATGGCTAGCTCTTCATTCATTTTTTCACAATAGCGGGGGAATTTGTGGCAGTGTTGTACGTACCGTATGCATTACCTCATATTGTCGGATTGTTTTGTCACTGCCAGCGTACGTACGTACGATGAAATCAAGTGGAGCGCTTACCACAACAGCACAACATTTTTACAGATTTTGGTACTGACATAAGGACACATGAGGCGCATTGTTGATTTTTGAGAAAATTAAAGACCTATAATTGCGCAATATAGTGGCGAAAATACGGTAAACACCGGTCCACTCCATAAATGAACACGGTGCAGCCCAGCCTTTAGAAGTGGAGGTCATGGCTAGTAGCATTAGCGCCAAGGGAAAGCCAGAACTTGTAAATCCTCTTCCATCCTTAAAGGGGACTTATTGTGCTAATTTTTCCAACCATTTGTATTGAGTTGTGGTCCCCTATAGAGCAGCGACACACAATAACCAGCATCTAAAACTTTTTAGATTTTGCAGAATGAGCAAAAAATTTCCTTTCATTTTGGCTTCCTGTCAAACAAAGCTAAAAGTATCACCCCAAACGAAAGCTTCTGTAATATTGGACTTTTTCTGCAAGATCAAATGTGAGTTTCACGGAGAAATCATTGACATGGGCTGTGATGCATTCGCAGGCAATGTAACCCTCGTTTCATTTGGCTTCTTGCTCTGCAATGGCCTTCTGAGGGAATTGCAGTTTTTACGCTACAACGGTCAGTAGTCGTGATTAAAGTAGCTGAGGTTAAAAGTTAAATCAGGCCTCTTCTTATTTTATATTTCCATGTCAAAACTGGTCAACTACTTATTTTCAATGCATGAGGCTACTTTTTTTTTTTGTCTGCATTGCAATTTTCCAAACCCATTTTCCTTTTTGTTAACTGGCGATCTCTCGCAAATTTTGTTTGTCAAGCACATTTCCTGATTTGTCTCAGTCAGTGAAACAGCATTTTTGTGCAGTTTTCCGTTGTGGAAATTGCAGCAGTAAAAACACACACATAGTTTAGAAAAGACCTGACTGGATGAATTTGTATTTTATTGTTTGTCTGTGTGTGTGTGTGTGTGTGTGTGTGTGTGTGTGTGTGCGGCTGTTTGTGTTTGCAGTCACTGCCGTTGGATTTTAACTCCTAACTTGGATTTTAGGTATTTTCATTGATCAGGTGACCAAGTCTATGCTGAAATCAGCCCTTCAGGTAGATAATCAGTTCAATAAATAAATGATTCAAGCTGACAGCAGCGCACAATGTCATTTAGTCACACACATGTACACATCTTGTGTCTATAAAAGTGCTTGAACAACACTTTTTTTTCTTGTTTGTGTTCACACCAAAATTGTTGAGACCCCAAAGAATTTGGTACCTGGGTCAGGCTGGGCTGAATCAAGAGTTTCAACCAAGTGACTAACTAATCAACAAAGTCTACTCTCTATGCATCACACAGCAACTTAACACACTACAGGTAAACAATACACAAACACAGGGCAACTATTGCTACCAGTGGATGCCTCAGTTTTGCAACTTTTTACAACACACCCACAACACACACACACACAATCACACACAGTAGGGAGACATGGCATGGCAATGAGGAACAAGGAAACGCCACTTTTGGGGCCGTCCATCGGGGGACCAGCACCCGGGCCCCCCGACTCCGACACACGGGCGGACCCCCACATTAAAGGGAGGAACCCCCAGCCGGCCGGGTCAAAGGGACCCAAGGATGGCACCCCCTCAGCAGACCCGACACAGCCCCCAGTGTGGAGGACCCCCCCTGAGGAAACACTGGAGTTAAAAAGATGAAAACACAAAGAAAGCAGAGGCGTTGTTTAGTAGCAACAATATGTCTGATGGGCCACATGGTGGCCAAGTAGTTAGCGCACCAGACTTGACTCTTTCAGGAAACGTCTCTGTGTGGAGTGTGCATGTTCTACCCGTGCGTGTGTGGGTTTTCTTCATCGACTCCATCCTCCACCCACATTCCAAAAACATGCATTGAGCTAATAATCTGCTAATTTGGCTCCCCAGTTGGCCAAAGGTGTCAATGTGTGGGTCTACTTGCACCAAGCCAGCCGTACACGGCTTGGGCCCACGTAGCACCTAAAGCACGGTATGTTTGGCTCGCGTGAGCGCACGATTCCCTTCTTTTGGCACGTTTGGAAGAGTCTAGCGCCCGGCACGATTCCGTGCCCACGCTCATTGTAATGCAACCGCTCCATTTTTAATGATAACAAACACAATTTGTAAAATAGATTAAATCCAAAGACTCAACAATCCAAAAGTGGAACCCACAGGACACCCGCTCGCCCAGGACCACGTTTGTATGCGTAGGGAATTAATTGCATCGGAAACCTTGCCATGACATGAATGTATTGTATTGTGTATTATGTGAGCCGAGGCCTGGCTGGTTAGCTAGCGCGAAGGCCTCACAGCTACGTGACCCGGGTTCAATTCCATCTCTGTGTGGAGTTTGCATGTTCTCCCCGTGCATGCGTGGGTTTTCTCCGGGTACTCCGGTTTCCTCCCACATTCCAAAAACATGCTAGGTTAATTAGCCACTCCAAATTGTCCATCGGTATGAATGTGAGTGTGAATGGTTGTTTGTCTATATGTGCCCTGTGATTGGCTGGCCACCAGTCCAGGGTGTACCCCGCCTCTCGCCTGAAGACAGCTGGGATAGGCTCCAGCACCGCCCGCTAACCTCGTGAGAATAAGCGGTAGAAAATGAATGAATGAATGAGCCGAGGCCAGCGTAGCCCATGAGACGGAGTTGTACTCGCACCCACGACCAGCACAGTATTAATGCCCTAAAAAGTCTGCCTCACTTAATAAGAAATGGAATTTGTAGAAGTACAAATCCATGTAGTATTAACAACAACAAACACCAAGATAGTATTTAATAGACTTAACTAGCGTTTAATAGACTTAAGAATCAGAATCTGAATGCCCTTTATTATCATTTTACATATAGTACAATAAATTGCAGCAGCTCCATTTTCAGTGCAAGACAGTACAGAATATAGAAATTAGAAGAATAAATAGAAGAACTAGTGTTTAATAACTACTCAATGCATGATTTAACCTTATTTATGTGGAATAACACATAGGAGAGATGCAGTCAGTGCATGTTTAACATTGAACTGCATGCTGCTGATCCCCCTATTGGCAGATTTTGGTATTACACCTACTTCAAACAAAGCGTGTCAAAAGTTTTTTTTTTTGTGTTGTTGAATGTTGATTTTTGTTGTTTTTTTCCCGACGGTTTATATGATGCATCCATGGAAGACGTATTTTATTGAAAGGGATTGTTTTTTTTGTTTATTATTATTTTTTTATTATTACGCCACCCTCTTCTTTGGTGGCTCCTTCATTGGCCGGCATCTTCCACGCAAACCACATCCTCTCTCTCTCTCTCTCTCTCTCTCACATCCGATCCAGTTGAAGAAGAAGAACGGGAGGAGGAGGAGGAGGAGAGTTTAGTCTGGCTTTGTATCGCGGTGAAGACCCTCCGTCCCTGCGTCTGTCCTCCACTTCTCTCGCTCGCTTTCTCCGCGGATGTTGACACCCGTGGACGGACGCGAACCCGCTCACGTCGTCGTGTTGAGAGAAGGAGGAGGGAGGGGGGTTCCATACTCATAATAATAATAATAATAATAATAAATAAATAGTATATATCTTCGGTGCGGCTGCTGTCATCATTGCAGTCCAGCGAGCGGAAAGTAGGGGTGACAAGAACCGCGTCTCCATCCCGGGATTTATTGGGTCCAAGTGGGGAGGCTGCAGCACTGGAAGGAGGGGGAAGGAACAACCTCACGTCGGAGCTCTCTTTGGACAATGTTTCTGTTGCAGTACACAGGTAGATTTTCACAACTTTAGTTGTTTTTCTTTTTAATGGTCTCTGCTTAGACGCGAGTAGCTGACAATGTCTGTTTTGCTGCAGGACTTGTGTAGACCTTGTGATCGCTCATGTGCTTCAAGTTCTAACACAGACCCCCACGCTTTTGCATACATGTGTGGATATGTTGTGCTCTTACGGGCGTGGACCCAGCAGCTGCCCCGGCTTCATGGCTGCTGTCATGATGTTGCTCATTTCCAACACGTTTGATTTTCTGTGCAGTAATATTTCAGATTTTTTTTTCTTCAATGTAGCAAATTTTAGATTTTAGCTTTCCTGCATGGTGACACAGTGTTATCACACGTTGTCCCACCCATAAGGTCTGCTTAGTGCTCAAATCCCTGACTCATTTATGCACAACTAGCCACCATTGGTAGGACCAAGTTAGCAATAGTTTAATGTAAATCAACATTAGACGTCCCACAGCCTTGTTGTCCTACCAATGGTAGTGGTCATGTTTTCTGCAGGTTTTGCAATACAAGTGATTGAATTAAAAGCTTCAATTTGACTTAATTATTATTTGTCTCATGTTCAGTGTTGATCTACATCAGACGCTCCACAGCCTTGTTGTCCTACCAATAGTAGTGGTCATGTTTTCTGCAGGTTTTGCAGTACAAGTGATTGAATTAAAAGCTTCAATTTGACTTAATTATTATTTGTCTCATGTTCAGTGTTGATCTACATCAGACGCTCCACAGCCTTGTTGTCCTACCAATAGTAGTGGTCATGTTTTCTGCAGGTTTTGCAGGACAAGTGATTAAATTAAAAGCTTCAATTTGACTTAATTATTATTACTCTCGTGTTCAGTGTTGATCTACATCAGACGCTCCACAGTGTTGTTGTCCTACAAAAGGTGGTCATGTTTTCTGCAGGTTTTGCATTAGAAGTGATTGAATTAAAAGCTTCAATTTGACTTCATTATTATTAGTCTCGTGTTCAGTGTTGATCTACATCAGACGCTCCACAGTCTTGTTTCCTGATCTCTTGCTGGTTGTTTTATTTTAAGAAGTACTTGAATTTAACAGTTTGACATAATGAATGTTAATCAGCATCCGACGTCCCACAGCCTTTTCGTCCCATAAGAGAGTTCATGTGTTCAGTGTTGATCTACATCAGACGCTCCACAGTCTTGTTGTCCTACAAAAGGTGGTCATGTTTTCTGCAGGTTTTGCAATACAAGTGATTGAATTAAAAGCTTCAATTTGACTTCATTATTATTAGTCTCGTGTTCAGTGTTGATCTACATCAGACGCTCCACAGTCTTGTTGTCCTACAAAAGGTGGTCATGTTTTCTGCAGGTTTTGCAATACAAGTGATTGAATTAAAAGCTTCAATTTGACTTTATTATTATTATTAGTCTCATGTTCAGTGTTGATCTACATCAGACGCTCCACAGTGTTGTTGTCCTACAAAAGGTGGTCATGTTTTCTGCAGGTTTTGCATTAGAAGTGATTGAATTAAAAGCTTCAATTTGACTTCATTATTAGTTCAATCTCATGTGTTCAGTGTTGATCTACATCAGACGCTCTACAGTCTTGTTTCCTGATCTCTTGCTGGTTGTTTTATTTTAAGAAATACTTGAATTTAACAGATTGTTGATCATGCTGAATGTTAATCAGCATCCGACGTCCCACAGCCTTTTTGTCCCATAAGAGAGTTCATGCTTGGTCTCTTTACATTTAACAGATTACATTCCACTTCATACTTCACTGTTAAATGTTAATCAACATTAGACGTCCCACAGCCTTGTTGTCCCACAAGGGTGTTCATGCTTGCTGCATGTTTTTTTAATAGAAATGCTTGCTTCTTACTTTTGAATGTTAACCAGGATAAGACATCCCGTTGCCTTTTTGTCCCATAAGAGAGTTCATGCTTGGTCTCTTCATATAAATCCTTTGATTTTACAGATTAAACTGGATTAATACTTTGTGCTTCTCACTGTTCAGTGTTAAAATACATTAGACGTCCCACAGCCTTGTTGTCCCATAAGAATGGCCATGCTTTCTGCAGGTCTCTCAGTAGAAATGCTTGAATTTAACCGATTACATTTGATTTACTACCTACTGCTTCTCTCTACAGTAGATGTCCCACAACCCTTTTATTCCCACAGGGGCGTTCATATGCTTGCCGCAGATCTCTCAAACCAAATACTTGAATTTTCACGTCTTCTATTTGCCTTAATACTTAATGCTGCTCTCTTTTCAGTGTAATCAAAGCTCACAGCGGAGTTCATTGCTATTACTTGTACAAATGGGCTTAAAAAGTGCTTCCTTGCCAAATTGCATCAAGTGCACAATGATCAAACTCTCTCGTTCTCCAAATCAGAACCCAGTGAAGAAATCTAGAGTGCTTTTGTGCGACCAACACGAGGAGAAAGTGCTCCATCAAGATCTTTTGTGATCAATCAGCATCTATTAGCTCGTAGTTAATGGTGCAGAGGAGATAGTGGAGATGGGGGGGTGGTGCTTTTTAAAAAGTTGCTTTCTTTGAAAAGAAGTCTTGAATATTTCATCTCTGGCAAAAGGATGATAGTGCCGCAGAACAAATGAAGGCTTGAATGCAGAGCGGGCGTCAGGAGACTTGGCAGCTTTTCATGGGGAAAATCTCTCCAGTTTTAATTGGTTGATGAGTGACAACTTGTTTTCCAAAAACTCTGGCGGAAGCAACTGTCCGTGATTAATAAGACAAGTGATGTGGACAAATGACAAAAAAAAGCACATTTGTGTGACAGTTACTTCAATGTGAAAGATTTTTTTGTCATATTTTCCGTCTTTGCAATGTGACTTGCGGTCATTTTACAAGGTCACCAATATACTCTCAGTAACACTACACTTGTCACGTTTACTTTAAGAGCACGCTATTTCATAAACACTTACCACAACAAACTGGAATTAACCTTAAAGTGCAGCTATTACACTCATGTTTGGCACTTTGTATTGAGTTGTGGGCTCCTATAGAGCAGCTACACAAAATAACCCGCACAGAAAGCCTACTAGAATTTCCAGAATCTGCACCCATTCCAGCTGTATTTCCTTGGATTTCCAAATTCATTATGCAGGGCCAAATATTGCGCTTGAATTCGATTTATTTGCTCAAGCGGAAATAATTGAACCTTTGTATACACCTCATTACGGTATTCTGTATTCTGTGATAATAGCGGCACATGTAGACAAGAGATAGGAATATTCCTTTCCATGTATACCATTGTTTTCAGAAAAGCCATTCAGAAAGCTTCCATCCGGAAAGACGAAAAAAAATCAATGTAACCGTTGCTACTGTCACGGACAAATAATTTGTTAGCATTAAAGTTCATATGACACCAAAAAGCATGTAAAAAAACAAAATAGTGCTATTAAAGTAATATAGACTTATATGCTGGAACTGACAGATCGACTGCAAGATGGGAAGATATTTAGCGAACAATTCGGCATGGGAACCCTTTTTATTATTCCAAGATCGGAAGTGACACTACAATTAAAAACGACCCTTTAGAATTTATTTGTCTTCAAAGTGAAAGGTTGTCTTAAGAGGAAGTGATGGAGAGTTCTAGAAGCTATTTCAGATACTTGGTTTGTAACCTCATGTTTTTTCCATTTTTTTTTAGCTATATCCGAATTGTCATGAATTTGGGATACACGGTTTTAAGGTTTCTGAGCTGTTTTTCATGGAACTTTGGCAGTTTTTCTTGTAAAGCGATAGTCTTTTTTTTCCCACTGACTAAACACAAAGTTCTCATTGCAGCCGACTTCTTGGTAGGCCGTTAAATGTCTCCTAATGTAGAACTGCAGTGTGTTTTAATGCCTCGGTGGCGTAAACAGCTTGACGCGGTCAGGATTCTCCCAAGTTGCCGGAAAGAACATGACTCAGTTGGGTCTCTTTTGGCCTTCTTCCATTGATCAAATGCGCACTGCCGCAGCTGGACCTGTTTTTTCTTGAATCCTCTTGAAATTAGAGTAAAATACACCGTATGTAAGGTCAAACATTTTCAGTGAGTGACGGTAAATTGTGCTTTTCGCCCGAGCACTCCATTTCCCTTCACACGCCAGCAGTCAAAGGCTGTCGATGTAATAATTTGATTGTTTTCTTTTTGCCTCGCCACTCTTTAATCTCCTTAGCATGTTAATGCCAAAGCGTGATTGTTGTTTATTCTTGCGCCTATTGCTCGCTTGTGCATGCCCCGCAGCAATCCTGTTGTACAATTGCTTTGCTAATGAATTACAAGAGCTGGTGCTAACGTCAACCAGTTGAAGGAAAGTGTAATAGCTGGAGTGTGGAGTTGAAGATCCCTCTGAGGATCCATCGGGCTTGCTGGAGCCGTCCTGCCTGAGTCGCTAAGAGAGCTTGGCAGCCTGATGACAAGAAGTGCGTAGGGGAGGTTGAGGGGTGCTCCAGTCGTATCACTGACAGAGCTCTTCATTCCTTAATCGCTTTGGTGATAAGCAACCATGCGGGGAACCTTGAAATAGGAACTAAGGACCCAAAGCAAGTGCGAGTTCCGGAGCTTCCATGAGAGACGGCCGTCAGCCTGGATCGCGGCTGCCGCTGCCGCTGCCTGCCTCGCTGGCAAAGTCGAACCCGCTGACAGTCCCTTTCAATACAGCACAGTCGAAGACGTTGGATTATGTCATCACCGGAGTACATATTTTTCCGAACGGTGATGGTATTTTTCCCCATGTTAAATATACCGTACAGATGTCGGCTTCATCTGTTCCCACAGAAATATTTGCTCAAACAAAGTTTCCATTTAGGGGAGAAGAGTGACTACAGTTGCAGTTTGTTGGCAGGCCAATGTGATTGGCTGTCAAAGCGAGAGGCTTTCATTTGAATGCAGACCAACCAACATGTACTAATTTGTAGTACTCATAATACAATTTGACTCTTGAATACACTTGTATGCTACACATTTTCTTCCATTTTCCTGGTTTCAGTTTCAAGTTCAGTCTGTACAGTACAGATACATGAGTAAATGTGATCAGTTTCTCTGGTATTTGATATCAAGTGACAGCGAAAAAAAAATTTTTTTTTGGGGGGGGGGGCATGACAAGAAATAGAGAAGCACTGGTTTTGCAGAAGACCACGGGTCTCAATTTACCTGGGGGCCACTGGAGCTAGGGTCTGGGCAAGGCTGGGCCGCATCAGGTTTCCCAAAAAAAAACAAACACGCATTTATTAAAAACAGAAAAATATGCAAACTTTTTCAGTGCTTTGGTTCAGATTTTCTATAAGAAAAGCTCTGATAAAACATTCCACTGTTCTCAAATATCTTACTTTTTATTTTTCTGCACAAAATAAGATGAAAAATAAATAAACAAATCAAGAATAAAGAAAATCAATCAGTAATAAATAAATATAATAATAATAATAATAAACAGCAAATAAAAACTTAAGAAAGCACATATAGTTGGTGGGTAGACAAATGATTTTTTTCAGATTAAAATGAACAAAGCATTATTAGAGCCCTGTAGACATGACAAAACACGACTATAGTCACATTTATACTCTTTTTATTTACAACATATTGCGCAACTGCAGGGTCTTGAGACACATGCTAACTCGCAAACTAGAGCGCTAGCGACCTAAACGGTAGCCTTCAAGTTATTTCCTTTAAACTTAAATAGCCAAAAACTTACCACTTCCACACGGATAGGGAGGATAACTATTAACAGTTATTTAACCTTTAACATGAACATGAATCAAACGTAATAATTTTTTCTGGGTACATGATACCATACAGCATCCATATCAAACTTGCGCCGGCCGCATTCAACTTTCATATCAAGGTGGGGGCCTCAAACTAGTGTCCTGCGGGCCACATTTGACCCGCGGGCCGCGTGTTTGAGACCCCTGCTGTAGACTGTAGGAATATTTTCACATTTCTTCCACTGAATTGTCTTGTCACATGTTGGAGCTCACCAAATGAGTTCCATTCCTCGACTGCGATAGACGTTTAATCTTACACCTAAACTGAACAGTGAAACCTTGGTTAGCGTCATCAGTTCTTTCCAGAACGTCCAACTTTAACCAAAACGGATGCTAACTGAATCAACATTTAATTTTTCATTCATTCATTTTCTACGGCTTATCTTCACAAGGGTCGCGGGTATGCTGGAGCCTATCCCAGCTGTCTTTGGGCGAGAGGCGGGGTACACCCTGGACTGGTGGCCAGCCAATCACAGGGCACATATAGACAAACAACCATTCATTAACCTAGCATGTTTTTGGAATGTGGGAGGAAGCCGGAGTACCCGGAGGAAACCCACGCATGCACGGGGAGAACATGCAAACTCCGCAAAGAAATGCCAGAGGATGGAATCAAACTCAGTTCTCCTAGCTGCACGCTAACCACTCAACCGCCGTGCAGCCGTGAACCTTGAGTTATTTCTTCAATTTAATACTGTAGTGTTTCTCACCTCTATGACCTAAAATGGAGCCAAAGAGCGTTTCAAGCGCCAGCGTTTGAGGGTATCTGCTACCAAAATTTGTTTGCTACCAAAGTTTGAACCGAATTTGAACAGGAAAGCTCTGCTGTTGGTTTTAGGCTTCACAATGAATTTTGAACCTCGTGAACTTTCAGATCCGTCAACTAATTGGAACCAGGTGCTCTGTGCAACAGAGGGAGTAGTATTTGATGTGACGACCGGCTGACAAATATGTGGTTTATTGACTGACATATTGCTGTTCTTGCATGAGAAGATCTAGATTAAGGCGGTGCTCATAGATCATTTGGGGTTAATGACAATTTGGCATCATTTTCATAGGCTCTTGTATTCCTAGCCCTACAAGACAAGTAGGATTTTTGGATTTTTTTTTTTAAACAGCTCAGCATGCATCGTGCAAGGGGGTAGGAAACCGACATTCCTCATGTTTGACAAGCCAAATAAATCTTCCCGCGACTCGCTTGTGGGTGGCGATGCAGTTTTATGTGCTGCTAACTGACAGGCGCCTACAAAACATGAGTATGTCAGGTATGTACAGGTGATATTGTTAGCTTTTTATTCCTAATTACGTAAAACCTAATTTGTATTGACTCGAACATAAGATGAAGTACTAAATCCCCCCCCCCCACCCCCCACCCCCCGCTCCCCCGAAACAGATAGGTCATCTTATAATCGGGTTTTTGAGATTTATACATGCAAAACCAGCAGGTGGTGGAAAATATCTCTCCAAGCCGGCCGGAGCTTTTCTTCTTGTCATTCACACTCGTGCACCAAATACCTTGAGAGATGATGCTTCCCAATCTCCTGTTATTTAAAAACTGCATATTGTGTTTGTTTGATCTGAAACATATAAGTGTGACAAACATACAAAAACATCAAAACATTTATTTTTGGTGCATTGCTATCTTATACAAACATTTGTTTTTTTAAAGCAAGAAATAGTATGATGGATCACTGTGTAGATTTAGGTCAGAACTGATATACATTACACGTTACCAGTGTCCACTGCTGTTTCAGGGAATGCGCCACAAAAAAAAAAAAATCTTTAATACTTTTACCGCCGGGTGATAAATGGACCCAGTAAGTTTTATTCTGCTTTCAATACAATAAGAGCTAAGCATTGGCCATGCTGTGGATTCATGTGAGTGTTGCAGGAGAGACTATGACATGTATTAGTTTTGCCACCCTCCTAATGCGTTCTAACTCAGGATATTCACAGCACACACGCCGCCCCTCGAATGAAACACAGCAGACACGGCTCTGGCTTTTATAACCAGCTCTGTCTTTGTTGTTTGCACTTTTTGTGTCAGCCTAATGAGTTTTCGCAAGATATTTTAAGACGCCGCATGTTTCATTAAAAGAGCCTCTGCATGCATATTGATCGCGAATCTCCCGTCAATATTAGACGTTGCAAATCGAGGAGGAGAGTGTTGAAGACTTAACTAGCGGTAGCTGCTGTTGATTTATCGCAAGTGGCATA
Source organism: Doryrhamphus excisus (assembly GCF_037039965.1). Lineage (NCBI taxonomy): Eukaryota > Metazoa > Chordata > Actinopteri > Syngnathiformes > Syngnathidae > Doryrhamphus > Doryrhamphus excisus. The sequence goes on from NC_136379.1 coordinate 1,333,641, forward strand.
ATCTATTTCTCTGCATGCGCTTTAAAATGCTGCTAGTACCTGCAAATGAACACATGCGTGATATTAGTGCTGCCTGAGCAGTTAGCTCCTTAACACGACTACAACATTGGTTCTTATTATAGCCTGCTTCCTTTGACATTTGGCATCCTTTGGCATCCTTTTTACAGATGAAGTCAATAAACACTACAGCCAGGCACGAGCCCATATGAGATTCAGACAGGATGATAACCTTTGGCAATGGTTTGATGGTTTCACGGTATTGTGTTTACAGCTCTAAAATGTGTTATTTTGAAATAGCTTTATTGAAAAGAGAAAAAAGTCTTACTTTTTATTTTTCTGCACAAAATAAGATGAGTCACATTTATACTTTTTTATTTACAACATATTGCGCAACGGCAGGGTCTTGAGACACATGCTAACTCGCAAACTAGAGAGCTAGCGACCTAAACGGTAGCCTTCAAGTTATTTCCTTTCAACTTAAATAGCCAAAAACTTACCACTTCCACACGGATAGGGAGGATAACTATTAACAGTTATTTAACCTTTAACATGAACATAAATCAAACGTAATAAATTTTTCTGGGTACATGATACCATACAGCATCCATATCAAACTTGCGCGGGCCGCACTAACATTAAACTTTCATATCAAGGCGGGGGCCTCAAACTAGTGTCCTAGGGCCGCGTGTTTGAGACCCCTGATTTAGAACATGTTATGATTGCACATGCTTAATTTAGGCCAAAAATGCATAACGTTTGCTTAAATATCCATTTGTAGACTAACAGTAGGCCAGGCTCAACTACAAAACAGCGCTCATTTATTCATAATTTGTTGGTTGAACACTTTTGGAGTGTTCAAATTTGAGACCAAATCCAGTCGTTTTCCAAATGGAAATCCTTCCGAACTCTAAGAGCCTAATTGCGGACATGTGCCGAACAAGAGGAGTCTTGGCTCCTGGCTATATGAGAATGTTGAGCTTTTCCTCCACGGAGAGAATGGAGAAAGCAGACATTGTGGTTGAGCGCAGCCGGACCTCGGAGCAAGGGGAGTCCAGAGATTATGCTTGTTTGGAAAACTGCCATCTCTCCTCTGTAATTGAGACGGAGAGCGCAGATTTATGTAGCTCTTACTTTAGGATGAAGGCATGCTTCAGGACGGAAACAAAATGTATGGGAATGAATGGCTGGGGTGTTACAAAGAATGCATTATTAACAGGTGGTTGGGGGGGGGGTCTGTATTCTGTATGTTGCCTGCTCTTTAGGGCATTTTTGCCTCTGAGTGAAGGCTAAAACATAACATTTGGCTTGTTCAATATGTCTGCTGGAGCACTCTCCTATTTGTAACCATCTGTTAGGCCTTCTGTATGAAAGAAGCTTGGAGGTAACTGAGGAATTTTCCATTTTTTTTTTTTTAACTAACATCTACCACCTCATAACACATAGGCATCTTGACTGTGCACAGCCTCTCATAGCTTGGGGATAAATAAGCCATCCTGAATGTCGAAAAGGAGCTCAAAGGAGGCCCCTGTGCAGGCGTGCATGTTTACAGCAGCCCGGTTTGCTCAAGTAAGACCATCACTGCACTCGGCACATCTTTCAGCCCCAATGTTGGTTTTTCCAGCCCCCATGCCACTTTCCTCAGAACTACCAGTCGGCACTTACGAGAAGATGATCCGACGCTAGTTTTTTGACGGCGGCAATTTTGTGTTCTTTTAAATTACAGCTCTACTCAAGACCATTTGGAACACTGCCTGAGGTCAACCTTTGGCTGAACTTAAGAACCAGACGCTGCCCTGGCTTGATGGCTTTGAAGAAATGATTAAAAAAAAATCTTCACGGTCCTTTAGTTGTAATTTCCATCCATTTTCTGTGCCACGTATCATGAGAACAGTCACAGGGCGTGTAAGATTTACACCCAAAGGACGTTCATAGTCTCCAGTCTAACTATTACACATGTTTTGGGCTTGCCTTTGATAATACACGACAGGTTTGCTGAAGGCAATTCAGTCCATGAATCATCCTTTTTTTCTTTTTTAGGCGTTACTAACTGTCTTACTAGTGCAAAGACAAGTTAAGCACTGTCATACAAAGTTACTAACACTTTGAAGGCTCTCCAACAAACAGAATATAAAGTACAGCTTATTGAAATTGTTGACTTGTTAACAAAGAATAATGGGTTTGTAAAGGGGGCTATAGGGGTGCTATTTTATGACTGTAAGGCTCAAATAATGGTAGAAAATTGTGTTTAAGTCAGAACCAGGTTTCCTTTGCTCTAAATACAAAAATCTTCATTCATTCATTCATTTTCTACCGCTTTTCCTCACAAGGGTCGCTGGGGGTGCTGGAGCCTATCTCAGCTGTCTTCGGGCGAGAGGCGGGGTACACCCTGGACTGGTGGCCAGCCAATCACAGGGCACATATAGACAAACAACCATTCACACTCACATTCATACCTATGGACAATTTGGAGCGGCCAATTAACCTAGCATGTTTTTGGAATGTGGGAGGAAACCGGAGTACCCGGAGAAAACCCACGCATGCACGGGGAGAACATGCAAACTCCACACAGACATGGCCGAGGGTGGGTCTCCTAGCTGTGAGGTCTACACGCTAACCACTAGTCCGCCGTGCAGCCTTCCACTTGTTAATATTGAATCCTATTTTGCTGAAATTCGCCGCCATAAACAAGGCGCGACTATGAAATAAGCTATATCACTATATCGCATACATTAATTAAGAAACTCTGTTTACTTATTACTTGTCAAAACATTTTGAAATACAAGTGATATATAACATTCTGGTCACTCGGTGACAGTAATGACACAAAACTCTGAGACGTTAACTTAAATGACATTACCTGAATACTGCATGAAGTCATGTAGTCAGCCATGGCATGTCCGGCATGGAATAAAAAGGTTCTCCTCCCATTCAGTGTGGAAGTGGTACTTTTTGATGCTAAAAAACATGTAAATGGATACTCTGTTGACTTTTAAAACTGTTTCACAGCCTGTGTTATGATATATTTTGTAGGACAGTTGTCCACGGTTCGATCACAGTTTTTGTTTTGACTCAGTTTTAACACAATGGGCACCAAAGGCACTTTTTAACTGTCTAACTTATTTAATATATGCGTCGAGAAGTGAATGAGGTATCAAATTAAAGTAATAGTCAAGTGTAAAAAGAGGTTAACCACTATAATGCCAACCATACATAGCTGTTTAGCTGTAAGAAGACATTAACAGTTCTGCATCAAAACAAAGACTAGCTAAACTCTTGCAAGAGATGCTAACACACACGTAATCATGGTTTGTCTTTGCAATTTTTGAAAAAAAAAATATTAAAAAAATGAGTTTGACCAAAAATAGCCGAAAAGCCAAAATATTCCAACACTGTGACTGTGACATTCACTTTAAAATGGCTATTGTGTTAGCGTTTGTTGGCTTCGTAGCTCACAGAGCTGGCTAACTACAGCTAGGTTAGTGGCTACTGTAGCTAGTAGCTAGTAGCCCCGCCTCCACAAAGATGCTGAATGAGATGAGAGCCCACTCTGTCCGTTCATTGGCCTTATAGAACCAGTGCACACAGACAGATAAAGAGTGAACCCTCCTGTCATCCAGCCTGCGTGTCGCCGAGAAGAGCAGACACGCAAACACAATTTATGGAGGACGTCATAATTTCATTGTTCGATAAGTTGATTTATTCATTATTGTGACAGTCTTACCCTCTTCTCATTTCCTCGTGTCTGCCTTCCTTTATCGAAGCTCTCCCGCTTTGCCTTTGCCCGTGTTTCCATCAGTGTAGTTATTTGGATGATCTGCCCTAAATGCTGAATGTCAGTCATCGGCGAGGCTGCGGCCTTAAGGACACGGCGCTGACAACAGCTGAATTAACATCATGGCACTGAACACAGCCATTACAGACAGGGACGTAATTGGATTCACAAATCTGCTTGTGGCTCTGGCTTTATGGTGGCACTGGGCTTCATGGGTCGTATTTCAGACACTTGTGTGCAATTTGTCAAGAGGACGTTTGGTGGTAATGAGAAATGCTGCATGGGAGCATCTCAACTGTGCTTTTGTCCATTGCCAGCATCAGACGGCAGCGTATTTTTGTCATCCCTCACCATTGTGGCAGCGTCAGATTGGGAATCACGTTGATCATGTTGATTCTTGTTGCTTCTTGTCTTAGAGCAGGGGGATCCAATGAAATTGGATACACGGTCAGAAAACTAAGGGCTGAACATCCAACTTCACTTGTATTCTTATTTTACATATGCAGTGCATCCCCAGACGTTAGAGACTCGGTATTCACGGACAGAGTCCATAATACTGATACAATATGTAATAGTAAAGCATAAATGTACATATATATACGTTAACTTAAATGACATTACCTGAATACTGCATGAAGTCATGTAGTCAGCCATGGTATGTCCGACATGATGGAATAAAAAAAAAGTTCCCATTCAGTGTGGAAGTGGTACTTTTTGATGATCAAAAACATGTAAATGGATACTCTGTTGACTTGTAAAACTGGTTTTCACAGCCTACGTTGTGATATATTTTGTAGTACGGTTGTCCATGATTCGTTTTTGTTTTGACTCGGTTTTAAAGCAATGGGGACCAAAGGCAATGTTTAACTGTCTAACTCAGGGGTGGGCAAACTTTTTGACTCGCGGGCCGCATTGATATGACAAAATTTACGGGGGGTGGCAGACTATATATTTTACACGTAACAGTCCACCTGGTATTATTGTATCTGTAAAATTGTCATGCAATCTGCTATTATTATTTATTATTTTATATTTATATTTAAATATTTTAAAAATAATAAAATATTATAATAATTACAATAAAATGAAAATAATAATTATTATATTATTATTATGTAAAATATGCAAATATAACAATAATATTATATATAATTAATATAATAATTAGCATTAATACAATAATTATGAAAATCTAATAATCTAATAATAATAATAATAATAATAATAATTATTATTATTATTATTATTATTATTATTATTATTATTATTATGTGCTTGTGTCCCTTTTTTCAGGAGCACTTTGTAAACAACATGTCAAAAAACAAAATTGATAAAACCATCAAAAGGTTGGCTCAGGCCATGATGCCAGGTTGTATGTTGAGTTTAAATGAAATACTTTGGAAAGATTGGGCGGGCCGTATTCAAACACTTGGCGGGCCGGATGTGGCCCCCGGGCCGTAGTTTGCCCACCCCTGGTCTAACTTATTTAATATTTGCATCGAGAAGTGAATGAGGTACCAAATTAAAGTAATATATTCATCCCCGTATACACATATATATATATATATATATATATATATATATATATATATATATATATATATATGTTCTCCGGGGGGTCTGGTACCGTGTAGTTCCTTGATATACATACACCTGACAAGAAGGTGGTGACCCGTGTGTGTGTGTGGAATTACACCGGGCAAGCCGTGTGGACCGTTTACGAGGCCATGGCCCGGTGGTTGGGGACCCCTGCTCACTATGTGTCATGTTTTAATTCTTCTCATTTTGGCCAAATTTGTCAATCTATGAAATGTTTGACTGTAATCTATATGTACTTTAGTGGTCTGTACATTGTGTAGACTCAAGCGTGGTGGGAGAAAGCAAGTAAATCCATTTCAGCGTCTTAATCTGCGAAAGCTGAAGCAAAGCGCAGCTTCTTAGTCATCCTCTGTGAGCCTGTCCCAGTAGAAGTCCGCCAGGCGGATCGATGCGAAGATTAATTATTGTGTCCAACTTGAGGCCCGCGCCGACCACCTACATTTTTCAGGCCTCCTGTGTGAGTACCCGAATGCTTCCCTTTTCCTGATGAGCGCCGGCTTGTTAGGACGGTCCTTGGACCGAAGCTGTTGCTGAGAGAGAAAATTGGTTGGGTCTCCAGGGGGAGGCTCAGCTCAGCTCAGTATGAGGAGAACCGGGGGAGGCGGAGGGGTCCCCCTCAACACTTCCTGATCTTAATACTCTTGAATTGATATTATTGGTATTTAAGGTTAAGTGTCCTTAAAGGCACCAGAAACCAAACACAATGATTGCAGCTATTGGTTTTTATGATATTGGTCTTTGACATTCTTTCTAGTAATTACTCGAGGGGCGGATGATTTATTCATGGAAGCTTTTCTCTGAATGATTTTGGCATTTATTGTCTTGTTGTCATACCGAGTCCTGTTCCCGCTCCTCCTCTCAGTCTGCGTTTCTCAGTAATGATAATAATAACAAACCCTGTCGTGACAGATTGCAACACCAACCGCATGTCTGGGTCTTTTCATGGATGTCTTCTTATTTAAAGGCAGTTGGTCCTAGTTTGTTTAGATGGGATATATCCATATGGACATTCTCTTGAGACAACTCTGAAGGGTAAAATACAACTCCTGACGATAGATTCTAAATATCAAATGTATGCTTAATATTGTCGCCAGCTGAGGCGGTCGTGGTTCGTCTACCGGTAGTTTGCTGTCTTAAAGAACAACAACAAGACGTCCGCCACGGGAAATGTCGTCATCCCTGTGTGGGCTCGGTTTGTTTGAGCATCGTTGATAATTAAACAAGGGACACTAAGCCAATTCTGGCCTTGGCATGATTTCACAGCCCCCTTAATCCGCCCCCCGCAACAGTAAGACCACCTAATTAATGGTGAAATGACAGCCTAGTCCGCAGTCCCACTGTTAATGGAAAGGATTCGTCTTGTTGACTCAACTTAGCCCTTGTTTCCCTATGCATGGGGTGCTCAGTCATTACTGTGGCAGTGTCAGTTGTCGGGGTTCGTCTCATGCATAATGGCACGACATGAGCATTCCCCCGGTGTGATTAATTCCTCATCCTTGCTCGTCTCACTTAATCGTCATCTACACATTGGATGGATTATTAGCACCAGGACTTAGTAAACAACATTATGGCCTACACTATGTCATTAGTTGCAGAAATATAACACACCACTCACTAAATATACTGTGAGACAGCATATATTGTTTTGTTTTTTTTGGTCATTGAGCGGCTTTTTAACCACATGGCTATTTCTTAATAAGCAGCAGCAACAGAACTGATAGTGAAGAACGAGCTGCTCAGCCTGAACATGAATACAGCTGATTAGTTCATTGTCGACAGCGCTATAGCAACTGTTAAATGCATGGGTTTCACACCTGCAACTTCAAATGCACCTGCTCCCATTTTGTGGCATTAATAATAATACAAAAATAATAACAAAGTTGCCTGCAGATAGTTGTTTATGCCAATTATGCCATTTTTTTTTTTACCTGGTGCTAATAGACACCCCGCAGGTTATGTGCTTTTGTAGACCATGCACCCGCTGCATAAAGGAGATCATGTATAATGGAATATAGACGTTAATAGAAGCTTTTATGCTATTCACGGTGCCTTTTTGTGCCCTTGAATGTTTACTTTTACAACTGGCAACATGCTTTCGGCTCTTAAGGGAAAAAAACAACAACAACAAATAATTAGCCTCATGCGTTGCGGCTTGAGTGATACAAATGGACTCCGTTATAACAGTGCATCTGTGCATTATTGTATTAAGCAAGCATTTGTTTGCACTTATTGCCATCAAGGGAGGAATACACAGTTGCCCACTCAGCAAGTATTTATGTCAGCAGCACATTTTAATCATGACTTAGCAATCTTGCCTTTGACCGTACAAAACAGTCAAAAACAGCATTTGTGATGTGCATTGGATATTCCATCTTGTTGTGCGAACGGATGTCACATTTGGACGTGCAGCAGCGCCGGCAGATTAACAAAGCAGCAGGGAAATAACAACCTAGCTCCCGATGGCAGAAGCATTACTGTGTGATGTCAGCTGCCCAAATGTCCCCTGGAGCAATATTTGGACAAAGGTTTCCTGAAGATCTGCGCTGTCAGCCCCCTGACCAGACACTCATTGGCCAACACCGCCACCAGACTGGATGGAGATACCTCTTCCAACTTGCCATTCATCCTATTGTTTAGTGTGTTAGCTTTAGGTTTCGACTAACAAGGAAATCAAACGCTACCAACTGAAGTTGCATTCTGGAGTTTGCGACTGTCAAAACAAATCAAGAAGAAGACATCTCTCGTAAAATGCGTAAAAGGCTTCGCCATTGAGACCGCACGAGTTTTTGATAGACTATATGACAAGTCAGTCACTGCCTCATTTCCTGTACACTTGGCGCCCAACTAGACTTGAAATCAGCTCTGATTCCAAAATCAGACCGGCTTGTTATTCACACAGTGTATGCCCAATTTGTAGGTCAGTTGCGGTCCGTTCGTGAGTGCTCATGTCGCTCATGTGCGGCGACATGCCGATGATGAACTGAGCTGAATAAGCAAAACGCAAGTTCATCTCCTGATGCCCTAAAAACTAACATTTGGTGAGATGCAAAGAACATTGTATAAAACATCAATAAAAAAATGATGTTTAGTTTGAATATGGATTATACAATATACAGTAAAGTCTCGTTATATCGATATCGGTTAAAACGAATTACTACTTATTACGATACTATTTTCATTTCCCGGCAAATTTCTAGTCTTTTATGATATAATTAGCTCCGTTAGTACGATACCCGGTTATTATGATAATCCGGTTACTACGATGCCCTTTTCATCTCCCGCCAGCCAATTTGGTCTGCTTATATCGATACAAAAGCAGCTTAAATCGATCTTTGCTTAAGGATTTCAATACCAAAAAAGAACACGGCGAACGGCTGCTTCCAGTCAACTTTATTTTTCACACTTCCACCACCAGAGTGCAGCACACACAGCGGAAAACACCCGTCCCTCGCGCCTACCCCTCCGGGTGGCAACACCTTCCCTATCGATAGTTCCGGGGTGAATTATGTTCCGGGGTGAATTATGTCCCGCTAACCGGTAATCATTACAGCGTAAGTTTATTTTTATTTACTGTAGTACAAAATGTATTGTAGTACAAAAGCATGCTAGATACGCAATCCATGAACTCAAGGAGAAAATTACATGCCATATCAAAGATCCGCCCACTTTTAATGCAGTTCGCCGCAGGATCGGATATATGGATAGTCCGGTTATATCGGTATTTTTTCCGACTCCCGAGAATATCGATATAACGAGACTTTACTGTATACAGTATTGCCATATTTTTTCCATAAAGTGAGTTTAGACAAAGGTCAAAGTGCAAAATTTATTAAAATGTAAACAATCTTATCGAACAATAGCCGCTGAAATACAATGGTATGATGACAGATGGTAAACATGGTTGATACCATCAACCTTTATACCGTCTTCTTGCTGTTCACTCACGCTATGTTGCTTCTCCTCCTCCGTATCACTGCGAGGATCTCCAATCGCTCCACGTTGCGTAGGGGTGCTCAAAGCTAACAGTTGCAAACAATGGGGCAAGAGGCAAGCTACGAATAAGAAGATAAACACCCATAGCTGCAGACTTGCATAAGGGGTCAGAATAGCACAAAAAACAAAAAAAAAGTAATACATTAATTATTATTAAACACTAAAAATGGGGGCGGGGCTGAACAATGATAAAAAAAACATAAAATAAATATTTCCATAACTACATCAGAAAAATGAACTCCAGGCTCATACTGGTGGAAGTTGCTACTGGCTTAGGTTTACACCCATAAAAATGTTTGATTTGTACGACTTCAGTGGCGCTGGAGTTCAGGAACTCCCGGATATACATAGAGTAAATGCTCCCTTTTGGCGATAAACCGCTACCTCTGGCAAGGTAAATCACTCTTTGCAGGTTAAGGTCTTGGTTAAAGGGTCAGCGTTTGGTTCAGGCATGTAGTAGAGAAGCGTAAATCAACGTAACGTCCTCTGAAGTGAAAGGAACATGTGTCCGTCGGTTTAGGGTGTCGTGGAGCAGCGGACTAGGGTGGCAGGCAGTCTCGCATGTGAAAGATCGCCGGTTTGATTTGAGGCTGTAGCTAAGAACCAAACCGCTGGAGAAAGAAGTAATCAAACCCTAGTTGATCCCAAGGCTGTTTTGTCATCGCATTTGCTCACTGTGGGACTACAATGGACGACCTAAAAGCAGCTGGCGGTAAGGCACTAGGACAGTCAGCGGAAAAAAAATTGAGTCGGCTGGTGAAGTAGTTTATAAATAGGGACTCTTATAAGAGTTATACTTCTTGTCTTGTGTTACCGCACTGCTGGGAATTTGCTGCATGTGACCCCATCACAGCGCATCTAAGACAAAGTTGCCTCAGTGTGACTTCTTCTAATTTTAGATGCTCTTTCTGTATTTTTTGCTGCTGCTTAAGCATCCATTCTAATCCTTTCTCACATTTTGCTCTTTTCTTTTTTACTCCGTCTTTGTTGGCTTCATTCTTTCCATTGCAAAAGGGACAATTTGGACCACCAGGTCAAATAAAATCCCTTTATAATTGTATATTTTCATACATCAGAGAGCATCGAACGTACTTTCCCTCAACACACATTGTGCATTAGCGAATAGAGAGTATTGTTTATAACCGTCATAAAATGCTGTCGAAAGTGCTGGTGCAGTACAATCTCATATTTAGACTTCCATTATGCATGAATGATCACAACAAACCTCTTTGGAATCTACCCGTATTATTCCAAAAATAAACATTACATTTGAAACCCCATTACTCAATCCATCCCATAGTTTGATTCCACATACTGAAATGCTATGGCTAGCATAACGTAGTCCTAGCATAGAAGTGTTTCAAATGTACTTCTCCCTGAGATCATATTTCTCCTCTCTTGTAGAAAAGTATTGCATGACATTTTTAGCTAATTGCTTACTTTTAGCCTTATGCATTATTTTAGCTGTTTGAAGATGAACTATATCAGCAAGTTGAAGTATTTGTGATTTTACAAATAAGGAGTTAGTATGTTCTCTGTAGGCGGCATTATGAATTATCCTTACTGGCCTTTTTTGCAGTACATTTAGCGAGTGAAGATTGCTTTTATAGTTATTAGCCCATATTTCCACATAATAAGTAAGACATGGTATGGAAATAAGGAGTTAATATGTTCTCTGTAGGCGGCATTAAAAAAATAACATTTTGGTTTTCTCCATGTACTAATATAACATACCAGAAGGCATACTCATTTCTGTGAATGAATGTGCAACTCAAAGAGGAAATAAAGCATACATTCCCCGCTTGTTGACTGATTTGTTACACAAGTACTGCATCGATTGGTGGATAGAGATTAGAATTGATTGTGATGGCGGGAAATCTGTGAATCTGTGCTGGTTCAAATGGTCTTCCTGCTTTGAGTTGATTGACTAAATGGATGAGTGAATCTCTCTCTGAGTGTTCTGAACTAGTTGAGACTGATAGTTTGCCTCAATTGCATCCCAACTAGTTGTCTACGGGCAGTTCCTCTAAGTCAACTAAAATTCTTAACTCTTTCAATGCCAAAGATGTATTTCTACATTTTTCATAATGCACACAGGTGTGCATACGCATGGACACCCATAGTTCAGTTCCAAATTGAAAATTTGTAAAACTTGTAAATAGTAAATAATTGTAAATAGTTCATAGTGTTTCTTAGTGAAAATTGTATATACAGTAAAGTCTCGTTATATCGATATCGGTTATATCGAAGTACTGCTTATTACAATACTATTTTCATTTCCCGGCAAATTTCTAGTCTTTTATGATATAATTAGTTCCGTTAGTACGATACCCGGTTATTATGATAATCCGGTTACTACGATGCCCTTTTCATCTCCCGCCAGCCAATTTGGTCTGCTTATATCGATACAAAAGCAGCTTAAATCAATCTTTGCTTAAGGATTTCAATACCAAAAAAGAACACGGCGAACGGCTGCTTCCAGTCAACTTTATTTTTCACACTTCCACCACCAGAGTGCAGCACACACACCGATTCCCGCACTTCCTGGTTCACAGGTCATGCTCAACCCGCCCCACATAGCTGGCCAAACACATGCCTGCAACAGAAGAACCAACTGACATAGCATACACACCTATTCCAACGAAGACACAAGCGTACAAATACATGTATTTAATTGTGTTGTATTCAGATATCTTTTTATCGCTTGAAATAATCACTGTTTTTCATATGTACATGCTGGCGTTCGTGGTTTCTCTCGTGTGTATAGATTCTATACACACGAGAGAAACCACGAACGCAGTTGGTTCTTCTGTTGCAGGCATGTGTTTGGCCAGCTATGTAAAATAGCAGTAAATAAAATAAAGTTGACTGGAAGCAGCCGTTCGCCGTGTTCTTTTTTGGTATTGAAATCCTTAAGCAAAGATTGATTTAAGCTGCTCGACATTGTTCTATACTATAGAACAATGTCGAGTGCATTATTGCCCACTTTTAATGCAGTTCGGCGCAGGATCGGATATATCGACACTCCGGTTATATCGATATTTTTTCCGACTCCCGACAATATCGATATAACGAGACTTTACTGTAGTAAATAATTGTAAATAGTTCATAGTGTTTGTTGTTTGTTGTGTCAAAGTGAAAGTTGCTAGAAATATATCTTATCACAAAAAGCAGCCCCCCCCCCTTTCTAGTCGGGAACTGCTATTTCCCTGAAACTTACACTATGTTCTATTGCTAAAGAACACAAAAAGGTAAAAACAAACTTTTTTTCCTGATGAAAGACAGAAGTATAACACGATATAGTATAGTATAACACGATATTCTGTGTGCCTTGAAAGATCAGTCAAAATCATCTCACATGGCTGGGATTGAATGAGTTAATGATCCATCACTTGACTCGTATTAACACAATGTGCTATTAGTTAGCTAATACATCAGTTTTGTTTCAATTTAATTCAGTATTACCATAAATGATCTAATTCTGAATTGCTATAGTCGGAAGGAGGCAATATTTGGAGCTTGATTTTGTCAACCATGCAACCGGGGACTATCGGAGAATTGGTTGTGGTTGTTCTTGTTCAGTTCTGCAATGTCAAATTAAGACAACGGATGTCATTTTTGCCCTAAAAAAATGGATGCTAGATTATTATTTTTGAATTCATTCATTGGGCCCGATGAATGACCCCTTCTGGGGCATGACTGCCTCCTCTATTGCTGTATAAGTGCGATCTACGGACAGGCTAATTGCCCTCGTCCTGATGGCTTCCACGACCGGGCCATTTACTCTGTAAAGGTCATTTCCTCGTTGTAAGTCCCCGAGTGCCCATCAGCGTGACTCACAGCCACAGCTGAGAGAGTACTCCACATGATGATGACGATGATGACGATGATCTCCCCCCCAATATTAGTGTTGAGTTGACTGTATTTGGTAAATCGCACTCTCATCCCTCGGGAGGCTTGTCTGGAATGTGCAAAGCAGCTGAGAATGTGTAACGGCTTTTGGGCATAGGCGAGGTCACACGGAGAAAGAGTTGGAGAAGTTGGTGTCTAAAGAAGCTGTTTTGTTTTGTGTGTTCCATTTATTAAGGTTTTTTTTGTCGGTTTTTCAAATGGAAGAAGACTGTGGGGTTTCTGGAAAGTCATCACAATCCTAGGTCTTATATTTAATAGCGCGGGATTACTGCTCAATATTTGTTTCAGCCGACGTCCATACGAGATAATGTGTTTGGTTTATTGTTGCTACGATCCATAGTTTTGGTGATTACAGTTGTGGGCCTGCTAACCTCTGCATATCAATGAACATAACTATTTATAACTGATTTTATGATTGTATATATAAAAAATATTTAAAAAAACAAGCCCATAATTTCAATTGTTGACTGCTGCACGGTCAGAGTCTAAGGGGGCAGGGCTGCGTAGAATAGGAGGATGCTTTAAGAGTATCGGTAGCAAATTAAAAAAAAAATATTAGTTTTTTTGGGTTTGATCAGAAAACGACACGTAAAAAAGTATGACAAAAAAAAATTTAACTACTGCTAGTGTCATACCTAGTATTATAGCACAGTTTTTTTTTGTAAAATGTATTTCTTTTATAAGAATTTTTATATTTTTGGGTGACTGCAACAGATTAATTGGATATATGTCATTTTTGTATTTAGAATGGATGCTTATTGTAAGAAAATTTCCTAGGCTTAATTTTTCGTCTGACCTTTTGGAACAAATGAATAACGTAAACTGTGGTACCACTGTAGTACCACTGTAGTACATTGGAAAGGAAACTAAATGCTGACTATTTGAGTCATTACTCACTTTCCAGTATTTATTTGAAAGCCTGTGAAGTTTATATCCTTCATATTTACCCCAAGAAGTCCTGTTTTTATCCTCTTGTGTACAGTTTCAGTGTTGAATAATAAGCATGTAGAAAAACAGCAGTAAAACTAAACATAGCCAAGCTGGTCGGGTTGATGGCGGATCTTATTTGTGCGGGTCAGGTGGAGGTCTAAATGGGCCTGATTTTTGGGTTGAATGGCAAACGTGATGTTGAATATCTCACTCTGGTCGCTCTCTAGTTAGAGCCATGAGAGGGAGGGAGTACTTTAAATGTCAACATGTACATATTTATCGTACTCAACATGCATGAGTGAATCTTGAGTAAACTTGTATGCTTCACAGTACTCCATTTTGTTGCATTTTCCTGGTTTCCTGATATTATCTGTTTCCCAATAGTATTTTAAATCAGAGAGAGTGTGGAGGGGCATGACACAAAATAATTAGCATAAATAATAATTAGTAATTTTTTTTGCTGTAAAATGTATTTTTTGTTAATATTTTTAAAGATTTTTGATTGACTGGAATGGAATAGACATAGACATAGACTTTCTTTATTGTCATTGCACAATAACACAGCAGTGAAATTGGCTCCCGTGTAATAATAATAAATAATAAATAATAAATAATAAATAATAAATAATAAATAATAAATAATAAATAATAAATAATAAATAATAAATAATAAATAATAAATAATAAATAATAAATAATAAATAATAAATAATAATGTAGAGAATAAATAGATTACATCAAATATGAACAACAATGTACAGCGTAAACAGATTAGATTGCCTATGGTAAAAATTGTCTTGGTTTTTGTACGTGTTTTGACAACCTTAATAACCATTAATAACCAAAACAAAAAAACTATTTACCCCCCAAAAGTTTAGTTTATGCCACGGGACGGTATCCTGTATGGCACATACAATTGCATTTGTCAATTATAATTATTTAGAATTATTTTCTGCATGTACAAGTATAGTTTTTCTTTATGATTTTTTTTTTATTTTTGTGTTTTAAAATTTTGTATTTGAAAATTGACCATGGTTTCACTTTCCGAAATGAATAACGGAAACAAAGGTACCACTGTAGTGCGATGCAAAGGAAACTAAAGGCTGTCTATTTGAGTCATTCCGAAGTCATTCCCAGCGTTTTAAAGCCAGTGATGTTTATATTTGCATACCAAAAAAAGGCATGTTTTTATCCACTTGTGTATGGTTTCCGTCTTGAATAAAAAAAGCTCTTATTAATCAGCAAATGTCTTTCATGGGAAGACGAATAAGGCGTTTGCAGCAAAGGTCACATTAAAACATTGATTACTTTACCCTTTGCTGCCCTCTTTTTGATGAGCCAGAGCTGCAACAGTGAGGGAAAAACACACACAAGGCTTGCTTTTGAATAAATCACAGAAATAATTTTGTCCCTAAGTGGGTATTTACTTGACTGAGCATAACCCATTGTGACCCCAACTGCCCCCCCTCCAATTCCTCCATCCTCCCTGAAGTCAGACAGAGATGTTGTTTTGCACTGTGATGCCCCAGTAGAGATGTGGCTTTATTTATGCCTTACATTTCACTGTGGCAGCTCAAGGAATAGATTCCCACACCCCCCCCCCATTCCACTCCACTCCCACCCCGCCTTGTTGTGGCGTCTTTTGCTTCACTGAATAATGCCTTCTGGCACACAAAAAAAAAAAATCCTCTTTGCCACAAACACCTTCGCTTCATTTTACTGCGACAAAACAACAAGCGGCATCAAACAATGAGAGCTGACATTTTGCGCCTTAGGGTTCATTAGCTCAGTCATGGATGACTAAAGATTGTCTTTGTAGCCACAGCTCCAAATGTTAGCAAGTGGAATTGGGACACGGAATGCTTAAGTTTTTAGGAGAGCTTGCATCTTTATTATTATCCTGACGCTTAAATTCTAATTTGGTGCTGTTTTACATTTGTTATCATAAGGCGATCTTTCCAAACCTTGGCCAACGTTAACAGAATGGATGGTCGTAAATTATTGAATGAATTTGCCAACCTTGGGAAAACAGTAAATGTTATACTTGCATAATTACGTTATGTTGGGAAACAAAACACCTCTATTTAGCCAACGAAGGGATTTAACCATATTATCACTACGCTTGCCGCACGGCGGTCCAGTGGTTAGCGCACTGACCTCACAGCAAGGAGACCAGGGTTCGATTCCACCCTCGGAATGTGGAGTTTGCATGTTCTCCCCGTGCATGTGTGGGTTTTCTCCGGGTACTCCGGTTTCCTCCCACATTCCAAAAACATGCTAGGTTAATTAGTCACTCCAAATTGTCCATAGGTATGAATGTGAGTGTGAATGGTTGTTTGTCTATATGTGCCCTGTGATTGGCTGGACACCAGTCCAAGGTGTACCCCTGGGATAGGCTCCAGCACCCCCCGCGACCCTCGTGAGGAAAAGCGGTAGAAAATGAATGAATGAATGAATTACTACGCTTATTCAAGAATATGGTGTTGGTCGCCAGCCAATCACAGGGCACATATAGACAAACAACCATTCACACTCACATTCATACCTATGGACAATTTGGAGTCACTAATTAACCTAGCATGTTTTTGGATGTGGGTTGAAAACCGGAGTACCTGGAGAAAACAGAGAACATGCAAACTCCACACAGAGATGGCCAAGGGTGGAATTGAACCCTTGTCTCCTAGCTGTGAGGTCTGTGTGCTAACCACACCGTCACCGTGCAACCTACTCTCCAATTTACATATTCTAAGTGTTGAAGAAACATAGTGATTATTGTGAAAAATAGTGAAAATTGTACCACTTCCACACGGAATGCGAGGATGAGCTTTTTTTTTTCAGTTGATTTTGCACCATAGCATGTCGGCTCAGCTGCTGCCTTAACGTTAGCATTAGTTAATTGATTGATTTGATATTCTTTTCAGAGGGTTACAGACTGGATGAATGGAGAAAGTTGATATGTTTTTTATTTTAAAACAGAGTAACAAAGACGCTTGTATTTATTTTTTGTGCACAGCCGTTGATAACATTGGGAATTATTTACCAGCATAACCTTTAAGGTTAAATGCAATTTGTGCTGCAAATTAGTTTGAGGCTCGAACTGTCGAGTAAAACCTTAGCGCCAGAATGAAATCATGAAGGACGTACGAGAGCAGAGAGATGTCTTAGCTTGAACACTTTGTCTTTATGCTTCTCATTCACGCAGACAGTGGCTCCATTTTGATTGACCAACCCTCAGACACGATGCATTTATTCCATCAGCCATATGTAGCGTTTTCTCTCCGTGCTTTGTCTGGCTGTTTACTGACTGCTGGCAGCTCACAGCTGATGGCTTTCACTTCTTTCCGCCTGCCGCTTCCAAGAAAATCTCACTTTTCACTTAATGTTACCTGATCGGCAAACAGCTGAGTGACACATTTTGGTGCTAACTGGCGGGCTTAATGGAGTATCAAGCTGCCGACGAGCCAGGGACTTAGTGGAAATGAAAACAAATCTCGGGCTGAATGACGAGCAGGTGTTTTTACTCCAATCTTGAAATTAAACCGCAATCTAATGCAATCGGGTGGTGATGAGTTTGTCAATAAGCACACAAATATCAAATATATCGATCCGTTTGAGGTGTGTTTTTAAATAACGACCGGTAAACTGAGTAGTTTATGCGCTAATCCCGAGTTATATTAAGACGGCGTACGTGGTTCGTGATCGTCATCACACTTCAAAGTGTGTGCTTCAGACCCCGGTGCGGTGCTGAATGACAAATAGCCATCTGTTAATTATTTTCCCTATACGGGAAAACCCATTCCCAGAAATAGCATCAAAAGCGGGGAAGAGCTGGCGTTTGAAAGTGGGCTGTTTGCGTCGGAAGCGCTGGGATCTCGCTTGTAATGTCACTCGGGGAAGGGGGAGGTCTTGTACGTTTGGAAACAGATTCAGTCTGACTTAATTCCCATTTCAAGGTGGGGAACGGAGTGAGGAGGCCTGCGAGCGTGCAGCAAACAATCCAGACAGCTAAGGAGCATTAATTGACACACAAGGGAATAAGGCCTCTTATCTGCTCTCGTTGAAACTCCGGCGTGGTAAAGGTGTGGGCTTGCTTTTCAAACGCTGACTAAAGCTTTATAATCACCGCTCATGAAGAAAGACCCATTCAGTTTAATTTATAGCTAAAGCCTTCCACCTTCTTATGGCGTTCTATTTATGGAGCATTGAATAGATCCACATTGTTTCTACAGAGAAGATGGTTACAGAGACCAACCAGGGGAAAAGCCTGTTTCGCTGATACCATAAATCTAAACCTGGAAAATGTGCCCACAACTAAAATGCATGCATGTCTGTTGCCACGTTATCTTCCGGGCAACATTAAGTTAAGTTAAGGTTTTTTTTGTTTTTTTTTTTCTCTGCTTGGAGCCGCCACAGTGCCCTACGTAACTCTACCACCCGAGCACATTTGCATTTCTGCTTAGAGCAGTTTTGCAACCCAGTGCTTCCAATTGATTTTGTTGCTAGATTTTGCGACTTTTCAGACCCCGAAAGACTTTTAAAAGCCTAAAGACAAAACTAGCAACTAAGTTTAAAAGTATTACTTGTATTGACCCATATGACATTAGAGCTTTCTGCGTCGGATGAAAATGGCCTGGAAAAAAAATTCAAGGAAAAAATGGGAATCGTGGTAAGGAATAATCTTAATACCGCTGATGAGTTTAGATTAAATGACTAATTTTTGGAGTATAATCCATAAACAGAGTTTCCAAAGTGCTGCACAGACTAGTAAAATAAAAAGTAATAATCCAAAACTAAAAGATCATTTAAGAAATAAAATAGATATTAAAATATTAAAAACAAGAAGCAAAGCAATAAAAGTATAAAAAATAAAATCAAAGAACGAACTAAAAGACACAGGACCATACGACTAACTCCGAGTTAAAAGCCAGAGAATAAAAGTGGGTTTTACGACGAGACTTAAAGCTTTCGATGTTGGGGGCCTTTTTTACTTGGGAGGGGGGAGAGTATAACACAAATATTCAGATATTATATTGGCTCGTCACGTGACGGCGACGTGTCTGTAACATCATCAGCAGTGGTTTGTCCGTCTACATCAGGGGTGGACAAATATTTTGACTTGTGGGCGGCATTGAGTTATCAAAATTGTCTGGGGAGCCAAAACATATACAGTAAAGTCTCGTTATATCGATATTCTCGGGAGCCGGAAAAAATAGCGATATAACCGGACTATCCATATATCCGATCCTGCGCCGAACTGACTGGAAGCAGCCATTCGCCGTGTTCTTTTTTGGTATTGAAATCCTTAAGCAAAGATTGATTTATGCTGCATTATTGCCCACTTTTAATGCAGTTCGGCGCAGGATCGGATATATGGATAGTCCGGTTATACCGGTATTTTTTCCGACTCCCGAGAATATCGATATAACGAGACTTTACTGTACTTAACACACACACACTATTTTATGCTTATAATTTTCCTTGAATTATTAATCTAATTTTAGTAGTAAAAGTGTTATACTATCAGCTGTATGTTCTCATGTCCCTTTTTTCAGGAACACTTTAAACACCACATCAAACTATGTCATATAATTTTACAGTTTTGTTGTTTTTTTACTAAATAAGACATCCGACTTGCAATTCATGTTGGCAGTTTGTATATTAAAAGTTGAAATACTTCAGGGCTCCACAATAACGATGTAGCGATGGCCTGGGGCAAGTTAAACCAAAATTGGGGCAAGTAAATCCAATCAGTGATATTCCCGTCGGGCAAGTGCACTTTGGCATAACATACAGCCAAGAGTTTTTTAAAAGCGGTTCTTGTTGGGTGTTGGTAAAACACGGACTGCGTAATTCCGGTGGTAATTTGCAAACCAATCCTTGCAAATCTTGAAACGGACCAATCAGAATCGTTTATTTAAACCGCTGTCCGCAGTCCGTGTTTTACCCACACCCGTTCTTGTTCGCGATCAACCAATCAGCGATGGTTTGACTAGGAAAATATCTATCATGGCGTCCCTGCCAACATGGTCTAATTCTTCAACACCAAAAAAAACCCAGCAAAAAGTGATGAACCAGTGAATCACCTTGCTGTGACAATTTGATTTATTTGAGATTCTCATGTGATGCCACGATGGCAGTCTTTTCGTTTCACATGGGGCAAGTTGGGGCAAGTAGTTCTCACCTTAAGGATTCCCCATGGGCAAGTCATTTTTGTTTTTAACGTAGAGCCCTGTACTTAGAAAGCAACTAGTGGGCCGGATTCAAATGCTTGGTGGGCCGCGTGTGGCCCCCGGGCCGCAGTTTGCCCACCTTTTGTCTACATGGACGGATTTTCCCACTGTTTTTCAGAGTACTCAGGATGCTGTTAACGATAAAATGTGTTTTCGTTTCCGTGTGGGTGGCACCTATATCGTATGGAAGGTTCCACACCACTAAATCAGATCAGGAAGACGTGTACTGTTAATTCAAACAGATTCAAAAGGTTTTCTCACGGAAACCATCCCAACTGTTGTTTTTTGGATCAGACATGAATACATTGATGAAAGTATCTTTCAAAGACGTCTTGAGAAGAAGAGAACAGATGGTGAGGGCCTCCACAAGCCTTGCCTTAAAACCTACTTAGTTTTCTTTGAAAAAGAAGTTATACATTGCACTATGACACTGAACACAACGATGTAAGCTGACATGACCTTATCAACCATCTCATTAACACTTGGGTTCACTGGGCGGATTGCAGAAAGGGCAGACCGTAGACCCCGAGCATGTGAAAGCAGATCTGAATGCAGACCGTAAGGTTTTCAGTGAATTTGTAGGAATAAAGATCACTGGAAATTAGATTGAAATGAATTAACCTTCAGTGCATTCCCTGAGGTAATGACAAGGAACCCATTCAAAAGTCAAGAGTAGTACTGTTGCAAACAAGTAAACAAGAGGTAATATGCAAATAGTGTTTTGACCTTTGTCTCTGTGTTTTCTGGCTACTTATGCCGACATATAGGGTATGCTTTGTGTGCTTAGAAGAGCAGGGGAGACATTTGTAAATACAAAATTCTAATGGGGCTCATCATTTTCCCAAATGTCACCACAACAGGGAATAAGATTAACCTTTGCCAAACCGTAAAAGTAAAAATTATTTTGACATACTTTGCCTGCGTATTGTCAGCCGCTGCAGATGTTTGCTTTTAAACAGCTGAAGATTCTACTTTGCTTAAAAGCCGATAGCACCATTAATAACAACATCCCTCATTATAGGGTCTTACTATATTCCCAACTTTTCATTCATATGTTGAAGTTCTACATAAATGTCATATCATGAGGTTGGTCAATCCAAAGTCGGGAACGACCCACTTCATGACTTTCTAAGAACTTTAAGTCTTAACTTTTTTCATTCATTTTCGACGGCTTATCCTCACGAGGATTGCGGGGGTGCTGGAGCCTATCCCAGCTGTCTTGGGGCGAGAGGCGGGGTACACCCTGTGTGAGGGACGTTTATTCTTGGACCCAGGTGTTTTAACCGTCGAGACACATTCTCAAAACACTCAACACACTTCTGGCCTTGGAATTAAGAGCGTTTGCCACATACTTAATTGCATAAACAAATCATAGAGTGTTAGAAATCATTTTTCAGTCTTCTTGACATTTAAAAATCAGTATCGGACCTAAAAAAAAAATAGCTCTAATATCCATCTCTAATTATGATGTTATAGTTGGAAATATGGAGGCATTTTTACTGCAACTATAGTACCGTATTTTCCGGACTATAAGTCACACTTTTTTTCATAGGTTGGCTGTTCCTGCGACTTGTACTCCAGAGCGACTTATAAATGAAAAAAGTGTTTATGTTCCATAAACACTGGACACCTTTTCTGTTCATGTTTATTTTTGGTGTATCTGAATAAGCATTGTGTTAGCATATCTTACACCTATTCAGCCTGTTCTATATTCTTTTATTATTGTTACAACTTGCCTTCCAAGAGGACGTAATGTCTGTTTTGGTCAAGTAATTTGGAAAATAAATTACCCGCAAAAAATGTGACTTATACTCCAGTGTTTTTATTCTACCTAATTATGCATTTTTGGCCTGGTGCGACTTATAGTCCAGAAAATATGGTATTTACAAACATGTTCACTGTTATGTTTATACATGTATTGTCATTGTCATTTTTTTTAAATAGATGTAATATATTTTAGTTTATTATTTTTATTGTATATTGTAATATTGTATTAGCTATTTTGGGGGATTTATTGGTTGATTTATTTATGAGATTTTGCTGCACGCATGCACAGGGAGAACATGCTGGGAGACCCCTGACCAATCGCAACACAGTAGGTGTGGTTTGGGGAGAAGATTGACATATCCAAGTGGAGAGGAAGACAGATTTCCTGTATGGACAGTTTCGAGAATGTTTTAAAGAAACGTATTATAATGCCACACTGGAATCCAATAATCATTGTAAAAGCCACTGAGCCGGATAGGACTCTTCAAATGTATTCAGATATGGGGAGGGGGGGCTATATTCTGGAGCCCCCTCTGGGTTGTGATCAGAATGCTAGCATACATGTAATACAGTTATCCTCCAACTTTTATAATCTTTCGACAAATGCTAAATGACTTAATGGTCTGTTAATTGGTAATCCCCGTCCTCCAAGAATTTTGCTGATTTTGCTTTTTTTTTTTACATTTTTGCAATGTTTTTCAACCAAACTTGGTCAGATTTTATATACATGTGCTTGCCTCTAGGCTGCACGGTGGTCTAGTGGTTAGCGCACAGAGTTTGCATGTTCTCCCCGTGCATGCGTGGGTTTTCTCCGGGTACTCCGGTTTCCTCCCACATTCCAAAAACATGCTAGGACTCCAAAACATGCTAGGACTCCAAATTCATAGGTATGAATGTGAGTGTGAATGGTTGTTTGCCCTGTGATTGGCTGGCCATAAGTCCAGGGTGTACCCCGCCTCTTGCCCGAAGACAGCTGGGATAGGCTCCAGCACCCCGTGCGACCCTTGTGAGGATAAGCGGTGGAAAATGAATGAACGAACGAACGAATGAATGCTTGCCAGTCCCCTGAAGGTACAAACCAAATTCCATGGTGATTCAGCCAAACACCCTTAAACAGTAGTTTCTTTTCTGTAATGTCCCTACTGGGGAACGGAGTTCGGAGTCTGTGAGAAAATACACATTGTTTGTGAAATTCATCCTGTAACTTACTTAAGGACCACCCTGGGTGTCTCGGGGAACCAACATTAGTCTGCAGACAAGACTTTGAAAAGTACCAGTCGTACCACTTGTGCTGGAAAACCATAAACCCGTTCAACAATGATGTATGAGTAAAACAGTCTTCGCTACCTCAGGATACTGAGTGTTTTTCCAGTTCTTTCTGACAATGGTTAAGGACCAGCGCTCTTACCAGTCCAGTCCATCCTCCCATCCTCCTTGACATCCTTTTTGCAAAGTGGTGCAGTGCTCCAACCTGCGGGTGAACTTCTACTCTATTAGTAATGACTTCACGCTACACTAGCCGCGGTGTAGATGAAACTTGGAGCTGGAGCTTTACTTAGTGCGCTGCGTTCTGCTACGATGATTCTTTAGCAACACGTTCACTTGCAGGCTTTAATCTCAAGTCTTAAGTGCCTATAAAATCAGTTGTACAGTATGAATAATGCAGCGCATCAAGAAGATGCTAAGTGCTTCAGCGGGAGAGATGGACTTAAGTGAGAAGCCATTCCTAACAATGCAAGGTCATTTGTCTGAAGCAGGTCCAAACAAAGGCAGAGCTCATTAAAATATCGGAAGTACATTTGCTCCTCTTACTAGTTCTCTGATTGCGATATGTCAACACGCTGAGCCTTAACCAACCGCAGTGGATACCGGGATTCACAGTCAACCCAGGTAGTGCCAGGAATCTATTACATGAGGGCATTGGAGTCCTGTGATAGCATATTCCGAAGCCAAAGCATTTGGAATACATTAGTAATGCCGGTCACAAGCCTTCCGCTGATAACAAGGCAGGCTGCCATGGATCACAGTACAGTGACAGTGACAGGCTATGCTGGATGGCAGCTGCCACATCTAAAATTAGCTCAGTCACATGAAAGATTACTGATTGAATAGAGATATGAATAATTACAATGTGAGATAACGCTATATAGCGTAAAGTGTCTCAACAAAAATAAATGTCAGGTATCCGTAGAAGCCAACTGCATCGCTCACTGTAACTTTAGCTTGGTCATTTGGTACGCAACTTTACCGAACTGACAAGCATATGTGTGGGAAATTTAAGCAAGGTTGGTTGAAAAACATGGCCGCCCAGAAGCAAAACATTTTTGCAAGGGCGCAGGTGGGTCTAACCAACCATCAGTCATTGAGCATTTGTTGAATGATTGTACAGTTTTTGGGTATACCACTATTACATGGCTTCCAAAGCAGTATGGTAATGGTAATGGTAATGGTAATGGTAATGGTAATGGTTTAATTTCATTTGAACATGCATCAGATTACAATTGAGTGCATCCCATAATCAGTTCCCAGTTCCACATGTCCAAAAGGAGTAGGAAGAAGCAAAGCTTATTAAATCCTACCCCTCCATCTGGTACTTTTACAATCACTAACTGTTACATTTGTTCACTTCCTGCTTTCCATAATACAGTTTAAGGTTTTTTTTTTTTGTTTGTTTGTTTTTTTTATTTTTTACATTTTGTAATTTACAAATGTACGAGGTGATATCGTTGCATATTCACATTCTGGTCTCGAAATCAGAAGTGAAAAAAATGTGGATCAGATATATGCAACTTTTTTTTCTGATTTCTGCGTTTTTACTACTTTTTTAACTTTTACTTTTTAAGTATGTTTTACTTAATTTATTAATCTGCAGATGAATAAGTTAAGTAAAACATACTTAAAAAGTAAAATTCCAATGACATTGAAATTGGTTATTCCTATGGACAGTACATAATTTCCTATGAAGAAATAATCAAAATCCTCAGCACGCGACTTGTAACAGTTGTAACGCAACTGTTACATTTGTTCACTTCCTGCTTTCCATAATACAGTTTAAGGTTTTTTGTTTGTTTTAATAATGCACCTCGTACTTCAGTACAAATGACATAATGGGTACCATAGTAACTGTCAATACAGTATGAACAAAACCCACATGCTAACAATCGATATATCCGCTATCTTATCAAATTGTGAGTTCGGGAATTTCGTTTTACTTTCAGTCCCAATTTTTTCTTTCAATTTTAGACCTAAATTGTTTCACTGATAAACCATTCATGTTCTGACAGCCCCATTCTTTATCAAACAACACGTCTAAATCCCCAAACAACAAAGCCAATGATAAACAAGCTTTTATTGGCACTCGATGTAGTTTTTTATCAAGGGTATAAATGCTTGAAACAAAGTCAGTTCTAAACAGATTTTTCCTTTCAGACTAGTGTTAGCTAGTTTTTCATACCTGACAATGTAGACTGCACACTTGCAGTCTTTAGAGTGTTCATGAAACACACAAGGGAGCGTGGCAGCATTAAAATAAAAATACATCGGAAAGCAACACACATTGACGAGTATCTCCTATAGACTTCGGATCATTCCCGAGCCCACAAACATTCCGTAGTAAGAACACTCTATGACAGAACCAACATCATAGGAAACGAACAAGACATATATACCATACACTAAAACAGTGTCAGGCTGCACGGTTGTCGTGTGGTTAGCGCGCAGACCTCACAGCTAGGAGAACCCGGTTCAATTCCACCCTGGGTTTTCTCCGGGTACTCCGGTTCCCTCCCACATTCCAAAAACATGCTAGGTTAATTGGCCACTCCAAATTGTCCATAGGTATGAATGTGAGTGTGAATGGTTGTTTGTCTATATGTGCCCTGTGATTGGCTGGCGACCAACACCATATTCTTGAATAAGCGTAGTAATTCATTCATTCATTCATTTTCTACCGCTTTTCCTCACGAGGGTCACGGGGGGTGCTGGAGCCTATCCCAGGGGTACACCTTGTATGGAGTATGGAGTATGTCAGGCAATGTATGAAACATTAATATTTCTAGACTGCAGTCCCAGGAAAATGTAGGCCTTATGATGATACTGTGTTTATATATACACAGTACTAGTTACTGTGTACTAATTACTGTGTACTTTTGGTTTGCTTTGCACTGTTTAAAGTCAGTAATTTGTCATAACAACCTTTTTCATGCTGATTTTTTATTGCATTTTTAACAAATTATTTTTTCTCATTAATCATTTATTCTTAAGTGCGTTAGCATTATTCATCATTTATACCTGAATACCCTACAAAAAAAACCACTGGAGATATAGGAAACTGTCCAGTATCCAGGTATTTATATCACAGTCACGCTGGATGAATTTCTGGCTTTAAAAAAAGTCATTGAATCGATTTCAATTTACCGATTAGTTTCAGATCATGTCATTCCAAATGAACCAATATTGTTCTTGACTTGTATTGGCAACTGCAGATTGTGAATCAAATCAAATCTTTATTAAACGAATCGTCACACCCCTACAAAAAAGGAAAATAACAGATCAGAGAGAAAGAACAAAATGGGTAAAAAAAAAAAAACACAGCCATTGTTACATTTCCATAAATTAGGGATGTCACAGAGAAAGTGCAGACAGCAATGAGAAAATGCAGTATAAACACACCAAGAAAACCATATAAAAAAGTCCACAAAAAACATAAAATAGAGCCAGAACAAAAATGTAACGCCATATACGAATTACCCTGCATGTCTTGCGGTAAAACATTAATTGGTGAAATGGGTGGGGGATTTAATATAAGGAAAAAGGAACAGCAAAGACGTGCACACCATTGCAAAATAGTGCATTCCAGATTGGAATGGAGCAAACATCATTGGGACACAGGACAACAACAACCCTCCGCTGGATCAAAGAGGAAATTGAAATCCAGAAGCGTGCCCACAGGACCATAAACTGGGACGGGGGGGGGGCTCACACACTCTCACACACCTGGGATGTCAGACAACAGATGGCGCTGTTGCCCTGCCTTTGCTGTCAGGACTGATACTTAAACCGTCACCTGGTTCATCAGTGGTCGAACCAGTTGCTATAATAAATCGGGTTGACCAACTTGTACTGGACCTGGGGGGTCTGGAGGCAGGCCGCCTCTTCCCTTTGCTGTCTCTGATTAGAACCAGGCGGACCTTACACAAAACAAACTTGACTTTCTGAACCAAACAAACCCCCAGACTACTTCTTGAATGTGTTTATTGATTCGATTTGTTGGTTTCAGTTGCTTAACTCTCTGTTGACTTAAACCGAGATCACAGTGTGGGCCCCAAAACTGGCGTAAAGCATTGCCGTTGTTGCTGGTTTCTGTCGGGCTAGTAACTGATCGTGGCTCTGTGGACCTTCTTGTATATGTGAGGCCACAGAAAAAAAACAAATCTACCGGTGAATATTTCATGGCCAAGTCTGCTGGACATTGCTGTGAATTATGAACGCCTACACAGAGCATACCGATACATTACGTCTCCCAAAACAAGTCAAATAAGACTCATTAGGACTCCATGTGAATTCCATTACTTCTGAAGGTTTTTTCATTTATTATGGGTTTTTGTTAGTGTAAGGAAATATTTGGTGTGAAAAATGTAACGCCTAAGGACAACCTTCTCTGGATAAATTGAAAGCATTATATAATGTCTGAGGTAGAGTTTCCCTTTTTTGTCTCAACAAATTCATAATAATGCAATGTATTATATTCTAAGTGAGAATTAATTAATGGCAGAATAAATTTACAAATGGGCAGTGTCCCCGCTGATACAATATGTGCCTGAATTTGGTCGTCTTGCGATGGCATTTTTCTCTGTTGAATGATGTTTATTTAACACGGCTGCCTTTTGTATCTTTTGTCTCTCAGGACTCAATGCTCTGCCCTTTGATCCGTCCACCAACAACGACCCCCTCCACTTCAACAGCACCAGCGGGTCGCTGGTGACGGAGTGTCCTCCTTTGGAAAACGCATCTGAAAATAGCAAGAAAAGGAAGCGAGCCAGCCTGCCTCCAGGTACTGACAGCGACTAAATCACGGCATGATTAAGCAATGGTGTCAAATCTTTGCGCTCTTGTATTTTATGTTGAATTCTAAATGCGATGCAGGCACACATTCTTTTTTTCTTTTCCTCCATGTTCTTTTATGACAACATTACATCACCGGGATTGCAATTGTTGCATAATCCTATTATTTGGTAGGGAAAAGAGGTTTTTGGTTTGATCTTTGAAGGGTGTAATGTTGCATGTATTTGTAATCAGATTTTCCATACAGTATAGAGCCGAGTTCCGACATGGTATACATTGAGTCGGGCACAGCAAGTGCAAATGAATTAGCTGTCTAAACAAATACAGTTTGAATATACAGTAAAGTCTCGTTATATTGATATCGGTTAAAACAAATTACTACTTATTACGATACTATTTTCATTTCCCGGCAAATTGCTAGTCTTTTATGATATAATTAGCTCCGTTAGTACGATACCCGGTTATTATGATAATCCGGTTACTACGATGCCCTTTTCATCTCCCGCCAGCCAATTTGGTCTGCTTATATCGATACAAAAGCAGCTTAAATCAATCTTTGCTTAAGGATTTCAATACCAAAAACGAACACGGCGAACGGCTGCTTCCAGTCAACTTTATTTTTCACACTTCCACCACCAGAGTGCAGCACACACAGCGGAAAACACCCGTCCCTCGCACCTACCCCTCCGGGTGGCAACACCTTCCCTATCAATAGTTCCGGGGTGAATTATGTCCCGGTAACCGGTAATCACTACAGCGTAAGTTTATTTTTATTTACTGTAGTACAAAATGTATTGTAGTACAAAAGCATGCTAGATACGCAATCCATGAACTCAAGGAGAAAATTACATGCCACATCAAAGATCCGCCCACTTTTAATGCAGTTCGGCGCAGGATCGGATATATGGATAGTCCGGTTATATCGGTATTTTTTCCGACTCCCGAGAATATCGATATAACGAGACTTTACTGTAGTGCCATGGAGAAGCCATCCATCAATTTTCTTACGGTTATCTGAGGTAGGTTCGCGGGAGACTTCTCTCTTCCCTGCACTTTCCGGCATATCCCGAGGTGTTCCCAGGCCAGTCGAGGGACATAGTCTCGCCAACGTGTCCTGGGTCTTACCCTGAACACCACGCCAGGGGGACTTAAGGGGGGCATCGTGACCAGATGCCTGAGCCACCTCTTTGGGCTGTTCCAAGTTTCTCCCGGGTGACAGTGCTTCTCACATTACCGCCACCCTGCGGCGAAAACTCATTTCGGTTCTTGTCCTTTCGGTCACCACCCAAAGATCGTGACCATAAGTGGGGGTATGAATGGAGCTCGGTTCAGCCCTCTCGTCGCCACAATCGACCGATGCAGAGTCCTCATCACTGGAGATCCTGTGCTAATCTGCCCTTCCATCTTGCGTTCCATCCTCCATCCAACCAGTCGCTCATGAACATTACCCAGAGGTACTGGGTGAGAACCATGTGCTCGGACTTGGAGGTCCTGATTCTCATCCGAGCCACTGAAACAATCCAGTGAGAGTTTAAGGTTGCAGCTCAATGACTCCAGAAGGACTACATCATCTGCACAAAGATCAGAGACCCAATCCAGCACCCAACAAACAGGATCTCCTCAACATCCTGGTGGCTCCTAGAAATTCTGTCCATAAAAGTAATGAATATAATCGGTGACAAAGAGAAGCCCTGCTGGAGTCCATCCCTCACCGGTTCCACTTTTTTCCAATTGTCAGACCCTGCAGAGAACATAGGGCTGCTCCACAAAAAAAGCCTGCTCGGAGTCCTATCATAGCACTCCTTCTTTAGCTTGACGCCATGCCTCACCACTGGTGTCCACCAACGGGTTCTGGGATTACCGCAATGACAAGCACCGACCACCTCACGGCCACAGCTCTGATCAGCCGCCTCGACAATGGAGGCATGGAACATGGCCGACTCTCACTCATTGTCTGTCTTATCCCTCGGGACATGGTCAAAGCTCTCCCAGAGGTGGGAGTTGAAACTCCTTCTGACAGGAGACTCTGCCAGACCTTCCCAGCAGACGCCCACAATGAGTTTGGAGCTGCCAGGTCTGACTGGCCTCCTCACCCACCATCGGAGCCAAGTCACCACCAGGTGGGGATGGTAAACAGCTCTACCCCTGTCTTCCAACCCGGTGTCCCAAACATGTGGCACAAGTCAATCAGTGAACAAAAGTGTACTCCTGTAGTACCAAACAGCATACCATTTATTTATTTTCAAGTTGACTGTCTAATATTTATATACTGGTTAAAAATATTCCTGGGAGAAATTATTTTAAAATTGATTAAAGTAGGTTCATATCATTAAACATCCCTCCATTTTCTATGCTGCACTTGGATCGTGGGCGTATGCCGGGGTCTATCGCAGCTGACTTTGGGGCGAGAGGTGGGGTACACCCTGGAGTGGTCGCCAGCTGTATCGTTGAACAATTCATGGGAAAGGTCAGATATTTCATCCAAAGATTATTCTGATTAGTGCCCTCATGGGTGGCACGGTGGTCGAGTGGTTAGCGTGCAGGAGACCAGGGTTCAATTCCACCCTCGGGCATCTCTGTGTGGAATTTGCATGTTCTCCCCCGTGCATGCGTGGGTTTTCTCCGGGTACTCCGGTTTCCTCCCACATTCCAAAAACATGCTAGGTTAATTAGCCACTCCAAATTGTCCATAGGTATGAATGTGAGTGTGAATGGTTGTTTGTCTATATATTCTAAGTGTGCCAATTAACAGTCTCTAGGCACTATAGGTGTATGCATGTCCCTTGGTTCGTCTGGCCTGTCCACCTTCTTGGAGGTCAGATAGCCGCTGCCGCTAACTGCTCCTTGCCTGACTGTCTGTTGCCATGCCAACACCAGCTGCCAATCAACTCGGCGGCAACCTTTTAGCTTCCTCCCACTCACACAAACACACGCTGACCTTGCGTCGAGTGCTTGTGTGCGTGGGAATGCGCGCTCGTGGCTCTGATTATTTTGTCATCGGGATTGCTGCGCCCAACAATACGTCAAATTCAACAGAGACTTCTAATTAAAGACAGCTGATTAATGAACTGCCTTTGTGTGTGTGTGTGTGTGGAAAGAAAACGGGGGTCCTTGAAACTGAATGGGAGGTGTTCCTGTTCCTTGTTCTCGCTTCTGTTTGCTTTTGAGTGTTCATTCACACTCCGTGTTAAACGATAATTGGATAATGTATCATATCAAACAGGCTCTAAGTATACTAATTATTAAGTTGAAGGGCAACAATCGCTGTTGGAAAAAGCAATTTCTAGTGACACAACACTGGAAGCCCCCCCTCCAAGAACACGCTCACCACATGTATTTCATCCACGGCCTATCATTGGTTTAAGCCGTGTCTCTGTGACAGGAAGGTTTGTGGCAAATGTCAGTGTTGTCAAACAAGTCGCTACTCCACTGCAGATTTTTCTCATTTTCACTATCAGCATAACCACACACGTTTTTTTTTCTTCTGAAACCACAGGATGTGTTTATCTATCATCATTCATACCAAACATCAGGCGGCTTTATTTGCATTGCACATGAGGGCAATTCAAAGTGCTGAATGGAGCTATAAAATGAAAAGTTTATACATATTTACACCGAAACACTTACTGTGTAAGTTTATCTAATGGATTAGTTAGTGCTTTATGTTTTAAAATTCAGTGTGGAAAAAGTGCAAAAATTGGTTCAAAATATGAGATGACAAACAATTTTCCAAAAAGTTCCAAGGTCAATAAAGATACAGGTATCAGCTCTTCCAGTCAGCATGCAGAACCCCCGTGATCGTAACAGCAGATTTTATTCGCTGGTTGAGCTGGACGGAGTAGTCATAGAGAGGGAAGTCTAGGCTTGCCTGCTTAGGCTGCTGCCCCCCCGACCTGACCTCTGATAAGCGGAAGAAGATGGATGGATGGACCTTCTGGCAACATAAATGATTGGAAAAAGGTTCCTCACCCAGTTGAAATCTTACAAAATATGCTGAGGTCTTGAAATCGTGCACACTTTTGGTAGTACCAATTTGTGATATGTACTTTCGGGGGGTGGTTGACCTTCAATAATAGTGTAGACTACGGATCGACTGATATGGTTTTTTTCGGGCCAGTGCCGATATCGTTTTTTTTTGGTATCACCCATAGCCGATGGCCGATTTTGCTTGGACGGATATTTGTGGCCGATACTGCTTTTGCTTCCTCAATTTACATGAAAAAAATGACAATGATAACAAATATTACAGGTCTCAAGTTTAAACATATTTATTGAAATTTAAACAGGGCTCGACAATAACGATGTACCGATGTCCCGGGGCAAGTAAATCCAATCAGTGATATTCCCGTCAGGCAAGTGCACTTTGGCATGCCATACTGCCAAGAGTTTTTTTTAAAAGCGGTTCTTGTTGGGTGTTGGTAAAACGCGGACTGCGGTGGTAATTTGCAAACCAATCCTTGCAAATCTTGAAATGGACCAATCAGAATCGTTTATTTAGACCGCGGTCCGAGTTTTACCCACAACCAGAATCGTTCTTGTTGGCGATCAACCAATGAGCGATGGTTTGACTAGGAAAACATCCATCATGGCGTCCCTGCCAACATAGTCTAATTCTTCAACAACTTGTGAAGGAAACAGCAAAAAGTGATGAACCAGTGCCTCCTAAACAAGTATTTTATCAGCGGCAGCAAATCAAACGATGGCACAGGTGAGTGAATCACATTGCTGGGACAATTTGAAGTGGTCACAATGAAACACCACCCATTAGATCCAATACCGAGTGCTGATTTTGCACAAGCTACAAAATCTAGCGCTTCCATTTCTCACCTTTGCTTCACAAATTATTGTTTGACCGTTGAGCATTTTTTTCTGGATTAAAAACACTTTACTAGTACACAAATGTCATTTATTATTTAATAAGCACAATGTTTATCCAATCAGGAATGTACTTTTATTTATCAAAGCAAAGTGCCTAGAAGTCTCCTGACAATCCAGATTTCCATGCAACGTCATGATCTATGTAGGAAAACAACCACAAGAAATGATAATCATTTCATCTTTATTTGAGATTCTCATGTGATGCCACAAAAATGAGATGATATCATTATGGCAGTCTTTTCATTTTACATGGGGCAAGTTGGGGCAAGGAGTTCTCGCCCTGGTAAACACTGAACACAGTAGGATACAGCTTTCTTAAACACACATTTAAACGGCGCATATATACATATAGATATATATATATAGATATACAGTCCCTGACAAAAGTCTTGTCGCTTATTAAGTTGTAGGAACAACAAATAATAACTTGACTTGTAGTTGCTCAATTGTAATCAGAAATGACTTATATGAAAGGCAAAGCCCTCTAGATTATGCTTTTTATATCAAAATAAAGTTTTGTACCATTCATTGAGTTTTATCATTTAATTAGGACATAAAGGTCAGATTTTGCTTGGACAAAATACACAAATATGCTACAATAACATCAGAACATAAAGTCATTGTACCTTGGAAAAAAGAATTAATATTGTGTATGGCTTCCATGAGCTTGGAGGACTGCATCCATACGTCTTGGCAATGACTCAAATAACTTATTGATGAAGTCATCTGGAATGGCCAAGAAAGCAGTCTTGCAGGACTCCCAGAGTTCATCAGGATTTTTTGGCTTCATCTTACCCCAGACATGCTCAATAATGTTCATGTCTGGCGACTGGGCTGGCCAATCCTGGAGCACCTTGACCTTCTTGGCTTTCAGGAACTTGGATGTGGAGGCTGAAGTATGAGAAGGAGCGCCATCCTGCTGCAGAATTTGCCCTTTCCACCAAACTTGACTGTTTTCTGGGTGAATCTTGGGTCCATGCAGGTTCCAACAGGTCTTCTGCAGTATAACCCGCATGGACCCAAGATTCACCCAGAAAACAGTCAAGTTTGGTGGAGGAAAAATCCTGATGAACTCTGGGAGTCCTGCAAGACTGCTTTCTTGGCCATTCCAGATGACTTCATCAATAAGTTATTTGAGTCATTGCCAAGACGTATGGATGCAGTCCTCCAAGCTCATGGAAGCCATACACAATATTAATTCTTTTTTCCAAGGTACAATGACTTTATGTTCTGATGTTATTGTAGCATATTTGTGTATTCAAAATTAAGTATATGTATTATTTCTACATTTTTTTTGTATGCGACAAGACTTTTGTCCAAGCAAAATCTGACCTTTATGTCCTAATTAAATGATAAAACTCAATGAATGGTACAAAACTTTATTTTGATATAAAAAGCATAATCAAGAGGGCTTTGCCTTTCATATAAGTCATTTCTGATTCCAATTGAGCAACTACAAGTCAAGTTATTATTTGTTGTTCCTACAACTTGGATAAGCGACAATACTTTTGTCAGGGACTGTATATCTATATATAGATATAGATATCGGCCAGCCGATGTATCAGTCGATCCTTAGTGTAGACTTGCCAACATTTATGAATTTGTCGTACTCTTACTCTTTTAAATACACATCACTCCTCTCCATTTTTTTGCATTTTGCTGATTTGAGTTTTGAGTTCGGTCATTCCAGATAATAAATGAAAGGGAGACGCCATGGAATTATAAAAACAAGAATGAAACCTAAGAGGAAGTGTACTAATAAATGCTATGGACCACACGTGGGCATGATATATCATAATAATCATTTGTTCTAATGTTGCATGACAGTTTTGTTTGCATGTCCCGCAGAAGACTAAAAGAACTGAGAAGATAGGAGAATGAATGGTTCCCCACCGTTGCTTTCAGATGCTCACAGAGCTGAAATCTTGAAAGATTTACTAAGGTTACATCATCTTTTCTCTTACTAAGGCCCTCTTCGGACTTCTAAAAAAATAAAATTGCCCACATATCGGAAAAAGCTTTTTTTGCTTTCTGATGCTCACTGGGCTAATGTCTAGCAAGATTTGCTGAGGTTGCATCATTCTGTCTTTTACTGTAATCAGACTTTTTTTTAAAAAAAAAACGTCCGGAAATGTTGATGCTCACAGAGTTGAAATCCTGCAAGATTTCCTGAGGTCTTGAAATCTCGCATGATTTTTACTCCTGGAGGCATATTGTTAGATTCCGGCGTTATACTAAATTTGTCTGGAACGTATTAAATGAAGACTCCACCCATGTTTTTAGTAATATGACTTGGGCTACGTTCCTCCTGCTATGTTCAATAGTACAGTAATGAATCCTCCTTTGGATATGATCTGCCTTATCCTGTCACGCTGTACTCTCCGTTACAAGCTCTGTTTACTTTCTGTCATAGACCGTGATAAAGAGAGACACGTACTTTCTTACATAAAACCATTTGCTTGGCTTCTTTTAGCTCTCCTGGGAGCTTATTCTTGGGGAGTTTTTCCCCCCCTCTTGAGTACAAGAAGGTCGCTCGGTCAGTGCTTAGTTTGTGTTTCTCTCATATTGTCTGTTTTACTGCCATGCTTGTCCTTCTGGGAGAGGACGGCATAGTACAGGCTGACCAATCATAGCGGCATCTGATTGGCTTGATCACACAACAGGGCGGGGTTTATTCGAGCCTGGTGGTCTCGGCCGTCTGGCTCTCAGCGGAGGACTGATGGAGCTCATTAACACCCGTGCTGATTTAGTCTCGTTAAGGGACCCCTAATGGATAGATTTTTCTCATTACTGTTGCTTTCATAATCCATTGTGTGTCTGTTCAAGCATCCTTTACGACACACACTTTTTTTTTTTTTTTTTTTTTACACAGCTGCAATTTCAGTTCATTAAATTACCGTCAAATTTAAAGAGAGAAAGAAAACAAACTGCTTGCCTGATTTGGCCGTGCAGGAATTGGACACATTTCAGACTGTAATGCTACCATGCTATAGATCACAGGTGCTCACATACTGCCTTTGGTGATATTTTTACTTCATATTTTCATATATTATAGTATATTATTGTGCACTTAAGCTTTTTTTTTTAATTTTATTTGGGCAAATATATGAAACATTACAGTGCATTTCTTACATAAATCAAAATATAACTTTCCATTATTTACATTTGTATTCTACTATCTGATCACAAGCCCAAAAGGAGTAGGCAGAAGCAAAAGCTTATAAATGCCTACCCCTTTTTGCAAGATATAATCATGTTCATGCCACTGTCTTTTTTTCCCGTTATTATTATCATTGTAATATTATTATTGTTATTATCATAATTATCACTATTGTTATAATCTTTATCATTATTACCATTATTATTGTTATTATAATCATCATTAATATTACCATTTTCATCATTATAGTTATAACAATTTTTGTATATTTTTTCATTCATTCATTTTCTACCGCTTCTTCCTCACGAGGGTCGCGGGGGTGCTGGAGCCTATCCCAGCTGTCTTCGGGCGAGAGGCGGGGTCCACCCTGGACTGGTGGCCTGGTCTTGTGCATTAAAAAACAAGAACTTGAGACCGTGTCTGAACAGTTCTAATGTTTGCTTTGGTTAAAGTATGGTTCATTTGTTCCGGTGTGAATCGTTCATACCCTGATGTACACCAGCTCGACAGATTTTGATCCGCTTCCAATTATGAATTCTGGTTCATTTGGGTTCACATGAGTTCATATGTGAACGCGATACCAAAGACACACACCCAAGTTAACACGGCAGCAAACAGTATGCAGAAATGACAGTTGGCCAGTCAAGTGTTTACTTTATGAACTTTATGTTTTGACTGCACGGCTTTTGTCCCATGACAAAGTGTGCCCGGTAACCCAAGCGCACGAACCGATCCAGCAGTATAAACGCAGCCTATATTCAACCAGGAAGGTCCAAATCCTAACTCAAACCCAGTTTATTTTCATATTTAAGCCCAGGAATTTAGTCGAGCCTCAATTTTGGGTTTTGACAGTTTTTAATGATGCTCTGGGCCATCAGTTGCACTTTTGCTTTGTTTTTTTCTGTATTTATGTGCGCTTATTGCGTCTGACAGTCCATAACAAGCGACGCCTCAGGGGCAGCAGGCACTCGGCGAGGACCTTCCTCTTCAGATTTTATCACTCTCTCAACACAGCAAGAGATGCTCATTTTCCCGCTGCGCTGAAGCTGCAGGTGGCGAGCCAGCGGCTGATTTAGAGATGCTTGCTTTTCAGCTCAAAATATGTTTGGTATGGTAAAATTCCATATGAATGACAGCTTTCTGGTGTAACGTGAACACATGAGAATTATATGGCAGGATATATTTCTCTTTTCTGTGTGTCTTTAATATAAAAACAGCTGAAAAGACCAATATTCCGTCTACAAAGCCCACGATCAAAACAGCTCCAAAACCTCCACCACGATTATATTTTGCTATATAATTGTAAATGGAGACAACAAAAGCATAGCATCACATATAATGGATATACATATAAAGCATTTACTCAATGTCATTTTCTCACCGCTGGCTGACAGGAAGTTGTCACAAGGTAAATAATGTAATAGGCAGAATTTACCTGCCAGAGATATAACGGCCCCTTGAGATATTCACAGGCAGGCCAGCAAAGCCTCGTCTGCTGGCCTAACCACTACCAGAAGCCCTGACCTGACTTAGTTTGAGCTTCACTTCTGGATGGCTATGGTTAAAGTCTGCATCTTCATCTCACAGCAAATAGAAGAACGTTTTACAATCATGATAAAGCGGTATCTGTCCATAGGTTTGTTTAAGTAGAACATTCGGTAACATTGTCTTATTGTCGTGTGACCAACAAGATGATTTACAAGAGCAGCATTGAAAGCGTTTTGCTAGTTTTGATCCTGCTTGTTGAGTATGAAGTGTCCATTATCTGACTGGAATCTTTCCATGGTGTCCCAACTCTAAAATAACCCTTCATAATAGCATCATTCATTCATTTTCTACCGCTTTTCCTCCTGCTGGAGCCTATCCCAGCTGTCTTTTTGCGAGAGGTGGGGTACACCCTGGACTGGTCGCCAGCAAATCACAGGACACATATAGACAAACAACCATTCACACTCACATTCATACCTATGGACAATTTGGAGTGGCCAATTAACCTAGCATGTTTTTGGAATGTGGGAGGAAACCGGAGTACCCGGAGAAAACCCACGCATACACGGGGAGAACATGCAAACTCCACACAGAGATGAAATTGAACTTGGGTCTCCTAGCTGTGAGGCCTGCGCGCTAACCACTCGACCACTGTGCAGCTGTTAAAATAATATCATGTATTTAATTGTCCAGTTAAATTGGGAAATATAATTTTATTTTATTTTTTTATGTTTTGTGTTAAAACCTTTTTTTTTTTACAAATGGGAACCAGTACATATATAGTACAATATATGGGAATGTGCAGTATTAATATATGTGTTTATGTTTTAATATAGCTGCACGGTGTAGGAGTGGTTAGCATGTCTGCCACAATCAGGAGATCAGGAAGACCCGCAACCCAAGTGAGGGTGAGCAGCATAGAAAATGGATGGATGTTTTACTATACAGTAAAGTCTCGTTATATCGATATTGTCGGAAGTCGGAAAAAATATCGATATAACCGGACTGTCGATATATCCGATCCTGCGCCGAACTGCATTAAAAGTGGGCAATAATGCACTCGACATTGTTCTATAGTATAGAACAATGTCGAGTGTCGGCATGTGTTTGGCCAGCTATGTGGGGCGGGTTGAGCATGACCTGTGAACCAGGAAGTGTGGGAATCGGTGTGTGTGCTGCGCTCTGGTGGTGGAATTGTGAAAAATAAAGTTGACTGGAAGTGTTCTTTTTTGGTATTGAAATCCTTAAGCAAAGATTGATTTAAGCTGCTTTTGTATCGATATAAGCAGACCAAATTGGCTGGCGGGAGATGAAAAGGGCATCGTAGTAACCGGATTATCGTAATAACCGGGTATCGTACTAACGGAACTAATTATATCATAAAAGACTAGAAATTTGCCGGGAAATGAAAATAGTATCGTAATAAGCAGTAATTCATTATAACCGATATCAATATAACGAGACTTTACTGTATTTTAATATATATTTCAAAATAGGCCGCATGGTGGATGAGTGGTTAGCATTTAGGCTACACAGTCAGGAGATCGGGAAAACCTGGGTTGGAATCTCTGTGTGTTTCCTCACAGGGAGAACATGCAAACTCCACACAGAGATGGCCGAGGGTGGAATTGAATCATGGTCTCCTAGCTGTGAGGTCTGCACGCTAACCACTAGATCACCGTGCACCTTAATAGTATCAGAAATCCAACAATAAAGCCTCATTTTTGGGTGAATCTCTACTCACTGTGCCAGGTTTTCACCTGTTAGCCTTAATTGGAATGCCTTTTTTTGGCCTTTAAAATATGAAATATGAAAGTGGCTCCCTGAGGAACCCCTGATTTAAATAGACTAATGCAAGTTCATAAGACTAGTGAGCTGGAACTATACAAGTGGGACTTACGAACTGATGTGCATGTTACCACACACAGGCTCCGCAAGTTTTGGCAAATTAGTTTGTACTCGTAGAGGAAGTAAAGTCGTCAGAAGTACTTATGGAGCAAGTGATTTGTGGGATTCTTACAAGGCTTGGACAGCCCACTCGTTTCGATTGCCAGAAGGGCGTACTTCCTACGGCGCCTGTAGCTATTATTACCCGGGGCAACCAGAGTGTTGGCCGGGAGAAGCCACCCGCTGTGGCCGGGCAAGGCTCATTAATGGGGTATACGCTATGCCGCCGTGCATCCATGGAGGTCCTAGAACCGTAGTGTGCAGCTAGTATGTCACCCGCTGTGGGAGTAGTTGGCCAATGTACATAGCGTATGGTCCTTGCGACACTTGGCTGCCGACCTAAGTGCTCAGGTTTTTATACGAATAAATCCAATTAAAAATGTCATGCGGGGCTCCAGACTGCTACTAAATGTGACTATAAGTGCGACCAGATAAAAGTACATGTCCCGTATTGAGTTGACAAAGGGTCGTACTTTGCCCTTTATCATCGCTAGAATGAAGAATAAAGTCTGTAAAATGTGGAGTCAATTGACGACAGCTTGTCACCGTCTGAAGCCTACGGATGCCAGCGTGTGGGATTGCTCACATTTCAATCTCATTGCAGTTCTGCCATCTTTGTTTACCACCTGTTTTGTTTTGCCTGGCTTTTACTTTGTCTCTTTGGCAGCGGCTTTTTTTTTTTTCATCACAGTGACATTTTAATACAAACAAGGTTCATTCACAGCTCATTGTTCTCTACAATGGCTGTTAAGTTCATAGAGTATGTGATAACTCACTTTTTTTGTGTCCTTAACAACCTTGCTCTCTTGTTACTATAATAATAATAATAATTAAAACTGCGAGCAGTGATGAGCGGGCTCGAGCACCCCGACGCGCTCGGGGGTACGCGCGGGTCGGGGGTACGCGCGGGCGACCGGACGGGCGCGCGGACGCGCCGTACGAAAAACCGCGGCGAGCGGATAAGCGGTAAGGGAGTCACGGCACTTGCAA
This sequence comes from Doryrhamphus excisus, assembly GCF_037039965.1. Lineage (NCBI taxonomy): Eukaryota > Metazoa > Chordata > Actinopteri > Syngnathiformes > Syngnathidae > Doryrhamphus > Doryrhamphus excisus. The sequence continues at coordinate 1,374,370 of NC_136379.1, forward strand.
TTTTCCGCCAGGAGGGGGCGACAGCGGCGGCGAGGCGGGTGCGCGGTCACGTCCCGTCCCGTCCGACGCCGCGAACCGCCATAAAAAAATTCACGACGATCGGACCGCGCGGTAGGTCCTTGCGGCGGATATACGTTTCCGCCTGTGGGTGGCGCTATAGAGTGTATGCGCCCACACGGTAACGGACCGGAGGGTACCCCGAACCAACAGAAAAAATTAGGGGCCGATCCGACCGTGCGTAAGGAAGTTACGGCAAATATACATTTCCACCAGTTGGTGGCGCTATAGCGTATGTACACACACTGTCATAGACCAGAGGGTACCCCAGACCACCAGAAAAAATTTGGGCCTGATCCGACCATGTGGAAGGAAGTTACGGCTATATACATTTCCACCAGTTGGTGGCGCTATACAGTCGATGTACACACACAGTCATAGACCAGAGGGTACCCCAGACCACCCGAAAAAATTTGGGCCTGATCCGACCATGTGGAAGGAAGTTACGGCTATATACATTTCCACCAGTTGGTGGCGCTATACAGTCGATGTACACACACAGTCATAGACCAGAGGGTACCCCAGACCACCCGAAAAAATTTGGGCCTGATCCGACCATGTGGAAGGAAGTTACGGCTATATACATTTCCACCAGTTGGTGGCGCTATAGAGTCTATGTACACACACAGTCATAGACCAGAGGGTACCCCAGACCACCAGAAAAAATTTGGGCCTGATCCGACCATGTGGAAGGAAGTTACGGCTATATACATTTCCACCAGTTGGTGGCGCTATAGCGTATGTACACACACAGTCATAGACCAGAGGGTACCCCAAACCACCAGAAAAAATTTGGGCTTGATCCGACCATGTGGAAGGAAGTTACGGCTATATACATTTCCACCAGTTGGTGGCGCTATAGAGTCTATGTACACACAGTATAACAAACCAGAGATTGACCCAACACACCAAAAAAAATTTCAAGACAATCTGACCATGAATCAGGAAGTTACGGCAGATATACATTTCCACCAGTTGGTGGCGCTGTGTTTAGAACATGGCTTCTGGAGCGTTAGGTGCGTCCTGTCATGATAGACGTCTCCACCGAAAATCATAGTGATACGTGTAACGGGTGGCGAGGGATAATGAATTGAAACTTCTAGGTGGCGCTAGTGTGTCAATTTAGATTGGTGTCACATGGGAGCACCACCAGGGCGCTCAGGCCTGGATTAAGGCCTCACGTTTAAGATTTCAGCAGCCTGTGACCTTCTGCAGGCAAATGATGACCTTTTGATGGTCAATGGCGAAGGCTGACCATTCGCCGTGGCCACGCCCCCCACATGTGCTTTACACACATCATAGTCCATCAACTGACATCATCAGTCTGTCAGTCAAACTGTGTATTGACTTTGATGTACATTGCTTCAAGGCAAGGCCAGACACCAGGCAGGGCCAGATATGAAATGGTCAAAGTTTGGTGGCGTGCCACGCCCACATCCTATGGAGCGGCCCAAAATCCTTCGCAATTTAACGTGGGCCATCCGTCTAGTGTCCGTTGATGCAACAACGGACTCATTCAGTCAAACCCCCTAGGAGGAGTTCGTCGAGATACGAGCCATACATCCGCCCCCAAATGGCCGCCGCCACCTAAAATGGCCGACTTCCTGTTGGTTTTAGAACATGGGTTATTGAGACTTTTTTGTGCGTCCTGTCACGAGTGATGTCTCCTCCGAAAATCATGCCGATACGTGCAACGGGAGGCGAGGGATAATTATTTTAAAATTTCTAGGTGGCGCTAGTGAGTCAATTTGGCTTGGTTTCATATGGGGGCCACACCAGGCCGCTCAGGCCTGGATTCTGACCCCCCCTATGAGTTTTCAAGCCCATGCGACCTTTTGCGGGCGAATGATGACCTTTTCTATGTAAATGGCGAGGCCTGAGCATTCGCCGCCAGGCCACGCCCACCACGTGCGCTTTTCCTGCATCATGGTCCATCAACAGGCTTCACCAGGCTGTCAGGCAGTGACCTTGTGACCCTGATGTTCATCTGATGAATCTCCTGGCAGAAAAGGCCTCATGTAGATGACACGCCTTTAGCCTGTCGCCAATAGGTGGCGCTGCGACGAAATCAGGAAGTGACCTACGGGGACCTTCGGGGCGGGGCCATGATCACATGTACCAAGTATGATGAAGATCTGACCACGTGGAGCCAAGTTATTCACGTCTACAGTTACGCTCAGCGTGCAAGGCCCGGACATATGAAAATGGGCAAAATTTGGGGGCGTGCCACGCCCACATCGTATGGAATATCCCAAAATCCTTCGCAATTTAACGTCGGCCATCCGTCTAGTGTCCGTTGATGCAACAACGGACTCATTTGGTCAAACCCCCTAGGAGGAGTTCGTCGAGATACGACCCCAACTTCTGGCACGAAAAAGGCCGCCGCCATCCAAAATGGCCGACTTCCTGTTCGTTTTCCAATATGGGTTCTTGAGACTTTTTGGTCCGTCCTGTCACGATAGACGTCTCCACCAAGTTTCGTGACGATAGGTGAAACTGGTGGCGGGGGCCAATTTTTTCAAAAATTAAAGGTGGCGCTAGAGAGTCAATTTTGGAACATTGTTTTCGGGACCCCCACCAGATCGAAATTTTCGCCAGACCTGACGCGCTTGCAAAATTTGGTGAGTTTTCGGGCATGTTGAGGCCCTCAAAATGGCCGTCCTTTCGTCAGAATAAAAAACGGAACGATTACAATAGGGCTTTCGCACTGGTCAGTGCTCGAGCCCTAATAATAATCTGTCCTTTTCGTCAATAAAGCTTGAGCTTACCTTTCTGATGTTATATGTTGGATCCTAGTATTGTTATTGGTCCCATCACAGCCACCGGCACTAAGTGTTGTGGCAGCGATACACCAGCTGTGGGACCCTGGGACATCACTGTTGGGTTCAACAGTTCACATCCAGAGGAGGACAAACAAACAAAGCAGGAGAGCCAAGCCAATGTTGTTTTTCTGCCTGGTTTAAAAATTTTATTCAAACCTTAATTAATGAATTAATACAGTAAACCTCGGATATATCGGACTCGGATATATCGGAAATTCACTCACAACGGACAGATAAAAAAGAACCGATTTTTCTGTAATGCATTTCCAATAAAAATTCATTGCATATGTCGGATTTTTTATAACGGATTTCGTCTATTTCGGACAAAATCTCCAGTCCCGTTCCAATTTCCCTCGCATATATCGGATGGCCGCAGATTTAGGACAAATATAAAAGTGAGTGACGTCAATAATACTAGCACAGCAGTGAATGAGATCTTAACCTCACTATTGGAAATAACGTAGGCCTGCCTAACGTAGGGCGTAACAGGGCCTAGCTTAGGACCTTAGCTTCAATAAAGTTCAATTCTCATTACCTTACGTCTCTTTTCATTGCCCAGTCCAGGTACATTGGAAACATAGTCAAGGAAGTGCCTTTTTATAACGGATAAAATCCCATTTACGCATATACCGGATATAAATCCGATATATGCGTAAAACGGACATTTTCCGGTATACGCATATAACGGATTTCGCTTATATCGGACAAAACCAGTGGGAACAATTGAATCCGATATATCCAAAGTTTACTGTAGTTCGCATTAGTCCAAATATATGAATATTTAAGCATTTTCCCCCACAAATTTCCAAGCATAAAAATACCAAAATCAACTAAAATACAGAATAAGCTAGTAACGCCAACTTGCGAATGCAGGGTTCTACATCGGTCACTAAGGTGTCCGTAATTGTTCGGTGAGACCACAATAATCGTAACATGGGTTACTGTTGCAGCAATAAAGCCCACAACTCAACTCACCGCCACTTCCTGTCCGCCATTCATTATGTTCCCCTACAATGTAAACTGTCTTAAAAGGCTTATTTTCTCTGATTATATTCTCTGATTATTGGGTAATAGGAATATATGGGAGGTATTTCATGTGTAGCTGGCTCTAATAATGAAAAAAAAAAAGATTGTAAGCAGGTTTTCTGTCATAACTATGAAAATATTATATATTAGTGAATATTAGCTTTGTTGAATGAACTATGATAAATGAGGATTACTGTATCACTATTGCAGTTAGAGTAAACATCAGGGTTTGGTAGGTACCCTGGTTTTAAGGTCACAGTTTGGGTCATTTTGGGTACAGTGAGAGAAATATAAAAAAAAAACACAAAATTGCTTAGTTTTTTATGATTAAATTTATTATATATATATAATATTTTTATTTATTTGTACACTTAATGTCTGACAACAGAAGAGGGTTTTCAAGCTCGAGCTTCTCCCTGGCATGACTCCAGTTTATCAGCTCCATGTCAATCACGTTTGGTGACGGGTGAAATATGGATGGCAAAAGCACAATTGAAATTTAAATGAGACATTTTCACATCATTGCACTTCCTCTGATTTTTTTTTTTTTTTTTAATTTTTGGCTTCAAACAAAGAAGGTCGGCTGACACTGATTGCTCTTTGTTTCTGTGTGGAGAGGTTGTTAGGGCGTAAATGTCAATTCCGAGCCGAGGGAGAAGGGAATCGAATGACATGATTGGCCACAGCAATGAGAACCGGTGTTGTTTGTCATAATCATACACATTTATGCTAATGCATTTCCACTCTTGATTCATATGGAGGCAGAATGAGGCTCTCCACTTTGATATCATGAATGCACTTTTTTTTTTTCCGCCCAGTCCAACTTGCCAGCATCTTTAAGTTAACCTTTAAATGAAATATGCAGCCTGCGAGGAGAAGGCTGCCAGCGCCCGGAGTGCTGTTTTATCTGTGAAGAAGAGTGATTTGAAATGCATAGCAGACTGCAAATAGGGCTGCCTTGCTCCTTTTCATTCATTTGGGGATTCTTGTCTGTGTGTGTGTGTGTGTGTGTGTGTTGTGTGCGTGTGTCATGACACAAAGTTAACTTCTGCACCGGCAGCGATAAAGACCAATGTATGCACATATTGTTTACATACCGCCATGTACTCATTGCACAGTACAACATTTGCGTATTACTTCCATTGATAGTCTTATCGTTGGTGTCCACATTTTAATCAAAATGGAGTGCACTTCTTCGGTACAACCAATAGAGGCGCTGTCGAGTCTCTGCGATTTTGCTGTCAGAGGAACGTGATTTCGTCTTTAGGCTCCGTGGTCACACAGTTCCTGCAGACTGCATGATTGACAAATCGTCCCATCCTATTAGAAATACAGTAAAGTCTCGTTATATCGATATTCTCGGTAGTCGGAAAAAATACCGATATAACCGGACTATCCATATATCCGATCCTGCGCCGAACTGCATTAAAAGTGGGCGGATCTTTGATATGGCATGTAATTTTCTCCTTGAGTTCATGGATTGCGTATCTAGCATGCTTTTGTACTACAATACATTTTGTACTACAGTAAATAAAAATAAACTTATGCTGTAGTGATTACCGGTTACCGGGACATAATTCACCCCGGAACATAATTCACCCCGGAACTATCGATAGGGAAGGTGTTACCACCCGGAGGGGTAGGCGCGAGGGACGGGTGTTTTCCGCTGTGTGTGCTGTGCTCTGGTGGTGGAAGTGTGAAAAATAAAGTTGACTGGAAGCAGCCGTTCGCCGTGTTCTTTTTTGGTATTGAAATCCTTAAGCAAAGATTGATTTAAGCTGCTTTTGTATCGATATAAGCAGACCAAATTGGCTGGCGGGAGATGAAAAGGGCATCGTAGTAACCGGATTATCATAATAACCGTGTATCGTACTAACGGAACTAATTATATCATAAAAGACTAGAAATTTGCCGGGAAATGAAAATAGTATCGTAATAAGTAGTAATTCGTTTTAACCGATATCGATATAACGAGACTTTACTGTAATGTTAAAAAAAACAGTCACCCAACTCCTCCAGACAGCATTATATTGCATGGAAACAGGAGTTAAGAACATGCAGAGACGAATCCTCCCATCCTGTTATAAGTATCTCATAGTCAATTGAGAAAATGCTGCATTTCTATTGGTGAACTTTCTGAAAGGGACCGAATGATTTAATTTGTATTTAATCTGTGCTAGTGTTTGGCACCATGCACTGGGGGGGCAACTGGGGGGGCTCATATCAGTCATGTAAAAGACACACTATTGATTCAGGACATTATTGTTCATTCATTCGTTCATTCATTTCGGCGAGAGGCGGGGTACACCCTGGACTGGTGGCCAGCCAATCACAGGGCACATATAGACAAACAACCATTCACACTCACATTCATACCTATGGACAATTTGGAGTGGCTAATTAACCTAGCATGTTTTTGGAATGTGGGAGGAAACCGGAGTACCCGGAGAAAACCCACGCATGCACGGGGAGAACATGCAAACTCCACACAGAGATGGCCGATGGGGGGAATTGAAACCTGGTCTCCTAGCTGTCAGGTCTACGCGCTAACCACTCGTCCACTGTGCAGCCAACATTATTGTTATCATTGCAAAATATCATGATATCGTATCACCAGTTACAAACCAAAAATGGGTTTCCAGTGTATTCTCCAGAGAATTTATTAGGAATCATCATCATCATCTATCATATGCCACATAAGCCAATGTACGATGTTCGATTATCCTTTCGGGTTAAATGTCCACACATAAAGCATCCCATCGTAGCAAACACTAACATAAAGCAGACATGATGAGCAACAATCTGTTATATCTTATACTCTTTTTCTACTTATTGTGTCTTGCCCCCCCCCCCCCCCCCAACCCGTGTGCAGCACTGCAGCGGTCAGAGATTTATTACCACTTCAGCCCATCTTGCAGCGCCTAGAAACATGTGAGAGCTAAATAATGAATGGTGCCAGAAGGCGCTGTGCTCTGTCTGTGGACTCTCACTCTGAGCCTAATGGCAAGAAGCCCCCAGACCGGGGTGGGTGGGTGGGTGATGGGGGGTTGGTTAGTGGGGGCTCCGGCTCTACCGTGCTGGAACGTAAATACAGAAATCTGCACTTGACCTCAACTTGCTCTGCTTGATCACAGCCCGATATGCCATGAATGATGATGTTGCGTGCGCGGCGCCGCTCCTCATTATTATCACCTTGAATCAAGCGGCGCTTCAATGTTTGGGGGGGGGTAGACCAAGTTGGTTTGTACATTTTATACACCGACGTTGTATATTATGACTGTTATTATATTTAATAGAAGTCCTAACACTCATCAAGTCCCCGTTTTATGTAAGTCTCTTCTTAGGCGTTGAACCCCCTAACAAGTAAATCCTACTAAAGTTCATTGAAGATGTTTTTTTTTTTTTGTAACTTTATTTATCCTATGATTATTTCAAAGATTGAGCGCCAGGCTTTGATAGCTTATTTGTCTTCATCACAACCCCCTCGCTCTGCATTTTGGTTAAAAGCTGCTTTTTTTTCCCTCTTGTGAAGGGCACGCACTTGTCTCCACATAAATTACAAATCAGAGATGGCGGGGTGTAGCGGGGTTCAACTACAAATGCAAAAAGCCTTGGAGAGGGTTTAAATCTGGAGTGTTATTGTGCATTTATCAAATGTCTGAATTTGTCAAACAGCATTAAAAAACACCACAGAAAGCACTTTTTGGAAACAGAGTTCAGATTAGTGTATGAATTATGGATTTTGTCGGGGGACAAGCATTGTTTTTGCTAGCGAGATCTAACAAAAGTTCTGACTCGACATCCATCATCAGTAGGCTTCATGGACTCTTCATGTTCATGCTGTTTAATAAAATAAAACCATGGCGGATGTTATAGGACCATAAAACATGTTGATGTTCCGCCATGCGCCATCTTGTAATCAGCTTTGTGTACTGAGACCGCCAGCTCTTCTTTTCTAACACTTTCCCATTGATCCGCCTAGCTGGCCACCCATCCAGGGTGTACCCCGCCTCTCGCCCCAAGACAGCTGGGATAGGCTCCAGCACCCCCTGCGACTCTCATGAGAATAAGCGGTAGAAAATGATGAATGGAAATGAATGAATGTATTGAGTTTTGGACTCCTATAGAGCAGCTACACATGATAACCCGCACTCTGTAGATCTTCCAGAACCTGAACCCATTCCAGCTGTATTTCCTTAGCTTTCCAAAACTGTCTGTTTTAATTTATTCCACCCGTGGCCAGCCTCTGGGCACGCCCACTCCACTGTGATCGGTCACACTTCCAAGCTCCCCCGAGGACTTCTGGACTACTGCCGAACCTCACTTTCTCATTTTGTCGGTAAAGGAGTTAATAAATAAATAAAACATTTGAAGAGCTAGTTAGCTGCTGGTAGCTCATGAGCTACTTGTTGGAGACCCCCGACTCGATGAAATGTTGATACTAATAACAGTAATTTTATGTATTTATTTCACCTTTAATGTTTAATAATGGCGAGAGACTACAAAATGGGCATTTATAGGACTCCATTGTTACCCGTTATTCACTATTCCTGTGGGATCTTGGAACATAATTGGTGGAAAAAGTTTGGGCACCCACGATTTAGTCAAAAGATGCTGCACGATGTGTTTTTTTTTTTTGATTCTGTCATCTGAGAGCCACAAACAAGTGATTTCTTGTGACATCTTCCAAGTTACATCACGCAAGCCGCTTTGTTCTAAATGTACTGGATTTATGGAACAGTCATTGCGTCGCTGTGGCTCTTGCAAAAGGCTCTATTTCTTTGCTTTGCTCCAGTCGCTTGTCGTGGAGCAGACATTTTTAGGCAGACTGTCTTAATCAAAGCCGCAAGAATGCTCTTCTAAGAATGTCTTGCAGCAATCTCCTGCCTTGCATTCGGTCCCTGCTGCCTTCTTTAAAGCTCTTTTGGATAGTTGAAATTTTCAAGCCGGTGTTCAAGTTGAGAGCTGCTCATGTACTGCACGGTAGATCCCCGCTGTTGGTGGGGAAAAAAAAACTCTGAATACTTGAGATGCCCATGAAAATATCTATTTTGACACCCCCCTCACTTGTAGTGCAACCAAAAATAATAGTAGCAAAAACAAGTGACAAGTGGAACACGTTGAACATGAACTATGCTAATGAGTTATCATTCTAAACATGTCGGTTTAATATCGTAAATAATGTATCCTGTATTGAAATTACGATATTACATTTGAGACTTTCCCAAAAAATGTTGATGTTTTCATCCCGCACCGCTCCATTACTGTTGCACTGTGCTGAAGTCACGTCAGCCGCCTGCCTGCTTTTAAACATTGACTCAAGTCCACCGCCTCATCCATTAAAGATGCCCCTGCAAGCAAAGCCCTGCCCAATTCGCCTCATGCGGTGAGTGAAGCCAAGCTGGAGGACGTGCGTGGAAAAGCGCCGCTGTCAGTGCAGGTATGTCTCACGGCTTTAGTCGAGTGTGTCGCCATTAGGGAGACAATGAACCACCTGAAACGCTGCACTGACCTCCATCCTGAAAGCTTTACTCCAAGGAAGCGCCAGACCGTGATTCATCTGCTACAAATCTCATGTGTGGTCTTAAAAGTCCAACCACGAGCGCTGGTGCAGCGTGTAATACCATGTGACAGTTGATATACCTGTACTGTACTGTACTGTACTGTACTGTACTGATAGCCATTAGAGTCTGCGTAAAAGCTTCATGTCTCTACATCCCGTCTCATTTTCCATGCACGCCCTAAATAGTCTACATCATAACATTATGAATTATAAAACATCGCAAGGATTCCTCCCAAAGCTAAGATCTTGATTAGTTCTGATCGCTTAACATATGTTGACCTACATTGGTTTGCTTTTAGCGTCTTTAATGGACAAACTACGTCCGTGTAGAACTGGAAGGGTTGCTGCAAGGAAGGGAGAAACTTTTAGGAGACCACTACGCTGCTCAGTTATCAACTATCCATTTTATGGGGGGGGGTCCTGTCGCGTGTTCAAGTATACCATCTTTATCTTCCATCATTTTTGCAGCGTTTGAGTGCGGTGTTGCCTGATATATACTGTATATATATATATATATATATATATATATATATATACTGGGTTGCACTGCGGTCTAGTGGTTAGCATGCAGACCTCACAGCTAGTTCAATTCCACCCTCGGCCATCTCTGTGTGGAGTTTGCATGTTCTCCCTGTGCATGCGTGGGTTTTCTCCGGGTACTCCGGTTTCCTCCCACATTCCAAAAACATGCTAGGTTAATTAGCCACTCCAAATGTGAGTGTGAATGGTTGTTTGTCTATATGTGCCCTGTGATTGGCTGGCCACCAGTCCAGGGTGCACCCCGCCTGAGGATAAGCCGTAGAAGATGATGAATGAAAATGAATGAATGTATTGAGTTGTGGACTCCTATAGAGCAGCTACACATGATAACCCGCACTCTGTAGATCTTCCAGAACCTGAACCCATTCCAGCTGTATTTCTTTGGCTTTCCAAAACTGTTTTAATTTATTCCACTCATGGGCCGCCTCTGGGCACGCCCACTAATGTGAGTGTGAATGGTTGTTTGTCTATATGTGCCTTGTGATTGGCTGGCCACCAGTTCGAAGACAGCTGGGATAGGCTCCAGCACCCCCTGCGACCACCCTCGTGAGGATAAGCGGTAGAAAATGAATGAATGACTACATATACTGTAGTTTTTACTCAGATTTCAGTCTGCGGAGATAATTCCGTGAATGGCTTCCCTGGTACAGAGAAATTCAAGATCTTATTTCTCCACTCAGTGTTTCACAATGCCTGATATCGCTTCACTTTTCTTTTCTTTGACACAATGCAATCTTTAGAGCCTGCCTGACGCTGGAGAGACATAATGGAGGTTAAAGTTAAAAAGTTTAAATCTCAGCCAGCTGCAAAATAGACAAGAGACGAGACAAGTTCATTGAGTTCATTTACTGTACAGTTTAATAAAAGTTGAATGCAAGGAGACAAATCAATACAATGCTTCCCAGAAAAATGACTATTCATTATAAAATAAATACATTCCATAAAAGTACATCATTTTGCCAAACAGGCTGGATGACAAGAGTGTTCAGTCTACATCTTTTTGTCCCAGTAGGTGGGGGTGGAGCTTCTAGTGAGTGGATACACAGGCTGTGTCCAATTTCAGGGTTTGCAGTCGACAAGGCCAGTAGCCTCCCCAGTATGGTTGAAAGTCAGACATTCGGAGGTTCCTCCTCCAGCTGCGACCAGCCTTGTGAACCAAGTAACTCAAACACAACCATCCTGTCCAAAAACAAAACTGTTTTTCAAGGTGCAGCAGAGCCGTTATTCCAACAGTCAACGCTTATTGGTCAGTGAAGTAAATACTTTATAAACAAAACAGCAAAAAAAAAAAAAAATCTCAAAAAATGGCGTCAATAATATACAGTAAAGTCTCGTTATATCGATATCGGTTATAACGAATTACTACTTATTACGATACTATTTTCATTTCCCGGCAAATGTCTTTTATGATATAATTAGTTCCGTTAGTACGATACCCGGTTATTATGATAATCCGGTTACTACGATGCCCTTTTCGTCTCCCGCCAGCCAATTTGGTCTGCTTATATCGATACAAAAGCACATGCCTGTATAGAATCTATACACACGAGAGAAACCACAAACGCAGTTGGTTCTTCTGTTGCAGGCATGTGTTTGGCCAGCTATGTGGGGCGGGTCGAGCATGACCTGTGAACCAGGAAGTGCAGGAATCGGTGTGTGTGCTGTGCTCTGGTGGTGGAAGTGTGAAAAATAAAGTTGACTGGAAGCAGCCGTTCGCCGTGTTCTTTTTTGGTATTGAAATCCTTAAGCAAAGATTGATTTAAGCTGCTCGACATTGTTCTATACTATAGAACAATGTCAAGTGCATTATTGCCCACTTTTAATGCAGTTCGGCGCAGGATCGGATATATGGATAGTCCGGTTATATCGATATTTTTTCCAACTCCCGACAATATCGATATAACGAGACTTTACTGTATATTGTTTATCAGCAATAATTTGTAGTACAAACATCTGATAAAACGGTGCCAGGTGTGGTTTGGTGAAGGCAGACTCGCATGCCTACACACCCAAGACTTGTTTGTTTGAATCAGGTGGTAAGCTTGTGGAGGACTCCATTATCACTATCTAGATATAGAACATCATGGAGATGAAAGTCTGTAGTTTTCTTCTTTTTATTCATTATTAATCATTTATGGGCTGCACTGCGGTCTAGTGGTTAGCACGCAGACCTCACAGCTAGGAGACAAGGGTTCAATTCCACCCTCGGCTATCTCTGTGAGGAGTTTGCATGTTCTCCCCGTGCATGCGTGGGTTTTCTCCGGGTACTCCGGTTTCCTCCCACATTCCAAAAACATGCTAGGTTAATTAGCTACTCCAAATTGTCCATAGGTATGAATGTGAGTGTGAATGGTTGTTTGTCTATATGTGGCCTGTGATTGGCTGGCCACCAGTCCAGGGTGTACCCTGCCTCACTTTGCGCTTGTATTGCTTGAGAAAATCCACAAGTGACCCCCGGGATACATTGTTGTCGTCTACAGATAGTTATTCCTGTTTATGCAGCAGCAACAAAAGCTTGTTAAACCATGACAGGACTCCCAAGACCATCTAGCGCTGAATGAACTGTCCATACATATTTAGCGGTGACAACCGCACGGCTCGTGTTTCAGACCTGAGTGTGTTTCCTGTCGTCAGCTGTCAAAGTTAAAATTCCAAATTGCCATACGTGAAGGCTTTGCTTTTTGGGGGTGGTTGGGGGGGGGCTGAAAGCTTGCCATACCGCCAACCTTTTCTTGTCACAACACAGCTCTGCAACAGTGTGTCAGCAGGAAGGGAAAAAAAAAGAAAGGAGTGCCCGGTCGGGGAGGCGGGGGCCAGATAAAGAACCCTGGCAAGTTCTCTGAGCTGTTGACATTTCCTCACAGCGACTCCTCCGCCTCTAATTGGCTAGTGCCGATAAGATGCCCGTGTTGTAATTGGCAGCTGCTGATAAGATGCCGTCAGCGGCGGGCCGAGGTGACAACAGCTCATGCGTTGGTGGGCCGGCGGGGGTGCTAAATCCGGGGGCTCAACCTGGTTTGACACTGACAGTTTAGGCGGGCTGGCTGTGACGGACTTGAACTGCACAACAAACCTTCAGCCATATTACACACGTCATAATAAATACTGGCATTTTGGGGGCTTGCATGTTACAAATCAATATTTTTTTCATTTTATTTATTTTATTATTATTTATCTTATTTTATTTATTTATTTTTTTAGAGCAAAATCCTTATTCATTGGAAAAGATTTGTTACAAAGGGCTGGAAATGCAGGAAGGACGCTTTCATATTTTTTCATTTGTTCACTAAGTGTTTAAATGCTGAATAATAGATAAATAAATACATTTTAAAATAAAGAGGTCCAAGATAAATTCATAAATAAGAATAAAAACAGGACTACAAAATGCAGGAAACTAAGCAATATTATAATCAGTAAATCGGGGGGGACTAAGGCTGTGTGAGTGTCGTGTTTAACCACTTTTTTACGGAATCGAGCGTCTTACGATGCCCGCTGCCATACAAATTCTGAGTGAAAAAAGGATGTGAGGCACGTTTATTCTTGGACCCAGGTGTTTTAACCGTCGAGACACATTCTCAAAACACTCAACACACTTCCGGCCTTGGAATTAAGAGCGCTGTTTGTATCTTAATTGCATAAACAAATCATAGAGTGTTAGAAATCATTTTTCAGCCTTCTTGACATTTAAAAATCAGTATCGGACCTAAAAAAAAAAATAATAGCTCTAATATCCATCTCTAATTACGATGTTATAGTTGGAAATATGGAGTCATTTTTACTGCAACTATAGTACCGTATTTTCCGGACTATAAGTCACACTTTTTTTCATAGGTTGGCTGTTCCTGCGACTTATACTCCAGAGCGACTTATACATTTAAAAAGTGTTTATATTACATAAACACTGGACACCTTTTCTGTTCATGTTTATTTTTGGTGTATCTGAATAAGCATTGTGTTAGCATATCTTACACCTATTCAGCCTGTTCTCTATTCTTTTATTAATGTTACAACTTGCCTTCCAAGAGGACGTAATGTCTGTTTTTGGTCAAGTAGTTTGGAAAATAAATAAAAATTAAAAAATACGACTTATACTCCAGTGCGACTTATGTATGTTTTTTTTTCTACCTAATTATGCATTTTTGGCCTTGTGTGATTTATACTCCGGAAAATACGGTATTTACAAACATGTCCACTGTTATGTTTATACATGTATTGTCATTTTTTAAATAGATGTAATATATTTTAGTTTATTATTTTTATTGTATATTGAAATATTATATTAGCTATTTTGGGGGATTTATTGGTTGATTTATTTGTGAGATTTGCTGCAAGATGTGTTCCCAGAAAATTACCGGAATTCTCTGTATCCGCTTTTCATTTTGGAGATGTCTGACACAAGGTTACCCAGCTAGAAGCGTAGAAGCCTATTAAAAGAACATCTGATCAAAGATGAGGTGGTACTAGCTATGGGTTAGGTTTAGGTAAATTGGGTCAAGGTTCCTATTCTTTTATGTTATTTGTCAGCCAGTACACACTTGCATCTTATCCTGAAAGAACCTGTCTCGTCATCCAAAAATATTTTCTGGGGGTTTCTTCCATTCCTGGCTGTTCTACTGTTCCACTTTTTTTCCCCCGCCTTCCTTTCAGGCTGTACTTGATTTACCAGATGTTTTTCCTGCAATCGAATGTAGCCTCAAGTTTCTTCGCTTTTTGACGTGAAACCGCTAAAGCGATTTCCCAGCAAGTTTGCCCTCAGCTGATGTCTGCGTCAATAAAAACACTTAATTCTTCTTTTTTTTCACCCTGGAAGGGCAGACTTGTCTTCTTAACCCAGCGATATAGCAACCTATGGAAATGAAAAGTAAACTTTAAATATTAGCTGTTGTATAAGTGTCAAAATGAGTTAAGATCTGTTCATCACTTACCAGTATAATGGTACTTAATAATATTTTGTCGGGGGAAAAACTAGCTCTCGATCTATTTGTCTGATTCCGATTTGCAGGATGTGAGACCTTGGACTTAGATCATGTCTTCACTTTGATTTGTGGAGGCCATTGTGCCAATACTGTAATTGTACTCCATTGAATGAATTACGCGGCGTGAACACTCGGATGGCTGTTAACTTGACTGAATGCTGAACTAATGTGTTGTTTCTGCCACACACTAATTGGTTACTGAAAGATTTGCCTTGAGGCTTTTACAGCTGGGACCATCAAGGATGTGTTCATTTTTTTCTAAGGTATTACATCGACATTAGTGTGGAGCTAGTTTATACACTTCAACATGCATTTTTTTTGTTTGTTTCTTTGGGTGTCAAAATGCTGTTCAGGTATCAATGGGTGCGTTTCCCCATGTTATACATCATTGGAAAGCTAAGGTTGTTGAGATTGGAATAATGTTCATTATTTTAGGATACAGTTATGTTTGCATGCAAGTCACAAACATAAACATGAATGCAACCTGTAATGTCCCGTAAATGTAAATAGTCCGCATCAAGCCTTACTTACAAAGACACACCAGCCACTGTTGTGTGCGTTCGTAATTATTCATCTGAACACTTAGCCAGGATGCATTCACAAGGACGTGGGCTTTCGCTAGATTGGCTCCTCTAAACAGGCAACCCATTGCAGCTCAATAGCCAACGAACGAACGTCTCGCAAGGTAAAAAGAGTACCATTCCCTTTTGAGACAGTTTCATTGAATCTGACACACTGAATAGCCAGTTCAAATGTGGAAACACGGTACTCTGGTTGAGGGGTGGAGGTTTTTTTTTTTGGTCATTAAAGCAAAGTTACAGTGTCCAGTGCCACATTTTTGAAATGGCTGATCCTTATTGAAACCGAAAACCTGCTCAAAATCCTAATTTATAGTTGTTTATTGACCCCAGACCTGACCGCATTCAGTGAATTCTCAAGGTTAATAAATGGAATACATTCATAGTTAGAGCATCTTATATTATCGCTACTTAAATATGTTTTTTTAACAGTATTAGAACTCTGTGGGCATGACATAACACACCCATAATCAAATTTACACTCCTATTATTGTTTACACTATAGTGCAACTAATATGCTGCAAGGAATCGAGACAGTTAATTATGATTCGTGATGAATTCAAGGATTATGAATCAGTTAGCCTTGGTTTATTTATGTTAAACATAAAATGTAGAAGCCAGAAATGTAGCTTTTCCAACTGGGATGGGAGGGGAACCTTTTTTTAACTATTTTTTAACTACTTTTTTTTTAAGTAATACTATCATAAGGCATGCCTGTTAACCTATTATGCTCTTTTTTCCACCCTTTGTATTGAGTTGTGGACCCCTGTAGAGCAGCTACACTCAATAACCTGAACAGAAAGCCTTTTAGGGCAGAATCTGCCCTGTGATTGGCTGGCGACCAGTCCAGTGTGTACCCCGCCTCTCAACCGAAGGCAGCTGGGATAGGCTCCAGCACCCCCCGCGACCCTCATGAGGATAAGCGGTAGAAAATGAATGAATGAATTTTGCAGAATCCAGTATTTTTTTTCCACGACCCGCCTCCGTGCATGCCCGCTGTGCTGTGATTGGTCACATGGCCAAAGTGCTTCCTAACTATGAACCATAAAAGGAAGTTCGCCCCTCTGTGACATCACAAAGGGGCAGTTTTACCACGCCTTTTGAAACCGAGTGTTTCAAACCAAACTTTCAGGGCTCACTTTCAATGCGTAAACCTTATTATGTGATACTTTGGCATAGTTTAACACGAGAATACAACATTTTAACGACATTTATAGGTCAGAAAAGTGGAAAAAGCATAATAGGTTCCCTTTAAGGTAATTTAATGTAAGGTAATATCTCAATGTTTGTGTCATTACTGCCGCCTAGTGACCAGAATACTACATAATACTTGTATTAAAATCTGTTTTGACGAGTAATGGACCATAGTCTACCATGAAACAGCAATTATTTTATTAATTAATTTGTGAAAAAGGCACATAAGCATCACATAACCGAAAGAAATCCTTCCAAAAATGTTCTTTCAAAGCGGTATTTGGCTATTTGGGAAACAGCAGCTGGAACAGGAGTGTCCCAAGTTAATGATAACGTTCCTGAAAGCACATATTTCAGTAGCCGGAAGGTTCAAGCCTTGTGTTTATTTCGATGCTGTTCTCATTGTTTATCGCGTCGTGTTTCTTGTCATAACTTGCTGTCACTGGCTTTAAAAACTATATGAATGTTTTTCTCCTTCGTATCCTCCACGGGACAATGGATGACATTATTACTGACAGTAAACAGGAAGAAATTAATCAGGCCTTCACAACTTCATACTTAGGCCCTCCGGGGAGAGGGAGAGGCGGTCTGTGGAAGTCCTTTTCTTTCCCCGCTCTCGCTTTTTGTCTTTATTAAAGGTTTTGTATGCAATTGACTTTTTCGGGCTTAAATATTGATATGGCGGATGCATAGTGAAGCAGACGAGGGTCCAGTGGATGAAGTGTGTGTGGAGTCGTGTAATGCAATCTTCCATCCATGCTGCGCTCTTAGAAAATCATTCTTGGATGTATTCTCCACAGCACATGTGGACTCCATTATGTCGCACAGCTGTTCTGTCCTCGGCCGCTAATGTCTCCAAGCAACGCGGCGCTGCACCCTTTTTGTATTAGCCGCATTATTTCAGCCCCAAATTTGGAATTCTTGTCATGTTCGCCATCTGACGCAACACACTCAGGCTTAATCCGCTATGTGTGTGTTTGCTTTGTGCTGTCGGAAAACAGTCAGGACATGCCGGGCGGCGTTAAAACAAGGACGAGGACCTCTTGCAGGGTTTTTAACCAACATCTGCCACTTTCTTTTTATCCGCTTTTGACGATACGTTTGGAGGTCACCCCAAATATAATTTGCGTGTTGTCTACTTGTGTGGAAAAACGTGTGCAAAATTTCGGGTTCCATATATGATGAGTACCGCCTCAGTACGGATTTAGGAGCATGCGGACAGGCCATAGCACTTTTAGTGCAGGAGGAACCTTCACTGTGTTCAGGTGACGGATTCACCCCCAGTACGGGTGACGCTCGTGACCTCTACAACCAATCATACTTTGAGTCTTTAAAACATTTTCCGAAGCCACTTTCCTCTTTCAACTGTCCAATGAGCACGCAGGACGACGTGTTCTTGTGTTTAATCGTGTTGACCCTCATTTGCAATGTAGGAATCGAAAGTAAAAAATGTCAACAAATGTGGGAGAATCGCAAGATTCATTTCCCAATCCTAAGTATTGCTGTGTATAATAACTATAATAATAAAGAAAATGTAACATGCCGTCCGACTGATGCTGAACCATTTGCTTGATAACTCGACATCGCAAAATGCTACAAAAGTTCTAACCGGATGTGATCAACGTTGAAAGTCATTTACGGGCACATGATATGACGTTCGCATGCTTTTACTCGCAAGTCGACAGGTATTGATCAGTTACCGATCGATCGTAGCAACCCTACAGGTGACAGTACAGCCGAATCATTTTCTACCACTTTTTCCTCATGAGGGTCGCGGGAGGTGCTGGAGCCTATCCCAGCTGTCTTAGGGCGAGAGGCGGGGTACACCCTGGACTGGTGGCCAGCCAATCCCAGGGCACATATAGACAAACAACCATTCACACTCACATTCATGTTTTTGGAATGTGGGAGGAAACCGGAGTACGCGGTCTGATATTTCACATGGAAACTTTGATATTCAACTCCTTGCAGCGAGGATTTAATTTAGGCAGCGATTGGGTGAATTCCAAAGGTATGAATCTTGGAGTGTGGACATCATTCAGACATATTGGTTGCTGGTGCGATGATGCAGAGCTGCTTTTAGGGAAGGGCACATTCAAAAACCCATAAAATACTTTCAGTTAGATTTTGAGTATGTTAAAGGTACTTAATATGCAAAAGTGACTTTTTAATGATGTTGCAACAGTATTATTTGTCCCTGGAGTCTATTTATGAGAACCAAACATAAGTAACCCCCCCCCGCTCACTTGTTTGCTCCACATTTCATAGAAGAGCTGCTCGAACGTTTGAAGTTGCGACATCTTGACACCGCTTTCTACCCTAAAGGTTAAACCTGTACAGCAAAAAAACATCCTGATTTGGTGAATACGCATACGGCCTCATACGACCCCCTTTCATAATACCTCTTAATACATTTGCTCTTTGTATAGAAATGAATTTGAACGTTGCAAAATGTTGACCGAGCGCAGTCATCCCAGTCGGCGTGCGGCGGTGTCGGAGAGCAAATTGCTCATGATAAGTCAAGTTGGAAGCTAATGCATAATAGATGAGGGAGTTGATTAATATAGCATACATACACACACACACGTACACAAATGTGCCTGTCTCATTTCATTAAGATTCATGTTTATCTAAATTCACTGCCATGTCATGGCTGCTCCACCACTGAGGTTTGAAGTCTCTATAGATATAAAAGTTGAACACTCCCAATCATATTTTTTCCATTAGTGCACTTATTACTGTATGTCCCGCTTAAAACATTTCTGCTGCGGTGGGATCCGAGGAAGCTTAGCAATTACTTTTTAGGGGGGGGAAACACTTCTGTTCCCATTCTTATTAGACATGATAATACGTCTCAAAGAAACTTGATTGTATGGATTTGGGTGAAATATTGTGCACACAAAACGGTGATGAATTTTAAAGACTTCAATGTCAAGAGAAGATTTTGGGCAAAACACTTCCAATACACTATACAAGATTTCATAGTCTGGTTCTTGGGTGTGTAAGTTTTGGGACCGGAAATAATTCCCAGTTAGTGTACAATATGATAGCATTCCGGATTCCTCCCACATTCCAAAAACATGCTAGGTTAATTGGCGTCTCCAAATTGTCCATAGGTATGAATGTGAGTGTGAATGGTTGTTTGTCTATATGTGCCCTGTGATTGGCTGGCCACCAGTCCAGGGTGTACCCCGCTCTCTCGCCCGAAGACAGCTGGGATAGGCTCCAGCACCCCTGCGCCCCTCGTGAGCATAAGTAGTAGAAAATGAATGAATGAATGAAACGTGCACCAAACATAATCTCCTCTATTTTATAGTTGCATCATCACCCATATTCCAAAAACATGCTAGGTTAATTGGCCACTCCAAATTGTCCATAGGTGTGAATGTGAGTGTGAATGGTTGTTTGCCCTGTGATTGGCTAGGAAGACACCTGGGATAGGCTCCAGCACCCCCGCTGTGAGGAAAAGCAGTAGAAAATGAACAAACGAAGAAGAAGAAGACATTCCAAGTAGAAATAGTCGGATCCACCTCAACCCACAGTTTGGGTTCTGGAACCAAACCAAGAGTGAGGACCTTGTTCTACGCTGGAGTTGCCGCAGGGGAGAGGCGGCGAGCTGGTTGTTGTCAGTTGTGTTTGGAGTTGGACCTTCTGAGCGGATTAATAAGGCTAACCTAGTGAAAACCTAAGCAATTTGATGTCTTACTGAATGGAACCATCCGTCATTGATCTTCATTGTTTGTAGAGCAAATGAACCCATAGAGAAACATCATGCATGCTTTCCATGTTCCATATTTCTACATGCAAGTGGCACATAATTAGTTTTGCCGACTCATTTTTGCACCAGCGCCTCGTAACGATCCGCTTGCCTATTAGTGTTTGGTCTCCCGAGTTCACCGTCGCTCTGCTGGGAGTCGCTCTCTTCACATCTTCACAACCGCGCCACTCCGCATACTCCCACCGCCATTATTTACTGATGGCTTCGCCATGGTCCAAGGTATTTCACATTCACAACCGCATGCTCGTTGCACATTTAGCCATTCCGGAACAAAGTGGAACAAACACATGATTTGCACTTTAGAACCAAAAAAAAAACCAAAATGCATTTTATGTTTGCTCGCTAATGGAATCTGTGGGATTTGTGCTTGTTGTTTTAAACATGTAAAACATGCTTGCTGACATTATTGCTTTATTTTATCTTGTCTTAAAGTGGGAACTTAATGATTTGGTATTTTCTTTGCTCTGCTGCCTCTTGGGTGGAATATTTCATCATTCAGCTAACTGCCTTGGAGTGGAGTTTCCAAGCAGCTGAAGCAGAAACGAAGATGTTTCTGCTTTGCTTTGCTTGTGCTGCAGGATTACGTTTTAAACGCAGCCCGTGAGAAGTCTGTTAAATTCCGAGTCTCTTAGAGGTGACATGTTAGACACCGTGTGTCATTTTTGACAGCATGCAATTCCCGAATGTTGTTCGGCATTTGCTCAGATGATGGCAGCTTAATCTTAATCCTGAAGAACCCACAGCACTACAGGTGCCAGAATTAATCTGATCATGTCAAGGAATTTTGCAAGAGGTTAAAAAGCTAATGTTGTCACCTTTTTTTGGGGGGGTGGGGGGGGGTCAGTATTGTTCCAATGACGCTACACTAATAGCATGCAGGAAGGCTTGACTTAAAGCTCCCCTATTATGCATTAGTCACTTTTTAAATGACGTTTAAATGACGTACCAAACATGGCAAAAATCTACCTCACCTGTTTATATATGTATATATGATAATATATATTATATACATATACAGGAATATGACTCAGAGCTGTTGTCTACATCGTTCGGGTAGGACACATTGGTGGCCCAAAGGAAGGATGTACAGCTTGAAGAACAGGGTTCCTAGGATTGACCCCTGGGGAGCCTCATATGTCATAACCATTTGGTCTGAGACAGTTTCCATTTCCAACAAAGTACTTCCTGTCCTCCAGATCGGACATGAACCAGTTTAGAGCAGTACCAGAGATTTCCACCCAGTTTTCTAACCTCTTTTATGAGGCCACATGGTCAACTTGACACGTACATGTTTCAGACTGTTAAACAAATGTTCATATTCATATATATAGTCAATGGAAACACAACTGAACACAAAATGTATTTTTAAAATGAATCTTTTAAATTAATCTTTTTATTATTAAGGGTGAAAAAATCAAATCTACATGGCCCTGTTTGGGGAAAAAAAAGTGATTTCAGATTATTGGATTGTGTACAGAGAACATACTAACTCCTTATTTCTAAAATCACAAATACTTCAACTTGCTGATGAAGTTCATCTTCAAACAGCTAAAATAATGCATAAGGCTTAAAATACGAAAAAAAAAAACTGAAACTATATTAGGAAAGCAGGAAGTGAACAAATGTAACAGTTACTGATTGTAAAAGTATGATATGGAGGGGTAGGATTTAATAAACTTTGCTTCTTCCTACTCCTTTCGGACATGTGGAACTAGGAACTGATTATGTGATGCATTCAATTGTAATCTGATGCATGTTCAAATGAAATAAAACCATTACCATAGATTATTATGATTATTAGATGATCTTTATGACAGTATTGTTGCGTCAGTTTCATTTGTATTTAAATATATTTATTGATCTTTAGATAAGAGTGCATATGCTTTGATTGGTTGTATTTCTACATTTTTACAAGCATAATAAGTTCTTCATCATAAACAACTGGATCGTAAACATCATTATTAATAAAGAGTGGAATACGTGTTCTTGCCATACAACCTGGGTAGATTGATAATGCATGTAATTTACCTCACACGGTTCGGATATTATACCAACGTATCTTCTACAAATTGTAAATCCACAGTGCAGCTGAAGAACACACACCAACCGATAAAAGTAAAGTGAGTTATTTTTAAGGAAGCTGTGGTCAAAAGTGATGTTTTGATTCGTGCCAACTAATCAAGCAAGCAAAACAGTCAGAATGCAGCTTGTTTCTGTCAAATGCATATTTTTTTTCCCCCACGTTGAAAAATCATAGTCACACTTGATTTGTCACACTTCTTTCACAGCTTTCAAATAGCTCATCAAGCGGTGTCTCAGCTTGATGGCATTTAATAGCCGACATGACGGCGACTCCCTTATTTCACCTTGCAGACAGACACACACACACACACACACACACGGCCATGTTTGTTATTTATCACATTGTTTGCAGTCCTTTCATAGTATTGATGCGGCGGGTCACGGCTCCGCTTTTCCTATTTTTTCACGCCCCTTCTTATCTCCCATTTCGTTTTCTCATCCCCGCCCGCTATCGGATTAATCAGTTCCTGTCTGTCACCTCTCTCCAGCCTGATAAGAACCCAAAGAAGTCACGCTCCTGTCCGGCGACGGATATTCCTCCTTGACAACACTGGCAGAACAACACAAGTGCCTCTGTTGCATGGCTGTAAAAATAACTACTGATACACGCCTTGGAAAACATTGAAGGCCTGCCAACTATTCACAAAATTCCACCTTTCAAGCTGAATCACTGTGGGTATAGAACAGGGGTGGGCAAACTACGGCCCGGGGGCCACATCCGGCCCGCCAAGTGTTTGAATACGGCCCGCCCAATCTTTCCAAAGTATTTCATTTAAACTCAACATACAACCTGGCATCATGGCCTGAGCCAACCTTTTGATGGTTTTATCAATTTCGTTTTTTGACATGGTCTGTTGTTTACAAAGTGCTCCTGAAAAAAGGGACACAAGCACATAATAATACACAATAATAATAATAATAATAATAATAATAATAATAATAATAATAATAATTATTATTATTATTATTATTATTATTATTATTATTATTAGATTATTAGATTATTATAATAATTATTAGAACTATTATGATTATTATAATTATTATATTAATGCTAATTATTATATTATTATATATAATATTATTGTTATATTTGCATATTTTACATAATAATAATTATTATTATTATTTAAATTTTATTGTAATTATTATAATATTTAATTATTTTTAAAATATTTAAATATAAATATAAAATAATAAATAATAATTTTACAGATACAATAATACCAGGTGGACTGTTACGTGTAAAATATATAGTCTGCCCCCCCCCGGTAAATTTTGTCATATCAATGCGGCCCGCGAGTCAAAAAGTTTGCCCACCCCTGGTATAGAAAGTCAGCACAGCGCTAAAAATAAAATACCACTTTTTTATATTCTAAAAAAATTACTACATTTTCTTTTCATTCATTCATTTTCTACCGCTTATACTCACACAGGTCGCCGGGGGTGCTGGAGCCTATCCCAGCTGTCTTCGGGCACATATATAGACAAACAACCATTCACACTCACATTCATACCTATGGACAATTTGGAGTGGCTAATTAACCTAGCATGTTTTTGGAATGTGGGAGGAAACCGGAGTACCCGGAGAAAACCCACGCATGCACGGGGAGAACATGCAAACTCCACACAGAGATGGCCGAGGGTGGAATTGAACTCGGGTCTCCTAGCTGTGAGATCTGCGTGTTAACCACTCGACCGCCGTGCAGTCCACATTTTCTTTTAATGATGTAAAATACATAACACGTACTATTCATCTGCACTTGCTGACTTATTTGAGTCATTGCTGCATATCATGCATGGAAATTGCTCCTATTCTGGTGATGCCTTTAAAGAGCCTCGTTTTGTGTGCAAGTTCGGGTCTGTTGTCATCTTTCTTCCACGGTCTGAGTGAGACATAGCAAGTAACTGTCATGCCCTGTCGACTCTGGTCATTTTTTTTATTTTACTGAGGCCAAGCAGCAAACAGCATATCATGCACTTTCTTGTATCCGCAAAAGCAACACTATCCAGTCCATGCTAGCACACTTCCCTTTTTTTTTTTTTGCATGATAACGCCATAAAATTAGTTAATATGAGCTAGCTAACAATTCACACAATTGGGACTCACCTATTTCAGCTACAAAGCCCTGTAAAAAAATGCTCTAATAAAGTTTTATTGTTGTATATACATGCTGTGATCATGCATGGACAAGCATATTGATGATAACATGTAATACTTAGTATTTTTGCCTTATTTTGATGATATAAAACAAGGTAAAACAGAATAAGGTTATGCATTGTTGACATGCATTGTTAGCTAGCTGGTATTAACTCATTTTCTCAGGTTATATGCACAGAAAAGAGAAATACATATGTGTTCAGGATTCACGTAAGGATTGTAAATGATAAATGATGGGCTAATTCCCAATAAGTGCAGTTCCCCCATAACTTGAATGGTGTAAAATTAGTTATTTTTGATAAAAAGCAAAACACAAGCTTTTTATTTGGATATTACAATGAATCATTAGCCATGTTTACATGGACCCAAATATTCCAATTTCATTCGGGTTATTTGCTCAAACGGAAAAAATGTAACCTTTGTATACACCTCATTCCGAAAGAAAAGTGCCAATCCGAATGAACATATAATCGCATTCCCAGGGGTGGAATATTCCTTTCCCCAATCCGATTGAGGTATCTTGTACCCGCTCAATCGGAAAGTTGTCAGACTGCGTTCTTCTTCCTGGTGTTTTTCTTCTTCTGTTGTTTATTGGCGGTTGGCAAGCAGCTTTGGTGTGCATTAGCGCCATCTGTGGAACAGAATCTAAACCCTTCTATACGCCATTCACAAGTCCACTTTTATTCAAAAAGAAAATATATATCTATATAAAACATGTGCCGAGTTTAATTATAAAATATTAGCAAGATTGAACTTTATCTTTTCCTGTTCCCGGGTGCGTTCTTTCAGCGAATGCTGAGATATGACGTAACACGCAGATCCAGACGTTCTTCGATTTAAAAAAATGGAGGCGAGCAATCGGCACTGGACTGCTAAGGAAAGTTTGTTTTTGATCCAAACTAAATTCCAAGACTGGACAAAGGAAAAACTGGCAATACGGAGTTATTCCAACAAGTGAAAGAAAAACTCCAGGAAGTCGGTATCACGTGATGTTGGTGTTTACGTTTTACTGGGCATGCCCCATTGACTATTCTGGTTGATTATAGCGCCGCATGTAGACACGCGATTGGAATATTCCTTTCCATGTATACCATTTCGGAAAGGTCATTCGGAAAGACGAAAATTCCTCATGTAAACGTGGCTATTGCCAGGTGACTTCCTGTTCTTTGTGACATATTAACATTTTTATTGAATATTCTTTATGTGTAGTCAAGTAATTTTATCAGAACGGCCATGTTTGTCCATTTACGTTTGGTTCATTAAGCCCATCTTTCCTCTCCGTCACCCGGATACTTTATGTGTCTACCACTGAGGGCTCTAGATTGACCTTGAGGGCGGAAGTCGATACCAAGGAAACCAACCAATATCATCAATGTACAGAAATGTGGAATGAATGGCGAGTCGGAAGTTGGTAAGACTTGCACACATGCTCTTTTCCGCTATAATGACCTCGATTAGAAAGGAGGAGTCTGGCAGGAGGCAATCGATGGCGGTATCAGAAGTACATGATGGACTCTCCTCAGTAAGAATATGGATTGACCTCCCTGTGTGCGACCACAATGACGCCACCTCCACTGTGACAATCGCTGTGTTTCTTAGCTTCCTTCCATTCTGCTCTTTACAAGGCTCGGCCCCCACCTCTCAGCTCCCCTGGCGGGCAGCGGGGAAATTAAGTCATTTTCAAGCCCATTGGCCGTCAGCGTCATTCAACAGCAGGCGGCTCGGAGCCAAGGGTCGTTAATCCAAAATTCATGTGCCTTAAACGGGCTAAGATAAGATACGATATGCCTTTATTTGTCCCTCAGTGGGGAAATTTGCAGTACAGAATCAGTTAAGCAGTACAAAATATAGAAAAATAAACAATATAAACAACCCAAGTATTAACAAAATCAACAGTTTTTCCCAGAGTTATATACAAATACAGTATGCAGATAATATGAAACCAGATGAAATATATGACCAGTCTATACACTATGAGATTAATATGAGGCATTATGGAAATACTTCACTTAGAACTTAATATATTGCATTTAGAGGAGGGGTCTCAAACACGCGTCCCGCGGGCCAAATGTGGCCCGCAGGACACTAGTTTGATATGGATGCTGTATGGTATCATGTACCCAGAAAAAAATTATTACGTTTGATTCATGTTCATGTTCAAGGTTAAATAACTGTTAATAGTTATCCTCCCTATCCGTGTGGAAGTGGTAAGTTTTTGGATATTTAAGTTTAAAGGAAATAACTTGAAGGCTACCGTTTAGGTCGCTAGCTCTCTAGTTTGCGAGTTAGCATGTGTCTCAAGTTGCGCAGTATGTTTATATGTAAATAAAAAGAGTATAAATGTGACTATAGTCGTGTTTTGTCATGTCTACAGGGCTCTAATAATGCTTTGTTCATTTTAATATGAAAAAAATCATTTGTCTACCCACCAACTATATGTGCTTTCTTAAGTTTTTATTATTTGCCGTTTTATTGTTATTATTATATTTATTTATTGATTTTCTTTATTCTTGATTTGTTTATTTATTTTTCATCTTATTTTGTGTAGAAAAATAAAAATTAAGATATTTGAGAACAATGGAATGTTTTATCAGAGCTTTTCTTGTAGAAAATCGAAACCAAGGCGAAGTTTATTCATTTATCTGTTTTTAATAAATACGTTTGTTTTTTTTTTTTTGGAAAACCTGATGCGGCCCAGTCTCGCCCAGACCCTAGCTCCAGTGGCCCCCCAAGTAAATTGAGTTTGAGACCCCTGATTTAGAGCCTTAATATTGCACGTGGAGGTTGACCAGATATTGCATAGTGAATGGAGTCTGGAGTAACTATACTGAATATAAAAAAACTATACAAACTATACAAAATACAAACTATATTATACAAAATATGTAAAAAATAACTACACGCGAGCTAAGGATGGTGACAAAAATTAACGTAATAGAAGGTGTGCGGTGGAAACAAATACATAAATAAAAACATTGGCCAAGAATGTGAGAGCACCTTACGTCGGATTTCAAGGCTTCAGCATAAGGACTTGATGACAGTCATTATTGCTAAGTAGACGCTACAAAAATCAGTAATTATTGCCGAGCGCAATATGGCTGCTGAACACAAAGCGTCTGAGAAGACAGATGGAGTGTACAATATCTTCCAAACAAGAACGGGGAAAAAAAAAAGCAACTTGAATTGACGCTGGCTGCGTGCACGCTCATTGTGCTGCAATACAATGGCCTTCTTCTTCTGTGTGGAGCATGAAAAGCTACCAAGTGGGACAAAAAGGCTGTGGACTTTTCTGGAAAATGATGCTTGCTTGACCTCGATCCTCAGCTAAAAGCAGCTGATTTTGTGTGTTTGACGAGGGAGGTTCATTGGATAAAGAAATACAATTAGGGAGGTAGCATGCAAATGAGCTGATGTGGCATTGAAAAAACAACAAACCTCTGGCAGGATGGAAGCAGCCTCATCAACAAGGCCCGGAACCCCCCCTGACACTCTTCACGCCCCACCTCTGCCTCATCCTGCCACTTTGACACTCACTATATGCGTTACATTAACGCTAAGTTTGGACTCTTAGGAAAAACAATCAGACTGCACTTCTGGAATAACAAACAAAAAACAGACTGTGTCTGCACCTACTTCACCAAAACAAATTCCTAGTACAGTAAAGTCTCGTTATATCGATATCGGTTATAACGAATTACTGTTTATTACGATACTATTTTCATTTCCCGGCAAATTTCTAGTCTTTTATGATATAATTAGTTCTGTTAGTACGATACCCGGTTATTATGATAATCCGGTTACTACGATGCCCTTTTCATCTCCCGCCAGCCAATTTGGTCTGCTTATATCGATACAAAAGCAGCTTAAATCAATCTTTGCTTAAGGATTTCAATACCAAAAAAGAACACGGTGAACGGCTGCTTCCAGTCAACTTTATTTTTCACACTTCCACCACCAGAGCGCAGCACACACACCGATTCCCGCACTTCCTGGTTCACAGGTCATGCTCAACCCGCCCCACATAGCTGGCCAAACACATGCCTGCAACGGAAGAACCAACTGACATAGCATACACACCTATTCCAACGAAGACACAAGCGTACAAATACATGTATTTAATTGTGTTGTATTCAGATATCTTTTTATCGCTTGCAATAATCACTGTTTTTCATATGTACATGCTGGCGTTCCACGAACGAACGCAGTTGGTTCTATACTATAGAACAATGTCGAGTGCATTATTGCCCACTTTTAATGCAGTTCGGCGCAGGATCGGATATATGGATAGTCCGGTTATATCGATATTTTTTCCGACTCCCGAGAATATCGATATAACGAGACTTTACTGTATGTGCTTGATCATACCTGGCAATAAACCATTTCTGATTCTGATTCTGAGCTTGGAGAGGCCACATTATACAACGCTGACACGCGCACTAAATCACACAACAATACAATACAAAGGGTAAAGGTCAAAATTAAAGTAAAGACAAAAAAATGGGCATCTACTGTATCTACTGTATATTTTAGGGGGGAAAGGACATCTTGAATAAAGACACAGTGAATGGAAAGAAATATGTGTTCATGTTTCCCATAAGGATTGCAAATGATGGGCAAAATTGCAGTTCCCCTTCAAAAGACTTGGTGTTTTATCGTGTTAACGTATTAATGCTAGCGGTAGTTAACTTCTTTTTACAATTGAATGTCAGTGAAGATTCTAGACTTGTCACTTCATGGTTTTCCTTTCTTAATACCAACACTAGCTCGCTTCTTTTTACACGTGTACGACTCTTACAATTGTTACAAATGATGCTGAGGTTCTCATTGGGAGTGACCAGGATGGATAGGATCAGTAACGATTACATCAGAATATTAAGTCAGAAAAGCCAGACTGAGACGGTTCGGAGGAGAGATAGTGAATATATTGGTAGAAGGATGCTGCCAGGTAGGAGGCGTAGAGGAAGACCAAAGAGGAGGTTTGGAGGAGGACTTGAGGGTTGGTTGGAGGTGGTTGATTTGCTGTGGCGGCCCCCTGAAGGGAAAATCCCAAAGAGAAAGAAGACTCTTACAAATGTTTGAATGTTTTTGGTGGCCACAGTTTGACCCCGGAACAGACTGTAATTGACTGTGGGAATAATACAAACCAACAGATTGTCTTTGCCTGTAAAGGTTCCAGCGATAAACGCCTCATATTTATTGTTTTGAGTTCTCTGTGTGTATTGTGCCTTGACTTTCTAGGGAGCGTTGTCAGGGAAACTAGTACTATGTACTCAATACTACAAATGGTCTCGAGTCCCATCTGACATCGCCATTAAACGTGTGCGCATGCATTCACCCTCACTGCAGCGCAGCCAATGATTGAAGTGTAAGCTGCACTAAAAGCGCCGTAAAATCGCATGCCAGCGTTCCTCTCTTCTTCCTTTTGGTCGCTTCCAAGTTGGAAATTGCACCAGTAAAAAGCCGGCTTGTGAAAGCCTCATCATCATAATCATCGTTATATGTGAGACCGAGAGAGGTTGTAGTGTTTTGACAAACGCCATCTCGCTTCCGGTGGAACAAGCACAGGTACAGGTGAGGCTTTTGGGCGCTGGCAGTGATTAACAGCGGCGGCGTCACAAAGCGGCAAGGGGGCAGTTTGGCTCCAGCTGCACTGGCAGCCATTTGCAGCTCCATCAGATGGACAGAGGTCGAGCAGAGGAGAGTGAAAGGTGCTTTAGAAATGGATGTATGATGCCTTCACTGCCACCTGACTGCAGCCTTTTTAGTACCTTATTTGTCCAGGGTCTATGAAGCCAAGTCTGATTTTCCAGCGCTGCAAAAACGAATGATGCCCCGCATCCGTGATAATCACATTTTACACCAAGCCGAGGTTCACTTGTTGCCTGTTTGTTTTATTTACCGGTACTTGAAAGCATCCCAGTTCATTTCCACCGAGCTCCCGAAGTGTCAAAAAATTGCACAGACGGCGGCGAGGTGAATCATTTTCCAAGTGCCTTTTTGTTGTGGGGTTGCGAGGGTCACGGCAGTCTGTTCCTCAGCTCTCAGCTCCTTCTGTTAGAAGATTCCTGGTTTTCCGTGTCTTTACAGAACCGTCTCGAGCGGTTCTCGTTGCGGCATAGACTCTTCTCATGGAAGTAATATTCTCAAGGCTGTTTTTCTTATTGCTAAAATAAGGTAGTAAACATTCTTTTGGATTTCATCTTGAGGCGGAAAGAGGAGACGAGAATACGTACGAGAATCCACTGACACACACAAACATCGAAACATTTACAGAACATTTCTGTGACACGTGAAAACTTTATCATGCAATAGAAGGATTGAACAGGAAAGAAACCGTTTGAATGGTGCAATGGGAACTTTGAAGGCGTTTGGGTTGGTTGGAAAAGTTGCACACCGCTGTGACAAAGTCAATGAGTTAGAACTCATCACTTGTCCCTTGTGTTGTTGTAGTCAGGATTTCATTGTTTGTGGAGTTATGTCATTGATAATAGTGATGTATTAATCCAAGCTACAGGTGTACAGAGTTGGTCTTACCTGGGGAGATTACCAAGGGAGTCACCTGCAGGAATGTTTGGGGAGGAGCCACCATGAGTCTTTGGGTTTTATAGTTTTGGTGATGTCATTAGTCATGATGAACCAGTCATGATGTGTTATATATATCACTATATTGACACTTACTATGGTACCCATTATGGCATTGGATGCTCATATCACCGAGTACTTCGGTACGAGGTGCATTATTAAAAAAAAAAAAAAAACAACCCTAAACTGTATTATGGAAAGCAGGAAGTGAACAAATGTAACAGTTATTGATTGTAAAAGTATCAGATGGAGGGGTAGGATTTAATAAGCTTTGCTTCTTCCTACTCCTTTTGGACATGTGGAACTGTGAACTGATTATGTGATGCATTCAATTGTAATCTGATGCATGTTCAAATGAAATAAAACCATTACCATTACCATTACCATTACCAATGTTAGTAGTTTGCCGTCCAAAGACATGGGAATGTTTAGCTCCAAGTGACATTATTTTGTGCAATACAATATTGGACATGGAAATAGGAGTTGAGAACAATGTACATGTATAAAAGAGTATAAAATCATGTAAGTTGTAGCTACCTTCACATCCTTTAATTTTCGTATTGAAATATAGCATTTTTTTAAGTCATGCTGGTAATTTGCTAATTTGTTGACATGACTGTTTTGGTTTGTTTGGGTTTTTTTTCTCTTTTGTGGTGCTTAACTTTTTGTCTTTGTGTCTCTGCAGAGGGGATCCATAACATGCCCATGGAGTCCAACTCCATATCCATGCCCATGTCGGACCCCAACGCCTGGGCCACAGCCATGAACAACCTGGGCATGCCTCCAATGGGCATCGCCGGCCAGCCGCTCATGCCAGGTAGGCGCATTATAACGCATACATCCCTTTTTTTTTTTTTTTTTTTAGGGAACAAAATGCAAAACATAAAAAAATTCTTAGCGTTTGTGTAAACAGCTTTGCAGAAGATGTTTTTCAATTTCTAGTTCTCCTTGGCAGCATCGCTAGCCTAAGCCTGGCTGCGCTGTTTACAGAGTGGAAGCCTGAAACTCTTCCTGCCCTTCACTCAATGTGTCCCGTGTTCAAACGCCTGCATGCCAAACCAAAAGGAACCTTATTTGTGCTACTTTTTTGCCATTTCCTCCGATGTCCAATGTACTCGCTTGAAGTGGACACGGCCGTGTTTCATTTCCAAAAAGCTTTACCAGCGCCGCTCCATTTCACTGCCGTCATCGTCATCATTTTAATTATTTTTAAAAATTGAATTCTTGTTATTTTTTTCCTAAAAGCTATTTTCCATTGAAGATGAAGCAGCAAAGAGTATTTAAAAATGGATTAGCACACTCCAGAGGAAAGAAAATGTAGCCTGAAAAATTAATCAAGTTGGCTGTCCTTTTTTGTGTGCGTGTTTGTCATTTTGAGACAACCAATCCAATGAAAGGAGCTGCTCTTTCTTGCTTTCTCACAGGGTCAAAGATGTTTTTTTTTCCCCACAAGTAACCTTTTGGAGGGGGTGAGTTCATTTCCTGTGTGGTGCATTGGCCATCTGTGAATATTAAAGGGGACCTATTATGCTTTTTCCACTTTTCTGTCCTATAAATGTAGTTAAAATGTTGTATTATTGTATTAAATGATAGCAAAGTTTCAAATAATGAGGTTTGCTCATTTGGAAATAATCCCTGAAAGAAGTTTGTGATGGCTCAAAATGCTTATTTTCAGGGGGCGTTGTTAAACTGGAGGTTTGTGATGTCACACATGGACAGGCTTCCTTATATGGTCGTGGCTGTAAGCCAGATAAGCTCTTTGCCCTCAACCAAGCGCTGCTTCTGTGTTTACATTGTTAGCAATGGAAGTGTTTCTTCTGGTGAAAGGGTACAATTCTTAACGACGCCACCATCAGGCCCAAGTAGTTGAAATTCCTGATGATTTTAATCTGTCAACGGCATTTCTCACTGGACTTTTGTGAACATGGGCCAGTATGCAGCTGGACTAGCCGACAAACTTGCTGAAGCCTGGCGCCTTTCCAACATTATTTGTTCATGTGGAAGAGTCAGAAGAGCAAGCAGTCAGTAACAATTGTTACTAATTGTGTTTATTTAGAGCAAAAGCGCTTGTCTGTGTAGCATTATAGAGTGTGCATATAGGAAGCTGGGTTGTTAATAGCTTTTCCCACCACAATCAAGTTTTTTAAACAGTAGTAGTCCCGCATAAAACATTACACACTTTTCCGATGCTGTAGTTAACCTAGTGCTAAAACGCTAAAGCTACTTATCATTGAGAGACGTCTTGAAGTAACGTCTTTTTGTGAGAAACCTCAGACTGTCCAGGCTCTACTTTTGGGTTGGATTCGGGATCCAACAGATATGGCTGTGGGTCAAAAGCAGATATTTTAAAAAGATGAATCACCGTTTCTTATCAACTTCTTATCACCGTTTCTTGTCAACACCTATAAAGTTGGGTTCGCAGCTAGCGACACAATACCCGAACAACGGTGTGACCAACCACAGCGGAGTAAATTGAATAAAAATAAATAAACAGGAATAAATTCAAACAACCGTTTTCGCGGGAAGCACAAAATCCCCCAAAATACAGCTGGAATAGGTGCAGATTCTGGATTATCTAGAAAGCTTTCTGTGTGGGTAATCGTATGTGACTAAGACAACCATATTTGTGTTGTTTATGTTTTGCCATAGTTGTTTGGACATTTTGGGTAAATACGTAGTATATATGGAAAAATGTGCATCAAAATGAAAGTTATACATGAAATGTATATTTAGAAAAAAAGGCTTTTTTTGGTTGACAAAAAAATTTACCTGTGTCTTACTGCTGAAGAACTGAAAAAGGTAGAGACATACTTTTTTTTTTTCTTTTGGTAAGTACCTTGTCCGTGTTGCCGTAGAACACAATATTCTGTGTGCCTTGTAAAATCAGTCAAAATAATCAAAAATGGCCGATACCGGTAGGGATAGCTTATGAAAAATGTCTGCCATTGAATGAGTTCAACTGCTGAGTCGGCTAAAAAGCAAGTTGTGATGCATGTACAGTAAAGTCTCGTTATATCGATATTCTCGGGAGTCGGAAAAAATACCGATATAACCGGACTATCCATATATCCGATCCTGCGCCGAACTGCATTAAAAGTGGGCGGATCTTTGATATGGCATGTAATTTTCTCCTTGAGTTCATGGATTGCGTATCTAGCATGCTTTTGTACTACAATACATTTTGTACTACAGTAAATAAAAATAAACTTACGCTGTAGTGATTACCGGTTACCGGGACATAATTCACCCCGGAACTATCGATAGGGAAGGTGTTGCCACCCGGAGGGGTAGGCGCGAGGGACGGGTGTTTTCCGCTGTGTGTGCTGCACTCTGGTGGTGGAAGTGTGAAAAATAAAGTTGACTGGAAGCAGCCGTTCGCCGTGTTCTTTTTTGGTATTGAAATCCTTAAGCAAAGATTGATTTAAGCTGCTTTTGTATCGATATAAGCAGACCAAATTGGCTGGCGGGAGATGAAAAGGGCATCGTAGTAACCGGATTATCATAATAACCGTGTATCGTACTAACGGAACTAATTATATCATAAAAGACTAGAAATTTGCCTGGAAATGAAAATAGTATCGTAATAAGCAGTACTTCGATATAACGGATATCGATATAACGAGACTTTACTGTATGTGGCTTGTATGAGCTGTTGCGAAGATTTTCTTTTTATCCGTCAGATCTCAGTCGGATCCAGCCGGTTGTTGACGCGAGCACCAGTCACCGAGTCAGAAACAAGTCATTGAATGCGAGCATGCTCACATGCGGAGCATATTACGTTCACGCCCACGCCAACCCGACAAGAGCTCCAATCAGGCCAAATTAGCCGGCCTATTTTGGGGCTCTGCGTGCGTTCATTGGTGTGTTTGTTCATCAACGGAGGGATGAAAGGGGAAGAAGTGAATGGAGGGGAAGGGTCACCTGGCGAACATCTGGTGGTGCTTCTCCTGAATGTTTCATGACTCCA
Organism: Doryrhamphus excisus; assembly: GCF_037039965.1. Classification (NCBI taxonomy): domain Eukaryota; kingdom Metazoa; phylum Chordata; class Actinopteri; order Syngnathiformes; family Syngnathidae; genus Doryrhamphus; species Doryrhamphus excisus. The sequence goes on from NC_136379.1 coordinate 1,409,696, forward strand.
TCCTCTCATCATCATCATCATCTTATGCAGTATCTCACAAAATGAGTAGGCTTGAATCCCTCACATGCAACTTGTCAAGGGACAACACTATAGAAAGTAAACTCTGTTCATGTGATACCCAATTCCAATATTTTTGTTTTAAAATCCATGACATGAGCAGCTCCAGTGGCACTTTTTAAAAACAATTTTTGGATGACAAGAAGAACTTTTTTGGGTACCTTTATTCAAGTCTTGCTTGTCACTGACGTATAGGTCGGTGGACCAAGGCTTGGATGTACTTTAGAGTAGTCAGTGTACAGTTAGATTCACTCTCCACTGAAAATGAGTGTACACCTCATTCCGAAAGAAAAGAATGAATATATAATGGGATTCCAAGGGGTGGAATATTCCTTTCCCCAATCCAATTGAGGTATCTTGTACCCACTCAATCGGAAAGTTGTCAGACTGCGTTCTTCTTTGTGGTGTTTTTCTTCTTCTGTTGTTTATTGGCGGTTGGCAAGCAGTTTTCGTGTGCATTAAACCCTCCTATACGCCATTCACAAGTCCAGTTTTATTAAAAAAGAAAATATATATCTATATAAAACATGTGCAGAGCTTAATTATAAAATATTAGCAAGATTGAACTTTATCTTTTCCTGTTCCCGGGTGCGTTCTTTCAGCCAATGCTGAGATATGACGTAACACGCAGATCCAGACGTTCTTCGATTTTAAAAATGGAGGCGACCAATCGGCACTGGACTGCTAAGGAAAGTTTGTTTTTGATTCAAACTAAATTCCAAGACTGGACTAAGGAAAAACTTGCAATACGGAGTTATTCCAACAAGTGAAAGAAAAACTCCAGGAAGTCGGTATCACGTGATGTTGGTGTTTACGTTTTACTGGGCATGCCCCATTGACTATTCTGGTTGATTATAGCGCCGCATGTAAACACGCGATTGGAATATTCCTTTCCATGTATACCATTGCTTTCGGAAAGGTCATTCGGAAAGAGAAAAACTCCTCATGTAAACGTGGCTACTGGTGGAGCAGGTGGACTTTCCAAATCTTGGTCTCCTCCTTCTTCAGTTCTGGTCTCCTACTTGACTACTCCAGGGCATTTGTCATCTTGGAGATGTGTTTGGGCTCCTCATCTGCTTCACCGTGTCACAGTACATGGTTTATGTTTCCCACAGTGAACTGCAGCTCCCCATTGCAGGCAGCACTCGTGGAGCCTAAGACCATGTACCTGCTCCATTGCTGTCCTTTGTGGAGATATACGGTAACAATAGCAAGACGGTTGCTGTGAAGAGGTGGTAGCATCATGGCTGCACGAGTGATGCCGATACTAGTGAGCTGCGGTTCATCGAGCAGAAACATGAATGAATCAAAACATGACAATATTTTATTATACGATACGAGCTGTACACTGACTACTACTACAGTTTCTATTATCCCTTGAGAAGATCTACTATGAGAAGAATGAATGCTGAAATGTGAGATCCGTACTCACTTGATGTCATCTGCAGGCTGTGCTGCTCTTATATAATTTTAGTAGACATTTTCTGAGGCACACACACACCACACACACACACCACACACACACACACATCTTAGCTCCTGAGCCACCCCTGTGACTTTCAACTAATCCAGGTGGATTAGCTATTGATTCTCCATCATGGCTGAACATCATCTTTGCCTCCTTTTTCGTTTCACCTCTAAACACCGTGAGACAATTCACCGTCGCTCTTTGTCCTTTTCCATTTGCTTTTTCTGGAAGTGTGTTTCCTTGCGTACGGCTTTAAGTGTACTTTGTCATTCATTACAGTACCCGACTGCTTAAATTACACATTTCATCCTCTGTTAGCCAGGATTTTCCTCTTTTTCTTTTTTTTCCCTGTGAAATGGCGCCTGTGGTCAAGTGCATGCGTCCAGTCAGACAGCTGAATAAACAGAGCAGCGAGGGCAAAGCCTTCCATGCACTTCAGCCTTCACCCAAGTGGCAATGATGACAGTTGTATTCCTGGGGATGCAGCTGCAAGCCAGGAAGGTTTTGGAGCACATGTTTTCACCGCTGAAGTGTTTGACTGCAGCCGGGCCAGAGGCGACGAGACAAGTTTGTTGTTGGGATTACGGCCCCGTTGCCATTGTTGTCATTGATAAGCATTGCACTCTTCGTGCATCGCCTAGCAGACACGCAGGGAAGAAAACATTTCAAAAGAGCGAGAGGTTTGAATAGAGTCTTCCGTCATACAAAAGGCTGCTGCTCAAACGACACAAGAAGTAAAAGACATGATCCGCAAGGTCAGAATGTAAATTGTTGTTTGTGTTGTATGAAGTCCAATGGAGTGAAACGGTTGAAGGGGTCCGTATTGATTGTACCTTTCACCATCATATTAGCTGCAGACGTAATCTTCTGGCTGCCTGCTTCTTTTTCTTGTTGGAATCCGTTCGAGCAAATTAGATTTTGTTGTGCAGATGGTGCGCAGATGCAACACAGTGTTGTAACGACAACAACCCTTGTTTAAACAAGGTAGTGGGTTTTTGTGGTTACGGAATCTTTTGGAATTGCAGAAGAAGTCTCGGGGTAGTTTCTCTTTCATCTTTTCCCTTCAGGGGTCGCCACAGCCAATCAATCTCCTCCATCCAACCCTGTCTTCTGCATCAACTACCCTCATGTCCTCCTTCACTACATCCATAAACCTACTCTTTGGTCTTCCTCTACGCCTCCTACCTGGCAGCATCCTTCTACCAATATATTCACTATCTCTCCTCTGGACATGTCCCAACCATCTCAGTCTGGCCTAAAGGACTTTATCTCCAAGGCCTCAAACATGTAATGTCCCTCTGATGTACTCCTTCCTGATCCTATCCATCCTGGTCACTCCCAATGAGAACCTCAGCATCCTCATCTCTGCTACCTCCAGTTCTGCTTCTTGTCTCTTCATAAAAACACAAACATATAAACATCATACTTGATCTAAATGTGGTGTTTTGTATTATTATTTATATTTATATTTATATTTATATTTATATTTATATTTATATTTATATTTATATTTATATTTATATTTATATTTATATTTATATCATTATATTTATTATTTTATTATTTTTACTGCACCACAACTTCAGACTTTTTTATATTTGTAATATAAATGTGATGTTTTTGTATTTTTTATTATTATTATTATTATTATTATTATTATTATTATTATTATTATTATTATTATTATTATTATTATTATTATTATATTATGTAAATATATTACTATTATTGTGTTATTTATATTATATCATTATATTTATTATTATTATTATAATAATATTATATTATTATTATTAATTATATATTATATAACTAGTATTATATTATATTAATATATTATTATTATATTATTTATATCATTATATTTATTACTATTATTATTTTATTATTTTTACTGCATCACAATTTCAGACTTCTTTATATTTGTAATATAAATGTGATGTTTTTGTAATTATTATTATTATATATTATATAAATATTATTGTATTATATAAATATATTATTATTATATTTATATTTATTATTTATATAATTATATTTATTATTATTATTAATTTATTATTTTTACTGCATCACAACTTCAGACTTTTTTGTCATAACCCTCCCCTGGCATGAATGGAAAAAACACACAATATTTAATATTTATGAAAAACATAGAGGGGGGGTGCATTCAAGAAACTTCTTACCCTTTGGTCCCAAAACAGTCCCTGGGATGTTAAAAATAAATGTCAAAATAAAATAGATATAAGAAATGTCCCGGTACAACTTACCTAACTGTATTACATTAAGGAAGTGGAATATTTGGGAAGAAGTTATTGCAGTGGACTAAAAGAAAAACATTCATGATGGCACAAACTGGGATGCATGAATACTGCATGGACTCGCCGAACTTTTTTTTCTGGTGAGAGCCAACATCTGGTTTGAACATTTACTGTATGACATCTGACATGTAGAAGATATCCCCTTCCAGGAGCCGTCCTCATTATTTCCCCCGCCTGTCCTTCACCCCGTGTTCACTGTAGCACATCCAGGCCTAAAGTGGAACCAGATGGTGATCTATAGATGGTGTTCTTAAAGTTCTCCCGGACCCAAGGGTCACATAAGGACTGGCTGAGTTAAGTGTAGGACCATTACCGGCAGCTCTCATTAGCTTCAAAGCTTGCTGTGGAAAACCGACCATGTCTTTCTAAGATCTACTAGGTGACTGGAACATCACCGTTCTCGGCCTTTTCTCGGTTGTACTCGTCTCGTTTTGTGGACCACTTCAAAATTATATCATGAGAATCTGTGAAATCCACTTTGAATGCAACGCCAACAATGGAGAACAAGGACCTCGCCTATGCACTACTCCGCATTTGGTTGACAATGTTTATCTGATAGGAGACTGAGGGCACCAACATTGGAGAAAGTCGAGTGTAGTACTTTACTCCAGAATAGTACCAAGGGAAACTGCAAGGGGAACTTTACTCATCGGTATGTGGCTAACACATTTTTATCCAAGAGGAGACTGAGGGCAACCATGTTCAGACTATGGTGTGTAATACGTCAAAGGAACCTCGGTTTGCATCATTAATGAATCTGTACGTTAACTGAATCCCACAAGAAATAATGCAAATCCAATGGATCCTTTGCAGATACTTAAAAACATGCCAATAATAATCACAAGATGTGGCAGTGAGCTTCACACCACCTTCGTGTTTTGCCATGAGTTATTTCTTGAATTTTTTTCTTACCTTTGTTATTAAAATGGTGTCACTTCCATCTTTCTTTAACTCCACGTTGGGTTATTTTGCAGCCTTCAATGAATAAGAAAAGCAGACATTTGTGGTATAACTTTTAGTTGGCAAGGAACTACAAAGTCAACCACTGATAACTTCATAGATAGGAAATACTTGATAATGGTTTTATTTCATTTCAACATGCATCAGATTACAATTGAATGCATCCCATAATCAGTTCCCAGTTCCACATGTCCAAAAGGAGTAGGAAGAAGCAAAGCTTATTAAATCCTACCCCTCCATCTGGTACTTTTACAATCACTAACTGTTATATTTGTTCACTTCCTGCTTTCTATAATACAGTTTAAGGTTTTTTTTCTATATAATGCACCTTGTATTTGAGTACAAATGCCATAATGGGTACCATAGTAAGTAATACTGCTTGTATTGTTTCTTGAATTGGCTCATCGTTGTGCATTGTTTGATTTCCTTACTCAATCCATTCCATAGTTTGATTCCACATACTGAAATGCTATGGCTAGCATAACGTAGTCCTAGCATAGAAGTGTTTCAAATGTACTTCTTCCCTGAGATCATATTTCTCCTCTCTTGTAGAGAAGTATTGCATGACATTTTTAGCTAATTGCTTATTTTTAGCCTTATGCATTATTTTAGCTGTTTGAAGATTAACTATATCAGCAAGTTGAAGTATTTGTCATTTTAGAAATAAGGAGTTAGTATGTTCTCTGTAGGCGGCATTATGAATTATCCTTACTGGCCTTTTTTGCAGTACATTTAGTGAGTGAAGATTGCTTTTATAGTTATTAGCCCATATTTCCACACAATAAGTAAGATATGGTAGAACCAGAGAGCGATGTAATATTGTAATAATGTAATGTGTACTTTAATTACACTCTAACACGCTATGTTGTCATCATCATTATATTTGTAAGAACAAAAATACCTTTAGTTGTACCAGGCAATAAAGTGAAGCCTTAATGCTGGAGTTTAGACAGTTTATTCAGCTGTATTTTTAAGATGTGTAGCAAAGCCCACTTTTTTTTTTTTTTGTCTTATCTTGGAATTTCTTAATCATTTTGTGTAAACTCATTCCTTACTATTTATAGACGCTCCCTGAGACACACCATATTCACTTCCTGTAGGGTCACTGGCGCTAGTTAGTATGTTCTCTGTTGGCGGCATTATGAATTATCCTTACATGATAACATAATATTAGTGTGTGTGTTTATTTTATTAGAATATATTATATTATTATTATTATTATTAGATTATTAGAGTATTGGATGTGTTAGACCAGCAGTAGTTCAAAGTTATATCAGTGCATAATGCAACTTCACTCCCGCATCACTGGTTGATTTACATTCAACTCACAATAGGCTTCACCCAAATCCTTATCACCTAACACCGGTAGAATCATAATTGCTTATCTATTAAATATGCGCTGATGGATTTGTGTCGTAATGTTATTTTTATTTTTTTCGTTTTTTTTCTGTGATTCTCAGCTGACAGCAGGAAGATGTGCAGGATTAACACACTCCCTCCGTCTCCCTCACACACATACACAGTTTCATTTTACAAATACATTTGCAAGTTGATCAGGGTTCATTGAGATGCACATACTTATGCCGCAACACACATACACCATGCAGACTAGATAAGCAGGCTCCGGGGATAAACCATTGTTCCTTGGATAAACAACCACTCTTTTGTCTGCCCAACCTACTCGTCCTCATCCCCTCATGCAAATATATACGCTACACACTTAAATCCATAGCAGCCGAATATATTTCAACTCATGTCATACTTCATCACTCTTCATTCCTTTAAAAAAAAGTGCACCACAGAAGATCACCATCTCCCTCCTAGACAGAACACGGGTGTTTTTTTTTGTGTGTGTTTTTGTGCATCACCTGGATTAGCATCACACATTATCTGGGAGGTCATTCCTTTGCCGTAAGCACTTTTCCCAATCCTTGGACTTGACTGCTGTGTCCCTTTGTGTTGACTTCCTGGGAGCCGCCAGCTCTGGTACGTTGCCAGATGTTTAGGCAGAGTGTGGAGGCGGACAAGAGTGGAGAGGCTAAGACTTTATGAATCCTGTGTGTGTGTGTGTGTGTGTGTGTGTGTGTGTTGGAAAATATTACATAGCTAAAGCGGGACTTTCTGACAGACATTTCTATTCATGGCTGCTGTTTTTTAAGCTCGATACTCAGTGATGCACAAAACATGAAGGCTGTAATTACAGCCGGGGCGTTTATTTACCTAAACTGCAAAGAAGATGCAGTGTTAATTGGAAGCAGGCAATAATTGGAGAGAGGTTGTTATTTCTGAAATGAAGTTCATTATAATATAACAACTTTTTTTTTTTTTACTTTAATGATGTGGAGTGCATGAGAAAACGCCTCTCTTTGAACATTCATCGACAAGTATGCAATAATTCCTTTTATATTGAAGTTACTGGTAATTTGTTTAATGTATCATTGTCGGCTGCACAGTGGGAGACCCAGGTTCGATTCCCTGCTCGGGCATCTCTGTGTGGAGTTTAAATGTTCTCCCCATGAGTGTTTTTTTTTCTCTGAGTATTCCGGTTTCCTCCCACATTCCAAAATTGGCCACTCCAAATTGTCCATAGGTATGAATGTGAGTGTGAATGGTTGTTTGTCTATATGTGCACTGTGATTGGCTGGCCACCAGTCCAGGGTGTACACCGCCTCTCGCCCCAAGACAGCTGGGATAGGCTCCAGCACCCATGTGACCCTCGTGAGGATAAGCGGTAGAAAATGAATGAATGATTGATTGGTGATTGGCAGCATAAAACCAATCAATCATCCCAAGTAGAAACGCTATGATGCAACATTTTAGTGGTTTTGAAAATGAGATTTTTCCTACCATGGTGTACATTGAACCCGGAACTTCACGTATTCTGTTAGCTGCTCCTTGTTTTGGAGAAGAAAAAGTGCAACGTCTGTCTTCCCACCTAATTTAGTTTGAATTCCCACTAGTGCGAATTCAGGCAATCAGCTTTCGTCCATCTTCCTTTGAGATGTTTTCACACTTATGGACACAAGAGGCTGTTGGGAATGACAAACAGGGATGGGTTTTTATCTTTGCGTTGGTGGAAAGTCCACAGAGAGACTCAGAGAGGTCTTCCTGAAGAAGAAGAAGAAAGCTGGGCCAGGGTCTACCCGCCCACCACACCACCATATACGCGTCTGATCCTTTTCACTTTGCTTATCTTTGTGCTTCAGACCGAGAATTCTCTTCCCTGTTGCACAATCCCTGCCAACACATCATCTTCTTCTTCTTCTTCTTCAACGTCATTCCTGGAGGTTTGTTCAACATAATTACATCTGGAGCACCTCATCAACCAGAGAAATATCAAAAGGTTTCTCCGTCAGGCTTCCTCTCTCCTCCCACTGATTCCCAGCGTAAAAGTTCCTTGGAAGAGGCACGCGGTGGCAGGTGGCGCTTTGGGGGAGGACATGGGCGGCGTCTGTGTAATATTCCTTAATGAGGCGAGATGGTCCTGCCACCTGGACCCCAAGCAGGCCGTCTAATGTGCTTCTCATTGGACTCCGATATGAGCATCCCAGCCTTCATGTTCTCGCCTGCTGGTTGAAGGACATCTTTGTCGTTAAGACTGGATTTTTATTGCTTGTATTAAGAGTGGTTAACTTCTTTTTACACTTGTGTGACAAGTAGGCATGAGCGGGTTCCTGTGAAAAAGTCACGCTTTCTAAACCGATACAATTGTACGTCATACTACCGTTTGTAGTCTGGTCTTATTCCTCGTAGTCGGAACTTGGTGGTTGATTTGTTGCCAAAGGTCGTTAGCTGCCTCGTTAGCATCGAGTGGCGCCGTTACGGCCGAGCTGTTGTCGCCGTTGTCGGTCGACATACGTCCGACATACGATTATTTATACCTAAGATGTAGTTTCATTGCTTTTAAGTCTTAATCTTAAAGACATAGTTCAGATTTTTGGACATGAAGTTGAGACGATGATGCAAATGGTTTACCCGTCAGAATGCATGCCGTATTCTTTTTTGACCCCACCAACTACCTGGAAGTACTTTCTTCAGTACCAAAAACTGACCAGATTACACTGCACTTAACTTGCTTATTTTATTATGTTTAAGTGTTTGTTTTCATGAGTTACCTTTGAGACTTAAAGTGTTAATATTAGGAGTTATTCGATTGATCGGCAGCCGATTTCTGTGAAAACGCTGGTCCCGTTATCTTGTTTTTTATTCTTTTTTTTAGTTGTTCAAATGGTTGCACATCCGACTTTGAGTGAACGCTGAGAGACAAACACAGACTCTCATGTCTTGTTTATCCTATTTTGGGATATACTAACTAGCAATATTGTCATCAGGGAATTCAGGGAATTGCATTTTGTACTTCTATATATACTATATATACAGTAAAGTCTTGTTATATTGATATCGGTTATAACGAATTACTGCTTATTACGATACTATTTTCATTTCCCGGCAAATTTCTAGTCTTTTATGATATAATTAGTTCTGTTAGTACGATACCTGGTTATTATGATAATCCGGTTACTACGATGCCCTTTTCATCTCCCGCCAGCCAATTTGGTCTGCTTATATCGATACAAAAGCAGCTTAAATCAATCTTTGCTTAAGGATTTCAATACCAAAAAAGAACACGGCGAACGGCTGCTTCCAGTCAACTTTATTTTTCACACTTCCACCACCAGAGCACAGCACACACACCGATTCCCGCACTTCCTGGTTCACAGGTCATGCTCAACCCGCCCCACATAGCTGGCCAAACACATGCCTGCAACAGAAGAACCAACGAACGCCAGCATGTACATATGAAAAACAGTGATTATTGCAAGCGATAAAAAGATATCTGAATACAACACAATTAAATACATGTATTTGTACGCTTGTGTCTTCGTTGGAATAGGTGTGTATGCTATGTCAGTTGGTTCTTCAAAAAAAAAAAAAAAAAAAACCTTAAACTGTATTATAGAAAGCAGGAAGTGAACAAATGTAACAGTTAGTGATTGTAAAAGTACCAGATGGAGGGGTAGGATTTAATAAGCTTTGCTTCTTCCTACTCCTTTTGGACATGTGGAACTGGGAACTGATTATGGGATGCATTCAATTGTAATCTGATGCATGTTCAAATGAAATAAAACATTACCATATATGATATTAGCTTGAAAGATGAATAATTGTACGTCATAAATACGTCAACAACGTGTCCCGAGCGCCGATATGAACATGTCCCTTGGAGTGTTGATGGCCAGACGTGGTTAGAAGCAGGCAGGAAGTAACGGCACGCTGGTGATGAAACGTATCCTGCAGCACTTCTGCACAAATGGAACGGAGGGAACTCCTGAGGAGGAAATAAATAATGAGACTTTTATTGTCATTACCCACTGCGCCGCTTCATGCCTGCTTCATACGTTTGATTGACACAAGCAAATATGGCGCACAAGTGCATCTCACCATCCTTCTATAAATATTGCCGTATTCCCCGCATGTCGCCGTCTTTCAATTCAATTCAAAGGGATTTATTGGCAAAGCACCGTCGCCTGATACAATTTGTGCACTACTCTCGTTGAGCGCCGCTTATTTCTCTCTGCTCATTATTGCAGCTTGTTTTATAACTTACGTATTTATTACATCCTCTCTGGCTTCGGGGATCTATTCCAAGTCTCTCCGTACGTTAACGTGCTTATTTCTCCATTCTCCCACTACCTTCATTTATAAGGAATTATGGTACCCATTTCCATTTAGTGCTGTATATGTAGCTCGCTCTGCATTGGATTTACTGCACATTCATCCTGCTTGGAAATGGAATCCATATGTCTAACGTTGTTTATGGTACACATCCTAATTAAATCCTTGACCACGTATCCCACAGTCCCTTTTTACTTGGCTTTTTTAATACATGATTAACATTACATTTTTTGCTAGTTGACATGCTACAAAACGTGATACGATATTCTTATTTAGATATTTGGTGGAATCTTATTCTTTCTCTTTGGGCTTTTCCCTTCATGGGGCGCCACAGCCAATCAATCTCCTCCATCCAACCCTGTCTTCTGCATCAACTACCCTCATGTCCTCCTTCACTACATCCATAAACCTCCTCTTTGGTCTTCCTCTACGCCTCCTACCTGGCAGCATCCTTCTACCAATATATTCACTATCTCTCCTCTGGACATGTCCCAACCATCTCAGTCTGGCCGATAACTGACTTCGGTGTAGACATTGAAACGGTGAAGGAAAATACATTTCTGGGGATCACAATAGATGAAAATATAATCTGGAAACCTCATATTACAAATATACAACATAAGGTGGCCAGAAATATTTCAATATTGAACAAAGCAAAATTTGTTCTCAATCAGAAATCACTCCACACTCTTTATTGCTCTCTGGTTCTACCATATCTTACTTATTGTGTGGAAATATGGGATAATAACTATAAAAGCAATCTTCACTCGCTAAATGTACTGCAAAAAAGGCCAGTAAGGATAATTCATAATGCCGCCTACAGAGAACATACTAACTCCTTATTTCTAAAATCACAAATACTTCAACTTGCTGATATAGTTCATCTTCAAACAGCTAAAATAATGCATAAGGCTAAAAATAACCAATTACCTAAAAGTTACTATGGTACACATTATGTCATTGTATGGTCATATCACCTGTACTACAATACAATACAAAAAAAACCTTATACTGTATTATAGAAAGCAGGAAGTGAACAAATGTAACAGTTAGTGATTGTAAAAGTACCAGATGGAGGGGTAGGATTAATAAGCTTTGCTTCTTCCTACTCCTTTTGGACATGTGGAACTGGGAACCGATTATGTGATGCATTCAATTGTAATCTGATGCATGTTCAAATGAAATAAAACCATTACCATTATCTCCAAGGCCTCTAACATGTAATGTCCGTCTGATGTACTCGTTCCTGATCCTATCCATCCTGGTCACTCCCAATGAGAACCTCAGCATCCTCATCTCTGCTACCTCGAGTTCTGCTTCCTGTTTTTAAATCATTTTCCATGTATTTTTGACCTTATTATTATTGACCTTGCTTCCTAATTATTTTCTGACCGGTCATATTTATTCATTTATCTGTGCAGCACAGACTGAACTTGAACCCAAAACCAGGAGTGCGATTGTGTGTGTGTAGGTGTGCGGCTTGGCTCCGAATCAATCTTGCCAATAAAATGTCTCTGTTGTGATGCGTGGATTTCCGTTCCAGCTCAGAGATGCTAATCAGGAAGTGTGCTAATCAGGAAGTGTTAGCTTTGTTTTGATGTTTTTACCTTTCATTGGTTGACTTTTCTTCTTGTGATTGTTGGTGAACAAAAGTGAACGACACAAAGTGAAAGAGGACAAAGTGTCGCAGTGGAACTCACCATGCTGGGGTTTGAATAATGCAGCTTGTTTACGGCATGATTTAGTCATGAATGGCGATAACCGCATCCTGAATGAATGAGTGAGTCTTTCAACTGTCGGGACAAGTCAGTGTCGTGTATGATGACGTGACGTCTGATTCGCTGCGTCTATTCCCCTTCCCAGACTTTGACCCCAACCTGGGAATGATGGCTGGGATCACACCCATCAACCCCATGATGCCCGGCCTGGGCATGGTGCCCGCACCCCTGTCGCATGACGTCCCGGTTGTCAAGGAGATCATCCACTGCAAGAGCTGCACCCTCTTCCCGCCCAACCCCAGTAAGTCATACGCTTGGCTGTGCCGTCTACTGCATCTCTTCCATCGCCACACTTCATCACAGCATCAAATCATGCTTTAGAACAGGGGTCTCAAACACGCGGCCCGCGGGCCAAATGCGGCCCGCAGGACACTAGTTTGAGGCCCCCGCCTTGATATGAAAGTTTAATGTTAGTGCGGCCCGCGCAAGTTTGATATGGATGCTGTATGGTATCATGTACCCAGAAAAAAATATTACGTTTGATTCATGTTCATGTTAAAGGTTAAATAACTGTTAATAGTTATCCTCCCCATCCGTGTGGAAGTGGTAAGTTTTGGGCTTTTTTAAGTTGAAAGGAAATAACTTGGAGGCTACCATTTAGGTTGCTAGCTCTCTAGTTTGTGAGTTAGCATGTCTCAAGACCGCGCAGTTGCGCAATATGTTGTAAATAAAAAGTATAAATGTGACTATAGTCGTGTTTTGTCATGTCTACAGGGCTCTAATAATGCTTTGTTCATTTTAATCTGAAAAAAATCATTTGTCTACCCACCAACTATATGTGCTTTCTTAACTTTTTATTATTATTATTATATTTATTTATTACTGATTGATTGATTTTTTTTTATTTTTTTATATCTTTCATCTTATTTTGTGCAGAAAAATTAAAATTAAGATATTTAAGAACAGTGGAATGTTTTATCAGAGCTTTTCTTGTAGAAAATCGGAACCAAAGCACTGAAAAAGTTTGTATATTTTTCTGTTTTTAATAAATGTGTTTTTTTTGGAAAACCTAATGCGGCCCAGTCTCACCCAGACCCTAGCTCCAGTGGCCCCCAAGTAAACCCCCTGATTTAGAACTTGCAGGTTTTAGTTGAACTCTCGTAGGAACTTAAGAAATCACGGTCCCAGTATTGGAGTTGTTTTGTTTTGCAGCAATACACAAAGATTTGATGCTGATGTGAGTTATCGCCTTTTGCTGTAAATATGGAGTCATTTAATGCAAGGCTACTTTTAGCTGACATGGGTATTTATTAGAAGAGAAACTGAAATAAAGTGTTGTTTGTTTGTGCGGAGGCTGTTCGTCATAATGAGGAATCAAAAACCAAAGAGCCGCCTGGTGATATTTCCAGGTCACATTTGTTTATGCAAGCACTATTCATCCTAGCCTCGCCTCGCCTCCCCAATTATTCAGAGTTAGAACGGAAGCGCTGTCACTGGTAGCACCTCGCCGCCGTTTTCAGAGAAAAGTTTATGCCCCGGGATTTCTTCCGTTTTTTTTTTTTTTTCTTCTATGTCATCTTGAAGTCAGACAAATGTTCTTGACTGTGTCACGTTTGGGAGTAGCGGCATTTCCACTAAAAACACAGTAGTCGTCATAGCAAAGTGCTACTAGGAGCATAGTGTACTGTAATATCATGTAGTGTATTGTAGGGCAGTCAGGTCTAATGACATGTATTGTGGTATCATGTATTGTAGTATCATGTAGTACAATATAGTGTAGCACAGTTTTGTGTCATGTAGTGTATACAATGCAGTGTAGTGTAGTATTGTCAAAATACAGTAGTCAAGTATCATATAATGTCGTGTAATGTAGAATAAGGTGTACTATAGTATAATATATGTAGTCAATACAATATAGTTTCATATGCAGTATAGTTTAATGTTGCTTAGTGTAATGTAGAAGTGTGTGACATAATGAAGTGTATTGTGATATACTGTTACGTAAAGTGTAGTTTAATGTACTATAGTCTAGTACGGTGTAATGTAATGTACTATAGTACAGTATAATCTAATGCAGAAATGTGTAGTGTAACATAATATTGTAGTATAGTGTAATGCAATATACTATAGTGCAGTATGGTGTAAAGTAATGTACTATATTATAGTATAATCTAATGTAGAAACGTGTAGTGTAACATAATGTAGTATAGTGTAACATAATGTAGTGTAGTAAACTAGTGTAACGTAATGTAATGCAGTGTAGTATAATGTCATGTAAAAAGCTAACTAACTATAGTGTAACATAATGTAGTATAGTGCAGTGTAATGTAATGTAGTATAGTGTAACATAATGTAGTGTAGTATAATGTCATGTAGAAAGCTAGTGTAATGTAATGTAGTATAGTGTAATGTGATGTACTGTAATGTAATGTAGAAAACTAGTAATGTAGTATAGTGGAGTGTAATGTACACTGTAGTGTAGTATAAATTCATGTATCTAGAAAACGAGGACGGAATGTTGTGTACTGTAGATTAATGTAGAAATGTGTAGTGTAACATAGTGTAGTACAATGTAAAGTAGAAAAGTGTAGTGTAACATAGTGTAGTGTAAAGTAATGTTGTATGTTGTAGTACAATGTAATGTAGAAAAGTGTTGTGTGACATAGTGTAGTGTAAGGTAATGTCATATAGTGTAGTGTAAGGTAATTTCACATCGTGTAGTGTAGTACAATGTAAAGTAGAAAAGTATAGTGTAGTGTAAGGTAATGTCATATAGTGTAGTGTAGTACAATGTAAAGTAGTAAAAGTGTAATGTTGTGTAAGGTAATGTGATATAGTGTAGTGTAAGGTAATGTCATATTGTGTAGTGTAGTACAATGTAAAGTCGAAAAGTGTAGTGTAATATAGTGTAGTGTAAGGTAATGTATTATATGTAGTGTAGTACAATGTAAAGTAGAAAAGTATAGTGTAGTGTAAGGTAATGTGATATAGTGTAGTGTAGTACAATGTAAAGTAGTAAAAGTGTAATGTAGTGTAAGGTAATGTGATATAGTGTAGTACAATTTAAAGTAGTAAAAGTATAGTGTAGTGTAAGGTAATGTGATATAGTGTAGTACAATTTAAAGTAGTAAAAGTATAGTGTAGTGTAAGGTAATGTGATATAGTGTAGTACAATGTAAAGTAGTAAAAGTATAGTGTAGTGTAAGGTAATGTCATATACGTACTGTAGTACAATGTAAAGTAGAGTATAAGTAAGTATAGTGTAGTGTAAGGTAATGTGATATAGTGTAGTGTAGTACAATGTAAAGTAATAAAAGTATAGTGTAAGGTAATGTGATATAGTGTAGTGTAGTACAATGTAAAGTAATAAAAGTATAGTGTAAGGTAATGTGATATAGTGTAGTGTAGTACAATGTAAAGTAATAAAAGTATAGTGTAAGGTAATGTGATATAGTGTAGTGTAGTACAGTGTAAAGAGGTAAAAGTATAGTGTAGTGTAAGGTAATGTGATATAGTGTAGTGTAGTACAATGTAAAGTAATAAAAGTATAGTGTAAGGTAATGTGATATAGTGTAGTGTAGTACAATGTAAAGTAATAAAAGTATAGTGTAAGGTAATGTGATATAGTGTAGTGTAGTACAATGTAAAGTAATAAAAGTATAGTATAGTGTAAGGTAATGTGATATAGTGTAGTTAGGTACAATGTAAAGTAATAAAAGTATAGTGTAAGGTAATGTGATATAGTGTAGTGTAGTACAGTGTAAAGAGGTAAAAGTATAGTGTAGTGTAAGGTAATGTGATATAGTGTAGTGTAAGGTAATGTGATATAGTGTAGTGTAAGGTAATGTGATATAGTGTAGTGTAGTACAATGTAAAGTAATAAAAGTATAGTGTAGTGTAAGGTAATGTGATATAGTGTAGTGTAGTACAATGTAAAGTAATAAAAGTATAGTGTAAGGTAATGTGATATAGTGTAGTTAGGTACAATGTAAAGTAATAAAAGTATAGTGTAAGGTAATGTGATATAGTGTAGTGTAGTACAATGTAAAGTAATAAAAGTATAGTGTAAGGTAATGTGATATAGTGTAGTGTAGTACAGTGTAAAGAGGTAAAAGTATAGTGTAGTGTAGGTAATGTGATATAGTGTAGTTAGGTACAATGTAAAGTAATAAAAGTATAGTGTAGTGTAGGTAATGTGATATAGTGTAGTTAGGTACAATGTAAAGTAATAAAAGTATAGTGTAGTGTAGGTAATGTGATATAGTGTAGTGTAGTACAATGTAAAGTAATAAAAGTATAGTGTAGTGTAGGTAATGTGATATAGTGTAGTTAGGTACAATGTAAAGTAATAAAAGTATAGTGTAGTGTAGGTAATGTGATATAGTGTAGTGTAGTACAATGTAAAGTAATAAAAGTATAGTGTAAGGTAATGTGATATAGTGTAGTGTAGTACAGTGTAAAGAGGTAAAAGTATAGTGTAGTGTAGGTAATGTGATATAGTGTAGTTAGGTACAATGTAAAGTAATAAAAGTATAGTGTAAGGTAATGTGATAATGTGTAGTGTTTCACCTGTTGGCTGCTGAAATATTCAAGTACATCAAGTGGAGATTATACTGGCACAGGATTAGATCCACGCCATCTTCTAATGCCACCATCTTGAACTTCTTCAACATTTCTGTTATGAATTGGAAGATTGAAGCCCGAGTCTATTTTGGACCCAGCGCTGGTTTTATTTATCACGGTGATTATAAGCCTTTATTGCCTTTTTTCTTCTCTTCTCCTGTCTCGCCTTCAGATCTGTTTGGCTTTTGCAATATGCCGCATGAAGCACTTCATCTCTCAGCCGTCCCAAAAAGAAGCAGACATCTGAAGGAACAGATGATAGGTTTGATTCTTGTCAAAGAAGACCAGTTTGTTGCTGGCGCGTTGGCTGGAGGTTTGACTGTGAAGCCAGAATGGATGTTTTTCTATTTGTCAAATGGATGGCGGCAGCGGCGTTGCATCACTCAGTCATGTTGGTCTTTCCAGTCATCACGTTTACAGTAGAACATCATGCTAGAACTGGAAAATGTAAAAAAAAAAACAACCTCATAAATTTAGAATGTTAATAAAAACACACATAAATTGCAAATCCATTCATCCACTTGTGTAAGTGTTCCCATAGTTTACATGTGGAAGAATACAATGTAAGACATTTCTTGCAGTGTTCAGTTGTTTTTGTGTAATCTTGCTACATACACAACACTACCAAACATCCAACTTTCTCTCTGGTTCTCCTTTTTTGTCCCCCTGGGCTCAGGAGCTCATCCAATCCTAGCCATTTTTCAAAGGCCGTCCCTCTCAATATCGGACATTTTTGGATGATTTTGACAGATTTTTCAAGGCACACAGAATATTGTGTTCTTGGACTATGTAGACTTGGTACAGTATAGACCAGGGGTGGGCAAACTTTTTGACTCGCGGGCCGCATTGATATGACAAAATTTACGGGGGGGGGGCAGACTATATATTTTACACGTAACAGTCCACCTGGTATTATTGTATCTGTAAAATTGTCATGCAATCTGCTATTATTATTTATTATTTTATATTTATATTTAAATATTTTAAAAATTATAAAATATTATAATAATTACAATAAAATTAAAATAATAATTATTATATTATTATTATGTAAAATATGCAAATATAACAATAATATTATATATAATTAATATAATAATTAGCATTAATATAATAATTATAATAATCATAATAGTTCTAATAATAATTATAATAATAGTAATAATAATAATAATTATTATTATTATTATTATTATTATTAATATTATTATTATGTGCTTGTGTCCCTTTTTTCAAAATTGATAAAACCATCAAAAGGTTGGCTCAGGCCATGATGCCAGGTTGTATGTTGAGTTTAAATGAAATACTTTGGAAAGATTGGGCAGGCCGTATTCAAACACTTGGCGGGCCGGATGTGGCCCCCGCGCCGTAGTTTGCCCACCCTTGGTATAAACCCAAAAAAAGCTTCAAGAAAATCAAAGGTTGTTTCTACCTTTATCAGTTTTTGTGTAAAGATACATCCATCCATTTTCTATGCCACTTATCCTCACTAGGGTCGCAGGTATGCTGGAGCCTACCCCAGCTGTCTTTGGGCAAGAGGCGGTACATTTCAAGCATTGCATTTCAATCATAACTTCCACAGGATATTTAGCCAAAATGTCTATAAACGGTCAAGTGGTTAGCGCTCAGACCTCACAGCTAGGAGACCAGGGTTCAATTCCACCCTCGCCTGAAGGTCGAATTTGCGTAACGTCCTTCACGCTTCCTGGTCGCTATGCAGCGTGTATTTCAATAGGAGAGATGCAGGCCGTCTGCCACCTTGTGGTTGTTTTTTTACAGCACCAAACATGCTCTTTTCTATTGTAGAGTTGCATCATCACCTCTTTGTGCCTCTAGCGCAAAACAAAAACAACAAACATAAAAGACGTATAAATACATCTTTAGGAGCGAGCGGGCGGGTTGAAAAAAATGTATAAATATGTCTTTGGTAGCGAATGATTATATTATTTTAAGATACTGCGGGTAAAGAAAAATGTATTAAAATGTCAGCTCTCACTGCAAAAATGTGTACCAGCATCCCAGAGAGGCAAGTAGGTGATCCAAGGTCACCTCAGCGACGACAGATAACACGCGTTCTTTATTGCAAGCTTTAATTTCAAGGTTACGCTTCTTTGTCCTTGAATATGAATGAGCTCTTGCAAGTTTAACCCCTCATGAATATGTAAATATAATAATGTATACATAGTAGATGATACAGTATGTGTTCAGCCTTGCTTCAGCGGTTGATTTGTTTGATTTTTCTATCTCTTTACATCGACATGCACGCCACGGCGTTCCATATTCCATCGGATCCTCGCGCCTTTTGTCGCAAGGCATTTCCATTTCCTTGTCTTGAGAGCTCATGATTTGGGGTCGCTTTGGTGACTTTAGGGTTCATGCGGGGGCGAGTGAATGGTAGCAGCCGGTTAAGATGTATCAATGGATGGGTTTTAAACCTTTTTTTTTTTTTTTTTTTTAAATCTTATCCCTACTACTTCACAGCCGGGTGTTATATGCTCATCAGCCGGTGAATCTGCTTGAAGATGGAATTTGGCTGCAAGTGAAGCGTTAGAGAAGCAAACAGGAAGACTGGAAGAAGGAGGTGTGTAATTATATCCTATGCACGCCGTCATGAGAGTTATTATCAAAGACAAAATCAAGTGAATTAAAACGTGAATATAAAATGAGCCGATTTGAAGAATGTTGACAGGTTCTCATGCGATTTATTATTATGTCCTTGTGTAAATAAGAGTTTGCAGTGTTTGGTGCGTCTGCAGATGCCGCCAATGAAGCTTACTGCATTCCGGCGTTTAGCTAGCATCCCGAGGGATGCGTTGACGTTCCTGCAACAGTGCCGCATACGCTTTCCATCAGATGGCCCCCCCTGCTTAGCTGCACGCGCCGGTCTTAACACTTTGTGCGGCGTCCCCTCTGACTGACCTTTAGCTGCGCATTAAAAACCCTGCAGCCCCCCCCCCCCCCCCCCCTCCCTCCCCGTTCCAACTCTCATCTGAAATCCACCTTCCTCCTCCATCTCCTGGCTGTGAATAACCTCACCGTCTGCGAGCGTTTAGCGCCTTACGTCTGACTTCCACCTCACCTTTCCTGATTCTGACACCCCCCCTCCTCCATCCTCCAGGATCAGACACAATCTGGCCACGTCCGTATTGGCCTCAATAGTCCATCTAAGTCCAATTAAGAGAGCGTCAGTTCATAAGTTAGTTAGGTTTCACTTTTGGTTTTACTCAGTTATCCATTCCAAAGAATCATCACAGGAAACTACGGATCAGTTGGAACCATCTACAACAGTAGCCACGCTTACATGACTTTTTCTCTTTCCCAATGGAATCTTTCCGAAAGCAATGGTATACATGGAAAGGAATATTCCAATCAGGTGTTTACATGCACGCTATAATCAACCAGAATAGTCAATGAGGCATGCCCAGTAAAACGTAAACACCAACATCATGTGATACCGACTTCCTGGAGTTTTTCTTTCACTTGTTGGAATAACTCCGTATTGCCAGTTTTTCCTTCGTCCAGTCTTGGAATTTAGTTTGAATAAAAACAAACTTTCCTTAGCAGTCCAGTGCCGATTACTCGCCTCCATTTTTTAAATCGAAGAACGTCTTCCGTTTGAGCAAATAACCCGAATGGAATTGGAATATTTGGGTCCGTGTAAACGTGGCTAATGAAGCGAGAACGAGGCTCCCTTGTATTTACTTTTGTTCACTTTTATCCAAGAGGAGACTGAGGGCAGCATGAAAACAGATCTGCAGCAAAGTGGAGAATCCTCGGATAAAACTCAGCTAAATGTGTTCTTCAAGTCCTTTTTTTATCAAATACCGCAGTACCTCGTACCACCTTGTATTTGTTTATTTCTTTCCCCGCCGCATGGACGCCGAGTTGGTTGGAATCTCCGCTTGAGCACCTCTGTGTGGAGTTCTGGTAGGGTCGTGTCGGGCCAAGTAGATACCCTCCATCGAGAAAGAACGTTGGAAACCAGATCCTTCTTGCATGTGTACGCCTCACCCATCAATCATTCATCGGAGTGGGCTTTCTACACTTTCTGGTTGAGCCTGTCCCAGCTGGCTTTGGCAAGTACAGTTTGGAGTACAGCTTGGAGTAGTTGCTCAGCACCAGCAGGTCCGGGTTATTCATCATGAACAAATCCACAGTCCTTGAATTCATCTGCTGATCAAGCATGCACTTCAGATTTACAATCAAGATTCCAGTTAGTCTTAAAAGTATCGGAAGACAGAGGCACAGATTAGTTCAAAAGCTCGCATCAAGACGCATTCGCCGCTGATTATTAGGATTCCATCCTCATGGACTCCTCCAATCACATTCATCAGGGATGATCTATGGGGAGATGAGATCATCCGCTTTGGATAAGTGATTGCTGCCATGCAAGGATCTTACACTTGAGAGGATCGAACTCGGGGGGTTCATTTTCATGCATGGGCTGCTTTACTGTTCACATTCACCTTACAAAAACAATCAAGAGGCCTCGCCATCACTATTCATGTGTTTGGGTTATGATGTGTTTCTTCACGGGGGGAGGATTTAAAAATTCACATCCTTTTTTGTATTACCTCTTTGGAAAAATTCCTTGAATGCCGCAAAGGTGTTTTTTTTCTTCTTTTTTAATTATTGTTCAGGACATCAATGTCAGCTGTTACTTTTTTTACCCTCTTATTTTGATGTATTACAGCTCGGAGATGTTCCGTTTTCTTATTGAGCCCGATGGAACAGGCATTATTCAAATGTTGGCATTTCAAGCACGTTTTCAATTATTTAACATCTTACAACAGGCGCCACTTCTCTGCAACGGCTCCCTTTACTTCTTTTAATAGTCAAATATTGTTATAATGCCTTTGCTTTAAAAAAAAATACATCCCAAGAGCTAAATAATTGATGTTTTTCGACTAAAGCGAATGGATTATCTCCGGTTTTCCAAGCCCGGGCGTTCAAACTCTACTTTGTGTGCTTCCTTTGAACAGACCTGCCACCTCCGGCCACTAGGGAGCGCCCTCCAGGCTGTAAGACAGTGTTTGTAGGCGGCCTGCCGGAGAACGCCACCGAGCAGCTCATCATGGAGGTGTTCGGACAGTGCGGCGACATCACCGCCATCCGTAAGAGCAAGAAGAACTTCTGCCATATTCGCTTTGCCGAAGAGTTCACGGTGGACAAAGCTCTCTTCCTGTCCGGTAAGGAACATCTGGAGTGTTGATGTTTCGTTTTGGTCGTCCATTAGCGGAACCATCGCGTGCCCGAACGCAGGCCTGCAACCCAAATCTGTCATACAGATAACATCAGGCTGAGTTCATTTCCAACTTTTTGGCATTCCTAAAAACAACATTGACATCCTATCAAATACAGGATCTTGGACTCAGTGGGCTATTCAAGACAGAAAAGTGCACAAGATCCTTGATTTGCCTTTTGTGGTCCATCCTTCCTTGTTTTGGAGGATATTTTGTAGTTGGTCCTAGCTGCAGAAAAGTGCTCTTGTCACATATAAAGGATCTTTGACAAGCAGTAGAGCGTCAAAAATGGCATAAAAAAATTGCAATAGTGATTTTGCAGCACAAAAGTGGTACTGTCAAATCTTTGAGTCGGAATTCTGCTCTAGGTCCTTAAAATAGCCAGAATGTTTTTGCAGTATGTCCATGAAGCCACCATAGCGCTCATGTCCAGGAGGGGATCATTGACTTGAGACGGGGTACACCCTGGACTGGTCTTGTGTCCTTCATTCATTCATTTTCTACCGCTTTTCCTCACGAGGGTCGCGGGAGTGGAACGCATTTAATGGAACTGTCTGTGTCATTATTACCGCACCTCATACACACCAAAGAATAAGAAGATGTAGCAGGAGGGATCAGTGTTGCCAACTAAGCTATAGTTAGTGTTTAATAAGACCTCCCTCTGGATATTATTTTCACAAAAGCGACTGCCGACAAATCTGGACTTTTGGATACCGAGGTGCCTCCTGGGATTGAACTGGTTATCCATGTGTGTTCAAGTTAAAGAAAACGGCAGTCCGTCTTCATTCATTCATTTTCTACTGCTTATTCTCACGAGGGATTCTGGAGCCTATCCCAGCTGTCTTCAGGCTAAAGAGGCGGGGTACACCCTGGACTGGTGGCCAGCCAATCACAGGGCACATATAGACAAACAACCATTCACACTCACATTCATACCTATGGACAATTTGGAGTGGCTAATTAACCTAGCATGTTTTTGGAATGTGGGAGGAAACCGGAGTACCCGGAGAAAACCCACGCATGCACGGGGAGAACATGCAAACTCCACACAGAGATAGCCGAGGGTGGAATTGAACCCTTGTGTCCTTGCTGTGAGGTCTGCGCGCTAACCACTCAACCGCCGTGCAGCCCCGTCTTGTGTCCTTATAAACAGAAATCTGCACCTATCACATATTGAGCGTCTTTGCGGTAGATCCTTAAAAACAGCACACATTATCATTAAATAGAGGATCTTTGACTGATGATAACACAGTGCTGGTGTTATAATGTATGGATTTATTGCGTCCATCATCATTTTCTCATAACCGATCAAGTTCGGAAGTAATGATGACTAACTTTGTTGGTGTTTCCGTGTAATGAAGTGGGCAAGCGTATTTTCTTCCCCAACCGTAAATGACCAGCTGGGACACGGGATTCGCCGACAGCCTATTTGCAGCAACACTGATTCACACCTGCCTCTCCACAGCCGTGGAAATGGAGGCTCATGGGTATTGTAGTATCCCATGCCATCTGTCTTCCCAAACTATTTAGGCGTGATCCATCAAAAGTTGCTTCAAGGTAGTTGGGATGATTAAGACTGGTTGCTACGGCAACACCTCAGGGATGGGTGGGTCATGGAGGGTGTGGCCATGTGACTTTGACTGTGTGGTTGCGGGGTGATGTGGAGCTCCACAGCTCCCCCCCCACACACACACACATACGTATATACACACTCGCATGAAATATTGAAGTGGTGCTAGACCGGGAGCCCAAACGAGGGGGCCGACTGAAGTTTAAAACCCCCGAACTCGGGCTCATTTCTTTTCCTGTTTGCACAATTCCCCGTGTCATTCTAACCCGCTTCCCTCCCCCACACGCCGCAGTCACCCCCTCTGTCTCTTGAGATGAGTGAGTCACACTTGACATCATTACAGCGTTCGGTTGGAGCGCGTCCACGCACATTTACCGACAGAAAAAAAAAAAAGAATAATTTCAAATGATTTGTTCACATTAGACTTTAGATCCGTGAGTCACCATGAGTGCGTAGAAGGTGTGAAGAGTAGCTTGACCTGCTTATGTACTTCATCCACGCCTTTCTCTGAAGGCCTACATGCAGTATATGATGTATGCATCTTTTTACCCTACTGCAATCGCGTGTTTGGCACCTCAAGTCAAGGAATATATTGGTTCATTTAGAACAATATGATTCATTTTCTATCGCTTATCCTCACGAGGGTTGCGGGTTGCTGGAGCCTATCCCTGTTCTCAAATATATTTTTATTTTTCTATACACAAAATAAGATTGAAAAAAATTAAATAAACAAATTAAGAATAAAGACAATCAATCAATCAATCAGTAATAATTTTTTCCAGATTCAAAAGTACAGTATTAACAGTTATTTAACCTTTAACATGAACATTAATGAAACTTAATAATTTGACCCAATTAGCAAGTTAGCATGGTACTCGTGGGTGGTAACTTTAACAACATGTTTGATGAGATGCTTTATCTTGACGTGTATTTTCACGTTTTATTCCAAATCATTTCCTGCATTTATTTGTACCCAGGGTCATAAGTATGGAGGAAAACTGCCAAAATAATAAATAAATAAAAGTGGAAATAAAAACAAAAATGAAAAAAAAATCCAAAAATTAAATACAAAAAATAAATATAAATTGAAATAAAAATAAAAATAAAAAATATATAAATAAATAAATAAATAAATAAATAAATAAAAGCAAAAATAAATACAAAAATAAAAAAAAAGATTCAAAAATTATTATTATTATTTTTTTGCTTTTATTTCCATTTATATTTATTTTTTTGTATTTATTTTTTTCTTTTTTTTCATTTTTGTTTTTATTTCCACTTTTATTTATTTATTATTTTGGCAGTTTTGGTCCTCCATAATAAGCCTTTAGCTTCATTGCTAATCCAAAGCAAAACAGGGTGGGTTAACAGGGTAGGGTAACAGTATGGGCGGGGCAAAATCATGTTAATTGTGTCCGGTGTGCACACAGCTTTAAGCTGGCATTTCAACATTAAACTTTGGTATCGAGGTGGGGATCTCAAACTCGCGGCCCGCGGGCCGCATTTGGCCCATGGGCCGCAAGTTTAACATCCCTGCTGTACACCTTCTGAATACACAGTTATATCTTCTATCTGTATAGTATACACTAAATCTATACACCCTGTGCACGTCCTCTATATGGCTCTATTCAAGCTCAGTATATTGTCTTCATACACCCTCCATCTACCATCTATGCTTGTACATTCACATCTTAGGTAACCAACAAGCAAAAATAGTAAAGATAAAAGAGAAAATGGTGGCCGGAGGGCTGACGGGAAGAATCAATAAGGCGTCAAACATTCTAAACACAATTTGCAGAAGATGATCTAGCGCACACAAAATATCGAGTTAGTCTCTTATTACGTGGAGGCTTTCAGGTCTCCTGCTCCATGGATCCTCCTTGTCCATCTTGGTTGCCGCAATATGGAGCCGCACGGTCCCCTCCCACCTCACACTTAGTAACCCCGCAGGAACGTGTGTATGTGTACAATGTGGTAACATTCTGAAGGCATCATTGACAAAAAGCTTCACTTTTGTATGAACGTGATATAAAAAGTCGACAGCTGTCAGAAACAAAGGCCGCCTCACAACCAAGACTGTCACTTTCAATCCGTCTCTGTTTTTGACACCTTCTTTTCTGTCTCGCGCTCGGCGCTGTCACTTTTTACTGTCAAGTATCTGCTAAAAAGCTAAATGCAGGTTTAAACATTCACCTCGTCTTGTGTTTGAGCACACAACTAACCTGATTTTAAGCTCCATTGTTGTAGTTTCATCTTGTTGTCTCCTCCTTCCATCCGCCAAGGTTATCGCATCCGCCTGGGCTCCAGCACAGACAAGAAAGACACGGGCCGCCTCCATGTAGACTTCGCCCAGGCCAGGGACGACCTGTACGAGTGGGAGTGTCACCAGCGCATGTTGGCCAGGGAGGAGCGGCACCGGCGCAAGATGGAGGAAGATCGTCTACGGCCGCCATCGCCTCCACCCATCGTGCATTTCTCAGAGCACGAGTGCAGTCAGCTGGGGGACAAGATCAAAGGTTGGCAGACCACGTTATATTTGCACAACACAAACAGTGGAGCCTCCAAAGTGGACCACAAGCCACTCTGAAGTTATTACAGTAACACATTATAATTGAAACTAAATAAAACTAAAATATAGTAAAATAATTTACCACTAAGGCTAGGAGTCCACTGGTTCGCGGCAAAGATTATTTCGCCAAATTAATGTTCGCACCGGCCCAGTGGACTCCTAGCGTCATTGGCACAACTTACATTCCGCGCACCATTCCATTCCAGTGGATTCCAATAGGTGGCTTGTTTGCGACATTTGGTACAACTTGGTGGACACTTCACGTTGATTGTTTGATGCAAGTAGCGCAACTAAAATTTTAAACATTTACATATTTTCTTGCCGGCAAACTCAATTTTTGCCGCCGTTACGGGCCACCACGAGCCAGTTGGGATGCAGTTTGAGCCACTAGGCACCTTACTGGTGACACTAAGCGCGACAATAAGTATTGTTTTCAGATATTTCAGTTCACTTCTGGACCACATCTTGATTGATGGCAGCCCATCCACCCGCCTCTTGAGAACTGACCACAAGTCCTCAATAAGGTCTGAGGAGTTTCCTGGCCAAGGACCCAAAATGTCAATGTTTTGTTCCAGGAGCTCGTTAGTTATCACTTTTGCCTTATGGCAACGGTGCTGGAAAAAGCGTCACTTGTTACCAAACTGTTCTTGGATGGCTGGGAGAAGTTGTTCTGGGAGGATGTTCTGGTTCCATTCTTTATTCATGGTCGTGTTCTTTGGCAAAATAGTCAGCGAGCCCACTCCCTTGGCTGGGAAGCAACCCCACAGAGGAACATGGGGATGCTTTAGTGTCGGCATGGCACAGGACTGATGGCAGTAGTCACCTTTTCTTCTTCGGACAAGAATCGGAAAGGGGATTCAGTCTTCAGGACCCCAGTATACCACTACCAGTATGTCCCTGATGTTTTTCCTGGAGAGAAGTGTTTTTTGTTGTTATTTTTTTCCCCGCCCTTCTTGACACCAGGCCATCTTCCAAAAGTCTTTGCCCCAAAAGCAAACCTACCGAGGACCATCGCCTTTTTTAAAACTTCCAGCCTGTTAATCTTGCCGAGTCAGGATGACAGGGTCATCTCCAGCCTTTGTCCTTGTCAGCACTCTCACCTATGTTAACCAGAGAGTCCTTTTGTGACAGGGCTGAAATGCAGTGGTAATGGTGTTTTGGGGTTTAAGTTAATTTTCATGACTAAGAGACTTCATTTTATCAATCAGCGGCAGCAGACTATGTGGAATTAATTGTCATTGTCAAAACTTGTGGCCAGTGCGTTATTGTAGTACTCCATTTCTGGGGTTGTAGAATAGAAAGATACACAGTACCAAAGTACCACAGTAGAAATGTGACGTTTGTTGGTAAGTCATTATATGCAAGTCATTATATGTCCTTCCAATGTCTCAAAAACGTATACAGTAAAGTCTCGTTATATCGATATCTACTTATTACGATACTATTTTCATTTCTCGGCAAATTTCTAGTCTTTCATGATATAATTAGTTCCGTTAGTACGATACCCGGTTATTATGATAATCCGGTTACTAGGATGCCCTTTTCATCTCCCGCCAGCCAATTTGGTCTGCTTATATCGATACAAAAGCAGCTTAAATCAATCTTTGCTTAAGGATTTCAATACCAAAAAAGAACACGGCGAACGGCTGCTTCCAGTCAACTTTATTTTTCACACTTCCACCACCAGAGTGCAGCACACACAGCGGAAAACCCCCGTCCCTCGCGCCTACCCCTCCGGGTGGCAACACCTTCCCTATCGATAGTTCCGGGGTGAATTATGTTCCGGTAACCGGTAATCACTACAGCGTAAGTTTATTTTTATTTACTGTAGTACAAAATGTATTGTAGTACAAAAGCATGCTAGATACGCAATCCATGAACTCAAGGAGAAAATTACATGCCATATCAAAGATCCGCCCACTTTTAATGCAGTTCGGCGCAGGATCGGATATATGGATAGTCCGGTTATATCGGTATTTTTTCCGACTCCCGAGAATATCGATATAACAAGACTTTACTGTATTTAATTTCTATGGTTGTCATCACATTTTTCCTCAATGCCATCATTGGTACCCTTCTGTGGTGGCATCACAAAAGAGCAGTCTTTGGATTTTTCCAGAAGTTCTTGCCTTACTTTCCACTTGTGTTGCCTACACTACAAAGGGTTCCACTGAATCATTAAAGCAACACGTAAAATCTCCTCCCAAACTAAACAAAGACTTTATTCTCCTCTCTTCTTCCTTGCACTCCACTCTAAAACGTGTTCCGCTAATGAGCGCTGACACTTCCAGGTCTGAGTCGTTGCTACCTGATAACACTTCCAAGCCTCTCCATCACTGCACTGTCTTCCTTGGCGCTCCCCTGCTCTTGGCCCTGGCGCACAGAACTGACGCGACGCTGTTCTGAACAAGGATTTATATTTTAATCACTTGGCACTGGCTCCTGTGAGCGCGCACATCGCAGCTATTTTACCCGGAGATTAAGCTTTTCCTCTGAATTTTACAGCCAGAGGAAGGTTAGCCTTTTTTTTTTTTTTCAACGCCATCCTCCAAAAAAAATGAAACAATTCCTGCTTCTGATGGCAAGAAGCTCACAGATGCACTTTACAAGCTGACAGTCTATAAATGGCTTTTTTCCCCCCGTTCTCTGTGTCTGTCTCTGTAAGCCCATTTGTCATTTGTACACTTGTTTTCCCTTTCGTCCCGCAGGCCTGCTATCCTTTTACTCACCTTTGCTTTATCTATTTCTTTTTTTTTCATCTTTTGCTCATCTCAGCGCTCCGACAGACACACATCTCTGCACACTTTCTTAAAGCTTTCATTATTATTGATTATTGGCTTATATCAAAACCAAGAACCCCCAGCTAAAGTCATTTTAGGTCATTTTTTGAAAGCGTCCATCACTGTCACGCCGCTCGCAACTTCAATTTGAACAATCTGTTTACACTAAAGTCCAGCGGTTGGAGTTCTTTTGTTAATCCTCCTAGAACAGGGGTCTCAAACACACGGCCCGCGGGCCAAATGTGGTCCGCAGGACACTAGTTTGAGGCCCCCGCCTTGATATGAAAGTTTAAGTTTGATATGGATGCTGTATGGTATCATGTACCCAGAAAAAATTATCACGTTTGATTCATGTTCATGTTAAAGGTTAAATAACTGTTAATAGTTATCCTCCCTATCCGTGTGGAAGTGGTAAGTTTTTGGCTATTTAAGTTTAAAGGAAATAACTTGAAGGCTACCGTTTAGGTGGCTAGCTGTCTAGTTTGCGAGTTAGCATGTGTCTCAAGACCCTGCAGTTGCGCAATATGTTGTAAATAAAAAGAGTATAAATGTGACTATAGTCGTGTTTTGTCATGTCTACAGGGCTCTAATAATGCTTTGTTCATTTTAATCTGAAAAAAATCATTTGTCTACCCACCAACTATATGTGCTTTCTTAACTTTTTATTATTATTATTGTATTTATTTATTACTGATTGATTGATTTTCTTTATTCTTGATTTGTTTATTTATTTTTCATCTTATTTTGTGTAGAAAAATAAAAAGTAAGATATTTGAGAACAGTGGAATGTTTTATCAGAGCTTTATTTGTAGAAAATTGGAACCAAAGCGAAGTTTTAAATTTTTTTTTGTTTTTAATAAATGTGTTTTTTTGTTTTTTGGGGGGGTGAAACCTGATGCGGCCCAGTCTCACCCAGACCCGAGCTCCAGTGGCCCCCAAGTAAATTGAGTTTGAGACCCCTGTCCTAGAATGATGGCAAGCACTGGTTTTTTTGCTTCACTTTTTTTTCCACAGTAGAACATGTCCAACCCTCGCTCTGATGAACCCCCAGACTAGTATGTTGTCTCAAAACAACACCAGATTTGGATTTAGGATTCCTGACCCAAGACATGGAGGTTATCTCTGACCGTCTTTTTCACTATCTCCTTCCCAGACGACAGCAAGTTCGCCGAGGCGGTACGGGTGCTGCTGACATGGCTGGAGCGTGGCGAGGTCAACCGGCGGAACGCCAACAGCTTCTACTCCATGATCCAGTCATCCAACAGTCACATCCGCCGGTTGATGACGGAGAAGAGTCAGCACGAGAAGGAGATGGAGGAGGCCAAGGACAAGTTCAAGACAGCGCTGTCTGGCATCCTGGCTCAGTGTGAGTGTCACGCTTCCTTTTTCCAGGGCTTTTATGGCTATTTTATTTAGCGCCGGGATTACACGGAGACGCTGTTATAGCATCGTGCTTGTTGTGCAGAAAACGGACAGAAAGAGAAATACCAAATAAGTCCAGTCAAACTTTCAGGTGTCTAAGTTACATATGAAATGTTTGTTTTTATGCAAGACTGTGGCACACAAAGCACCCAATGCTGCAAGAGACGTAAGTACTTGTTGCGTAACTGCTTGTTGTTGGGACGGTGGCACGAAGGTAAGTTTGAGCAAACAAGTCACTTTTTTTTAGACATTTGCTTACATGACAATGCTGTTTTAGAGCCTAAAAACACATTAAACATTTGAAATCAGGTCTGTTGGAAAACAACATTGCTAATGTTTCTGTCTAGCATTGAAAATAGTAGACATCCCTGGTCATGCGTGGTATTTATTTGTATACGTTAACTATTCTACTCGTGAACAAAATGAAAAACATACAATAATAATGTGTTTCCTCTGCTGTCATTTTTAGGACAATAAATCCATGTGGTGGTGCTGTTATTTAACACCATAAGTCGCATAAATTTGTAAAAATGCATACACACACCGTAACTTTAGGGCATTTGTCACAACTTTAGGGGACTGACAAGCACAGGTGTGTAAAAATTGAGCAAGAAAACATGAAAAACATGGCCGCCATCAATCAAAACATCTCTGCAGGGGCATCTTGCTAATTGCTATAACTCAGTGACACTTTTGCTAATGATTCTAAAACATTTATGATATACAGTAAAGTCTCGTTATATCGATATCAGTTAAAACGAATTACTACTTATTACGATACTATTTTCATTTCCCGGCAAATTTCTAGTCTTTTATGATATAATTAGCTCCGTTAGTACGATACCCGGTTATTATGATAATCTGGTTACTACGATGCCCTTTTCATCTCCCGCCAGCCAATTTGGTCTGCTTATATCGATACAAAAGCAGCTTAAATCAATCTTTGCTTAAGGATTTCAATACCAAAAAAGAACACGGCGAACGGCTGCTTCCAGTCAACTTTATTTTTCACACTTCCACCACCAGAGTGCAGCACACACAGCGGAAAACACCCGTCCCTCGCGCCTACCCCTCCGGGTGGTAACACCTTCCCTATCGATAGTTCCGGGGTGAATTATGTCCCGGTAACCGGTAATCACTACAGCGTAAGTTTATTTTTATTTACTGTAGTACAAAATGTATTGTAGTACAAAAGCATGCTAGATACGCAATCCATGAACTCAAGGAGAAAATTACATGCCATATCAAAGATCCGCCCACTTTTAATGCAGTTCGGTGCAGGATCGGATATATGGATAGTCCGGTTATATCGGTATTTTTTCAGACTCCCGAGAATATCGATATAACGAGACTTTACTGTATGTAGTACATGTATGCAAGCATATGTCACGGCCACAGCCTTAAGGGAAATTATTATGGGACAACAAAAAAAATGGAAATGCCAAAAATGGAAAAAGCTTTAAATATATCTAACTTTCTAACTTGTTGGGTTGGTGTCCAAAATGTCAAATATAAGTGGTCCCTTTGAGTTTTCATGTGCAGGCCTCGTTGGATGTTGTAAACCCATTCAAGGATCCTACACTGAATATGAACACACGATACTACCTTTGGTCCGCATGCATTTCTAGGGAAAATAGCAGTATAGGAATAAATTAATCCATATTTAAAGAGACAGATTAATGCTTTTATTTTAATTACTTGAGTAATGTCACTTTGCAATCATATTTGCACTGTTGCACTAAAACCAAAGCAAATCCACATAATTGAATTTTCAGTGCTCAAGGCTTTACAATAACAATTAAATCCCCGAACAACAACATAAAACCCCATCCCGCCTTTCCAGAAAGAGTTGTTTTGTCTTAGTGTATCGTAAATAAATAGTCCAAACATGTTTCCACCCAAAACACACGCCTACCGCTCGTCTCGCATGAAGGCTCCGAGCCATGAAAGTCTCCACGCTCTCTTTGCCTTCGATATCGATCAGATCCATCAAATTACAGAGTGCTGGGATGATGCTATTGATCCCCACGCTGTGCTCGCTCTCTCAACACAGCACACACACTTCTTGTCTGGTGGTCTTATTGACTTCCCCAGTGTGTGTGTTAGTGCTTATGGGATACCCAGACCACCCATATTGTCCTCCATGACCACCCAACATGAGCACGCTGGCTCATATCAAATGAAAGTGTTCTTATTGAAGGCTTCACTAATAAATAATCTGTCCCAGAGTCAAACCCTCAAGCCGTCATTACCAGACATTTGTATTTATTTTAGAATTACTATCATGCAGGTGTAAAAGTAAGTCAACCCTTGCAGAATTAAACTCTAAACACAAAGTAAATTAAAAAAATGACAAATTATTTGATGATACTGTTCTACCAAGAAAGTGAGCATGTCTGATTATCACGTGTTTAATTTGAGTTCCGTGTGGACAAAAGTGTTGGGACCTCCGGCCAGTAGCTCCAGTGACCCTACAGGAAGTGAATATGGTGTGTCTCAGGGAGCGTCTATAAATAGTAAGGAATGAGTTTACACAAAATGATTAAGAAATCATCAAGATAAGACAAAAAAAAAAAAGCGGGCTTTGCTACACATCTTAAAAATAAAGCTGAATAAACTGTCTAAACTCTTTGTTCACTTTATTGCCTGGTACAACTAAAGGTATTTTTGTTCTTACAAATATAATGATGATGACAACATAGCTTGTTAGAGTGTAATTAAAGTACACATTACATTATTACAATATTACACCGCTCTCTGGTTCTACCATATCTTACTTATTGTGTGGAAATATTGGCTAATAACTATAAAAGCAATCTTCACTCGCTAAATGTACTGCAAAAAAGGCCAGTAAGGATAATTCATAATGCCGCCTACAGAGAACATACTAACTCCTTATTTCTAAAATCACAAATACTTCAACTTGCTGATATAGTTCATCTTCAAACAGCTAAAATAATGCATAAGGCTAAAAATAAGCAATTAGCTAAAAATGTCATCCAATACTTCTCTACAAGAGAGGAGAAATATGATCTCAGGGAAGAAGTACATTTGAAACACTTCTATGCTAGGACTACGTTATGCTAGCCATAGCATTTCAGTATGTGGAATCAAACTATGGAATGGATTGAGTAAGGAAATCAAACAATGCACAACGATGAGCCAATTCAAGAAACAATACAAGCAGTTGATGTTTGCTAAATACAAGGATGAAGAGTCTTGAACCAGTCATGATGTGCTATATATATCACTATATTGACACGCACTATGGTACCCATTATGGCATTGGATGCTCATATCACCGAGTACTTTGGTACGGGCCGAAAAATAAAAAAATTAAAAAAAAAATTTAAACTAAAAAAAATTAATAAAAATTAATAAAATAAATTAATAAATAAATAAATTTGCTAAATACAGGGATGAAGAGTCTTGAACCAGTCATGATGTGCTATATATATCACTATATTGACACTTACTATGGTACCCATTATGGCATTGGATGCTCATATCACCCAGTACTTTGGTACGGGACGAAAAATAAAAAAATTAAAAAATGTTTAAAAACTAAAAAAAAATTAATAAAAATTAATAAAATAAATTAATAAATAAAATAAATTTGCTAAATACAAGGATGAAGAGTGTTGAACCAGTCATGATGTGCTATATATATCACTATATTGACACTTACTATGGTACCCATTATGGCATTGGATGCTCATATCACCCAGTACTTTGGTACGGGACGAAAAATAAAAAATTTAAAAAAAATGTTTAAAAACTAAAAAAAAATTAATAAAAATTAATAAAATAAATAAAATAAATTTGCTAAATACAAGGATGAAGAGTCTTGAACCAGTCATGATGTGCTATATATATCACTATATTGACACGCACTATGGTACCCATTATGGCATTGGATGCTCATATCATCCAGTACTTTGGTACGGGACGAAAAAAAAAAAAATTAAAAAATGTTTAAAAACTAAAAAAAAAGTAATAAAAATTAATAAAATAAATTAATAAATAAAATAAATTTGCTAAATACAAGGATGAAGAGTCTTGAACCAGTCATGATGTGCTATATATATCACTATATTGACACGCACTATGGTACCCATTATGGCATTGGATGCTCATATCACCCAGTACTTTGGTACAGGACGAAAAATTAAAAATTAAAAAAAATGTTTAAAAACTAAAAAAAAATTAATAAAAATTAATAAAATAAATTAATAAATAAAATAAATTTGCTAAATACAAGGATGAAGAGTCTTGAACCAGTCATTATGTGCTATATATATATCACTATATTGACACTTACTATGGTACCCATTATGGCATTGGATGCTCATATCACCCAGTACTTTGGTACGGGACGAAAAATAAAAAATTTAAAAAAATGTTTAAAAACTAAAAAAAAATTAATAAAAATTAATAAAATAAATAAAATAAATTTGCTAAATACAAGGATGAAGAGTCTTGAACCAGTCATGATGTGCTATATATATCACTATATTGACACGCACTATGGTACCCATTATGGCATTGGATGCTCATATCACCCAGTACTTTGGTACGGGACGAAAAATAAAAAAATTAAAAAAAACATGTAAAAACTAAAAAAAAATTAATAAAAATTATTAAAATAAATTAATAAATAAAATAAATTTGCTAAATACAAGGATGAAGAGTCTTGAACCAGTCATGATGTGCTATATATATCACTATATTGACACGCACTATGGTACACATTATGGCATTGGATGCTCATATCACAGAGTACTTTGGTACATGATTTAAAAAAATTGTTTAACCATATTAGGAAAGCAGGAAGTGAACAAATGTAACAGTTAGTGATTGTAAAAGTACAGGCAAAAGGCATTGTACTGCAAAAAGCAGTGCTTTTAGGCATTCGTTGTATTCTTTAGATAACACACCAGAACAACTAATTAAAGAAACAAGGCTGGTGTAATATTTTCTTCCGTGACTATCTGTACTGTACAACGTAGTCCAGAGCCAAACTGCATGCTGAGTACGACAAATTCATCCGTGTTGCCTCTCATAAGAACTACACTATTGTGAGACCTCTGACACTAGAATACGGGACCATTCATTCATCAAGAGGGGTGTCCCAATACTTTTGTCCATATCTGAGCCAATGCGTTTGGCATCCACAGGTAAGACGAGCACATGCTTACACTCGCACGCACACACACATATATTTATATTTATATAGATCCCTATAGTTGACTCCACTCTCTCGCTCCTCTGCTCCCTCCCACCTGCCCTCTGTCTCCGTCTCTGCGTCTCTGGATGGTTTCTGCTCCTTGCTCCCCTGCATCCCGCCACAGTTGAGCAGATTGTGTCTGTATTCCAAGCCGCTTCCAAACAAAAGGCATGGGACCATTTCTCCAAAGCGCAACGCAAGAACCTGGACGTGTGGCGCAAGCAAGCAGAGGTCGGTACAACTTTTCTTAGCGTTTCAAATTAACTGTTGAGATGAATCATGGGTAATTAGATCTCACGGTCTTCGGAAAGTTTTTCATGTCTTGTATTGATAGTGAAAGCACGACTAAGAGCAGACAGGTGATACAGACTCCATCCTGGACAGTAAGTCACATGACATGAAGACTACCGGACATCCAAACCTCTGCCCTCTCTGCCGCCTCCCCGTGTAAGGAACACTATACCTGTAGCTACATCGTTTTGATTTGAATCTAGCGCTAAATTAGCATGATGTATGTCACATGCCTGGACTTGTTGGGTAAGTGTCTTTATTCTTAAGCAAATATGTCTTTTAAATGAGATATGACAAACTCTCACAGTAGAAGCAGCAGTCAAGTCTTTTTAAAGGTAGGTGTTGCCACAGGCAATCTGCTACTTCCACTCTTTCACGCAGAAATGACACTAAATTGCCACATCGGAGCTCTAACACAAGATCGGGTCTTTATCAACCGTTGCCTTTTACACAGAACCCATCAAACCCAGTCGTCCGCCCTCCGTTATACGACCTCTAATCGTTACAGCTCGGATGGCAGGAAAATTGCTGTTAGGTCTCTAATTGTGCAAAAGAAGCTCGTACTGAGTGGCCG
Organism: Doryrhamphus excisus; assembly: GCF_037039965.1. Taxonomy (NCBI): domain Eukaryota; kingdom Metazoa; phylum Chordata; class Actinopteri; order Syngnathiformes; family Syngnathidae; genus Doryrhamphus; species Doryrhamphus excisus. Next base: position 1,446,195 of record NC_136379.1, read on the forward strand.
TGAATAGAAGAGAGGCTGCACTCCACTGTATCCGAACTTGTCGTTTCACACCACCAAAGAGCCGACCGTTCCTGCCTGGACCTGCCACCTCCTGGAGAGTATAAATAGATTGGATCTCAGAATAGAGCTGTCCTATCTAGTCTGACTGGTGTGTGTCCCGCCTATTTTTGAGCATGAACCAATGAAGCCTGCTCGAATCCGAGGGGGAATAAGACACAGATGAGCACAAATAAAACCAGGTTCACGTTGAGTCTGCAGGTAAGACAGTGAATAATGTACTTAAACTTAACAAAAAAATATACCCTCCAAAATTATGACATTATTATTTAAATGGATTTATACTTAAGTAGGCGGTATGGGTGTATCCCTTTATGTGCAGTAATGGGCTGGTCTCTTTTTATCTGTTTGTATATCTTTAGAATGCACAGACAACGGAAAGATGTGTTCAAGTCTCACACAAGGATTGTAGATGATGGACAAAATGTAAAAATGAAGTGTTTATTCATATCCAATCTAACATTAGCAATGGGGATGTGTTTTTAATTTTGACAAGTACAAATGGTGTGCGTGTGTTGCCGATGAAGCACATGGCGTTCTGCGAGTGTCGGTTCTCTTCCTCGCTTATATTCCTCCCTGTGCTGTTGGCAGCCGGTCTCACATGAAATAAAATGTGAGAAAATGACAAGGATACGTCCTGCTCATAATGCGCCTCGCCACGGAACCAAATATGTACCGAGGCGGTTTGACTCAGCTAATTCATTCTGTGTTGTGTGAGGAACACACAAAAAAAAGAGTCAACGGACGAGGTGAGTAAGTCGTACGTGTTCTCTGTGATAGGCTGGCCTGGAGGTGAAGCATGGGGAGATGGGCAAGATGGAGCTCCAAGGCACAGTCAACACTTCAGCCGCCTTCCTCTACTTGTCTTTTAGTGTGTACACACAGCAGATGGTTGTGTGTGTCGGCTGGTGTGTGTGTGTGTGTCTGACCTCTGCCGTCGAGCTCCGTCTGAAAAATGTCAACTGACAGATGGCTGAAAGTTTATTTACTTTCAGGCACATTTATTTTGCTCCCTTCTGCACTTTGGATGGGGGATATATTATGCAGTCTATTGATTGAAATATTTTTTAATGACAGCACATTTATGATTAATAGCGTATAAACGGATGGGTACCGCAGTTATACAGGGATTGTTGATTGTGTTGTTTTTTTGGCATTGGTGTATTTTAGTGAGGATCTGGATAAAAGCACGTATGCTAGTGAGGGGCCTCATTTAGTCGATGGCGCGTGATTGAAGCAACTTAGTGTGATACCGCTGGAACCAGCAGCCGGTTTGCTCTCTAAAGAAGGAGCACATACTGTACTATGGGCTAAAACTGGCTTGGAAGCAGGAGTTCAGAACATCCTGATATACACGAAAGACGTCAGCAAACGCTGATCGCAATAGTACCATCCTCCCACATTGTCATTTCCCTCAATCCCCAGGAACCACAAAGTACTAGTCGCTACTTGTGTTAACATAGTACATCTTCACATTCATTCAATTGCTGGAGCCTATCCCAGCTGTCTTCGAGCAAGAGGCAGGAGACTGCAAATTTTAGGTTGGGATCATTTTGAAATAGCAAAAAAGCATTCTAGGTCTGATTTTCTGGGTATTTGACTGTTCACAACACATTTAATGGAACTGTCTGTGTCATTGTTAACACACCTCGTACACACCAGAGAATAAGAAGATGTAGCAGGAGGGATCAGTGTTGCCAACTAAGCTATAGTTAGTGTTTAATGAGACCTCCCTCTGGATATTATTTTCACAAAAGGGACTGCCGACAAATCTAGACTTTTGGATACCGAGGTGCCTCCTGGGATTGAACTGGTTTCGAAAGAAAAGGGTATCCATGTGTGTTCAAGTTAAAGACAACGGCAGTCTCACTTATTCTCACGAGGGTCGCGGGTATTCTGGAGCCTATCCCAGCTGTCTTCAGGCTAAAGAGGCGGGGTACACCCTGGACTGGTGGCCAGCCAATCACAGGGCACATATAGACAAACAACCATTCACACTCACATTCATACCTATGGACAATTTGGAGTGGCTAATTAACCTAGCATGTTTTTGGAATGTGGGAGGAAACCGGAGTACCCGGAGAAAACCCACGCATGCACGGGGAGAACATGCAAACTCCATACAGAGATAGCCGAGGGTGGAATTGAACTCTGGTCTCCTTGCTGTGAAGCCTGCGCGCTAACCACTTGTTCGCCGTGCAGCCTAGATCTTCATATATTTTGTGTTAACCGTTGTAGTTACGTAGGATCAATATAGCGCCAAGTAATGGCCAAGAATATACATTTTACACAGGACTCACAAGACCTCATGACCAACCAGGGACGTGTCCATCCTTTTGATAGAGTCCCAGCACAAGCAAGATGATTGGTATTGCCGGCCTTTATTCCGGCATTATAAATAAAACTGGGAACAATGTAGGACGCGTCATGTTTTCTCGCCCAGCATGTTTTTTTTTGTGCCAGAATAAAAACGGTGTCTGGAAGAGCGTCTTTGTCATCTTTACTCATCTGCTCTCTAGTTCCCTCGCAACGCCAGCAGCAGTGGAAAATCAAAGCTGGTGACTTGGACTTAAGTGATGGCTGTCTTGACCCGTCTCTCCTTTCTCCTTTTGTGTTCCAGGAGATCAGGAACATGCACAACGAGCAACTGATGGGCATCCGGCGCGAGGAGGAGATGGAAATGTCCGACGATGACATGGAGGAGGCCCCAGATAGCAAAGACTCTGAAGACTCAGGTACGCATGCTGCCTTCAACGGTGCCTACTATAAAAAGTTAGTAAATTAGAGCTCTGGTCAAACTGCCAACATGAATGAGATTTCAAACATTGGATATCTGATTATCGGCCGATATTAGCATGTAAATGAGACACCGTAGAAATATCGCTGACAATGATATCAGCACACAAGTGATGCAGCAACAAGCTTGCTGACTCAGGTTTTGGCGTGGGATCAAATTTGCATTGACTGTAAAGCACTTCTTCTCTAATAGGAAGAATCACACGGGAGTGATTAGTGGAGACGTGCTGTATGGGGGCTGGAGTTTCATACTTTGACTTTGCTTTCTTCTTATACTGATGTTTGTGCTGTATAGAAATGTGCAGCTTTCCAAATGGCACATATAGACAAACAACCATTCACACTCACATTCATACCTATGGACAATTTGGAGTGGCTAATTAACCTAGCATGTTTTTGGAATGTGGGAGGAAACCGGAGTACCCGGAGAAAACCCACGCATGCACGGGGAGAACATGCAAACTCCACACAGAGATGGCCGAGGGTGGAACTTGCTGTGAGGTCTACACGCTAACCACTCGATCACCGTGCAGCCTTGTTCCATTCATTCATTCATTCATTCATTTTCTCCCGCTTTTTCCTCACGAGGGTCGCGGGGGTGCTGGAGCCTATCCCAGCTGTTTTCGGGGGAGAGGCGGGGTCCACCCTGGACTGGTGGCCAGCCAGTCACAGGGCACATATAGACAAACAACCATTCACACTCACATTCATACCTATGGACAATTTGGAGCCGCCAATTAACCTAGCATGTTTTTGGAATGTGGGTGATGATGCAACTGCACAATAGAGGAGATCATGTTTGGTGCACGTTTCATTCATTCATTCATTTTCTACTGCTTATGCTCACGGGGGTCACGGGGGTGCTGGAGCCTATCCCAGCTGTCTTGGGGCAAGAGGCGGGGTACACCCTGGACTGGTGGCCAGCCAATGACAGGGCACATATAGACAAACAACCATTCACACTCACATTCATACCTATGGACAATTTGGAGTGGCCAATTAACCTAGCATGTTTTTGGAATGTGGGAGGTAACCGGAATACCTGGAGAAAACCACGCATGCAAACTCTACACAGAGGTGGCCGAGGGTGGAATTGAACGCTTGTCTCCTATCTGTGAGGTCTGCGCGCTAACCACTTGACCACCGTGCAGTCTTGTTCCATTCAATTAAATGTAATATTTTTGCTATTGCAATATTTACAACCACGTTTTTGTTGAAAATTGCCCCCCAAAACCGTTGCTCCTGATGCTACATTTCAATTTTCCTTCAGTTTTCCTACCGTGGGATTATGCAGTCACGAAAAGATCATATTTTTGGGTAAAAACGGAACACCTTCCGACTGCAACTTCTCATGCTTGCAGAGCACACGCTGAGAGTGTGTTGAAACGTGCACGTGAAGCTGTCCAAAGCTGTTGTCAAGTCATGGCAATCGAACACGGTGGCTTTTCCTGTTTGCTGAAGCAACAAAAATGAACAGCGCCGCTAATCTGCAGTGTTTAAGTCTCAACCACACACACAGACACAGGCTCCTCTTATGGTGTAATGGGCTCAGTATCTCCTGTTAGCTAATACGACAGCTTTGCTAATCGCAACCGAGACGTATGCGTCCCTTCTCGGTAATAAGCACCGCTGAAAAAGGCTTGTCATCACCAGGAGACGGCAGCTGCTAATATGCCAATTCCTGCTATAGGTAGTACCTGTTATATCGCTCACCCTGGCTGACCTTTAAACAACGTATCTGCGGTTACATGGCCGCAAACTCAGCTTTAATCAACAACATAGAAATGATGATCATGATTCAGGGTCTCTTTAGGAGCCAATCGATGACCTGCGTCAGACTCCACCACAGCGGTAGGAAAAGGCTGTTTGTGTGCGCATGTAGCATGAACCCCATCACGGATGGCCTGCAGGTCGATAACGGCACCCGCTAAATGAACGAACGGAGGGAATCGCTCTGAATCCGACCAAGCGTTTGACACCTCCTCACACCGCTTTGATGGACCTAAGATCAATACTACCCGCATCAAATGTGCGTCCATGAACAGTCTTTCCTCACGCAACACTCATGAATACGGCGGTCTTATCTCCGATGTCTACTCCGCGTATTGTACATTCCCGAGGAGCTCATCCTGTTCCCCCATCCCCATCCCAATGCTGATAATACCGGACATCCCCGGAGGTGAGAATACAATAACTCGTCCTCAGGCTGCGCTCGATAGGTCGGGTTATATGTCCAGAAGAGATCTGGCGGACAAAACGCTCTGGGATTATCGCCATCCTTTTACCGGCCGTAATCTGTTTTTGATCACGACTGACTTGCGGGGAATATTGAATTAACGGCCATCCGGGATCGGCTCCAGCTTGCCGTGACCGCTCGTGATTAGTGATTTCGCAGTGGAGTTGACACATGGATGGATTTTGCATTGCCACTGTTTGAACCGTCCTATCGATGTTCAGTGGCTGAGACGGTCTGCAGCAGACGTCATCGCCTAAATTGCATAATTGGCCGTGATGCATTTGCTTGTAATTGTAATGTATGCTGTAGAAGAGAGGAATAATGCTGTGGGGGACAAAATGTGATTGAAGAACAGTTTAGAGCAGGGGTGGGCAAACTTTTTGACTCGCGGGCCGCATTGATATGACAAAATTTACGGGGGGGGGGGGCAGACTATATATTTTACACGTAACAGTCTACCTGGTATTATTGTATCTGTAAAATTATTATTTATTATTTTATATTTATATTTAAATATTTTAAAAATAATTAAATATTATAATAATTACAATAAAATTAAAATAATAATTATTATATTATTATTATGTAAAATATGCAAATATAACAATAATATTATATATAATTAATATAATAATTAGCATTAATATAATAATTATAATAATCATAATAGTTCTAATAATAATTATAATAATCTAATAATAATAATTATTATTATTATTATTATGTGCTTGTGTCCCTTTTTTCAGGAGCACTTTGTAAACAACAGACCATGTCAAAAAACAAAATTGATAAAACCATCAAAAGGTTGGCTCAGGCCATGATGCCAGGTTGTATGTTGAGTTTAAATGAAATACTTTGGAAAGATTGGGCGGGCCGTATTCAAACACTTGGCGGGCCGGATGTGGCCCCCGGGCCGTAGTTTGCCCGCCCCTGGTTTAGAACTTCAAATGAACTTCCATCTGGAAGGGCCCACAGAAACACCTGCTGCGCGTTGAGAAGAGCAATACGTGCTTTTAAGCCCACACGTATTAAGATTTTGCACTTTGTTTGGCTGTCCTTGAAAGCACCACAGTAATGAAACCTATGCTTGCTTTCTCTGATGCTGTCACATCTTTAGAATTTTACCAATTAGAAGACACACTGGGCTCCATGGTGTCCAAGTGGTTAGTGCACAGACCACACAGCTAGGAGGACCCGGGTTCGATCCCCCCCCTCGGGCATCTGGGTTCTATTACCATGAGTTTGCATGTTCTCCCCGTGCATGCGTGAGTTTTCTCCAGGTACTCCGGTTTCCTCCCATATTCCAAAAACATGCTAGGTTAATTAGCGACTCCAAATTGTCCATAGGTATGAATGTGAGTGTGAATGGTTGTTTGTCTATATGTGCCCTGTGATTGGCTGGCCACCAGTCCAGGGTGTACCCCGCCTCTCTAGCCCGAAGACAGCTGGGATAGGCTCCAGCATACCAGCGACCCTCGTGAGGATAAGGAGTAGAAAATGAACGAATGAAGATGGACTGCTGTTTTTTTTAACTTCAATCCCAGGAGGCACCTCAGTATCCAAAAGTCTAGATTTGTCGGCAGTCACTTTTGTAAAAATAATATCCAGAGGGAGTTCTTATTAAACATTAACCATAGCTTAGTTGGCAACACTGATCCCTCCTGCTACATGTTCTTATTCTCTGTTGTGTATGAGGTGTGGTAACAATGACACAGACAGTTCCATTAAATGTGTAGTGAACAGTCAAATACCTAGAATGATTTTTTTGCTATTTCAAAATGATCCCAACCTATAATTTGCAGTCTCCCGCTTACTCGAGTGTCACTTTCACTTTCGATAACAACCCATCTTGGCATCCTTAAAAATAAGAAACAACAACAAAACACTGAAGATACTTAAGTACTTCAGAAAAGAGTACCAATATTCCTCTACTCTGTATATTAGTTATTACAACCTGTCTTGGCAGTACACTGAATTAGTTGTTCAAATCCATAAACAGTGTGACTACTACACAGCACTCAAAGGATTCTCATCGCCCATCACTCGCCTTAAAGGTCACCCCCTCATTTTTGATTCACAGTTGATCTATTAATTCACACACCCGTGACTAAGAAGCGATTGTTTGATGGACGGGCGGGGGTGTTTCTTCTCCTGTCTCTCATCATGCTGGGTTTAATTTAAAGGCTTTTGATTACACCCTGGAAAAAGATGAGCTGTACCAGCAGACAATTACCAGGCAAACGCGTGTCCGTCCCAAAATGTCCTGATATGATTGTATGACTCTCACGTGCTTCATTTTTAATGTTGAGCTTTCAGGCTTTGAAAAACATTGGATGATAATGAGGAGTTAACGATAATGAGGCGTTGTGTGTTTCCCCTTTATTTAGTCTCTTGCTGCTGTTTGTTTATCCACTCCTGATCAACATTTTAAGACCAGTTGAAAAATTGCAAGAATTTAAATTTTTCACTGTTGGACTGTAAGGAGGTTCTAAGTAGAGCTTCAAAGTACCAAAAGAAAAAATGGGAGAGAGACAAAAAGTATTTCGGTAAGCAAGTAACCGTTCAACTGAAATAGGCTGTTCATCAGCTGATTTAAAAACGTGTGCCGTGCTTCATTTCCGAATATTGATTGAATCGATAGATGACCTTTTACAGGGGACCTATTACGCTTTTTTTTCCCATGTTTCTGACCTATAAATGTAGTTAGAATGTTGTATTCTCGTGTTAAACCATGCCAACGTTTCAGATAATAAGGTTTGCGCATTTGGAAGTGAGTCCGGAAAGAAGTTTGGGATGGTTCAAAATGCTCTGTTTCAGAAGGCGTGGTAAAAATGTACTTTTGTGATGTCACAGAAGGGCAGGTAAGTCAAGGGAATCAGCCATGAAATTAAAACAGACCATTTTCACAGGAACCACGAAATCCAGGAAATACAGCTGGAATAGGTGTAGATTCTGAAAGATCTAGAAAGCATTATGTGCTTTTTTGTGCTACTGTGTGTAGCTGCTCTATAGAAGTCCACAACACTCAATACAAAGAGCAGAGAAATGAGGATAATAGGCCCCTTTAATTGATGTTAGATGAATATATCTCGTCCTGAATGGAAACTTTGCTGAACACAGATTGATGTAGTTGGATCGCAGGAATATAAATCGATGCATAAATGGATTGTTAAACTCCTGCGTCTGATGGTTATTGGACTACACTGGGCACCAGTAACAACCTTCACTTGGGCCGAGGATTGGATCTCTAGATTGGACCACTAGATTTTGTTGTTCCACAACCCTAAGGATCTTCTAAGAAGTTCCAAATGACTTACTGCGTCCAAAGTAAAGTAAAGTTCTGAAACTCTAATTCGAACGTCAAGATCCAACAGTGCAAAATGTAAATTCAGTAAAAAGTTTGGATGGGGAGTATATAATGATAGCATGTATTCTAATGTGTCATTAAAAGTGTTTATTCACTACAGCTGCAATCTGCCGAAAAAGCCTTCAAATGTACCTTGCTTTAAAATGTGTGCGGCCTCTTGGCATTTCCTGTTATGGTCCAGGTGTGTTGCAAGCGGAGGCCCTGAAGGAGGAGAATGACTCGCTGCGCTGTCAGCTGGACGCCTACAGAAACGAGGTGGAGCTGCTGAAGCAGGAGCAGGGCAAGAACCAACCGATGAGGAGCGAGGAGGACAGCACGCACAGTCAGCAGCTCAGCTTCCTGCAACAAGCTCTGCAAGGCATGCAGAAGGTAAACAGGAAAAGTACTCCAAAAGCACTGGGAGGTCATAATATTAGGTACACCTGCGATAGCCACTGGGATAAAACACTGGATACAAAATAACAAAAGAACTGTATGACATGGGTTTGAATTTAAGGTTGCTAATTGGTAATGGTAATGGTTTTATTTCATTTGAACATGCATCGGATTACAATTGAATGCATCACATAATCAGTTCCCAGTTCCACATGTCTGAAAGGAGTAGGAAGAAGCAAAGCTTATTAAATCCTACCCCTCCATCTGGTACTTTTACAATCAATAACTGTTATATTTGTTCACTTCCTGCTTTCCTAATATGGTTTAAGGTTTTTATTTTATTTTTATTTTAATTCATTTAGATTTTTAAAATTAACACATTTTATCCAAGAGGAGACTGAGGGCAACCATGTTCAGACTTCGGTGCGTAAAACTACAGAGGAACCTTGGTTTGCATCATTAATGAATCTGTACGTTAACTGAATCCCATAAGAAATAATGCAAATCCAATGGATCCTTTGCAGATACTTAAAAACATGCCAATAATAATCACGAGATGTGGCAGTGAGCTTCACACCACCTTCGTGTTTTGCCATGAGTTATTTCTTGAATTTTTTTCTTACCTTTGTTATTATCTTTCTTTAGTAATGGTAATGGTTTTAACATGCATCATATTACAATTGAATGCATCACATAATCAGTTCACAGTTCCACATGTCTAAAAGGAGTAGGAAGAAGCAAAGCTTATTAAATCCTACCCCTCCATCAAGTTGTTTGTTTGTGTTTTTGTAATCACATAGCGAAGTATGAGGTGATATTCTTTGTAGCACTTTGAGATTTATGTAATGTAAATTGCAATGTAAATAAAATGTATTATTATTATTATTATTAATCCATTCCATAGTTTGATTCCACATACTGAAATGCTATGGCTAGCATAACGTAGTCCTAGCATAGAAGTGTTTCAAATGTACTTCTTCCCTGAGATCATATTTCTCTGAAAAATCCTTTCACTTTCATTATGATGTATAAACCTTAAAGTAACGGGTATGTTTTTGTTGTTGCTTTTTTTAAATAGGTCTTCGAAAAGCACATCTGCGTGAATATTATGTCTGTTTTTCATCTGGCTATCATCACCGGTCCTCATGCTGAAAAAGAAGAGAATCCATTCATGTCCCGCTGTTCATGTCTGCTTGCAGAGTAATTACCTTTTATACTGAAGGCCTGAATTGATTCAATCAATTGGATGGCTATAAATTGGGCGCGTCTCCTCGCCGGGGCGTCCACGTGTTGCGATCAAGCATGCCCATCTCGCTCCAACCCCTCCCTCCTTGTGAATTAGCGAGCTCCCGTTGCACAAAAGCACTCAAAGACCCCCTGCATCTCTCGCCAAAACATCTCGTCAACGGGATTGGCGCCGCGGGAGGCCCACCTTTTTCATCTGCCTACGGCGGGTAACTTCAGAGGGCGAGCGCGCGATAAGAATATTTGTCAGCGATAAAGGAGGAATCCCAAATGACATTTCATTGTGTCGTTTTGTACGCCTTGGTTGTTTGCAATCAAACACTTGCACTTATTGCTCTTCTTTCAACAGGCTGAAAAAGATGCTTGTTTTCCTCACCTTTTGATGCAATTCACTTTCAGATGTTGAATATCATCCATACAAAAGATTGTCGGCGGGTTGTCGCGCCGCGTGATTACTGATGTCACCGTCTGTTTGTTTGTGATGCAGCAACTCCTGAAGATGAGGGAGGAATTAAAACAACGAGAGGCCGAGCTGGACAAGAGTCTGGAGGACAAGCAGCAGCTCAAGCATCAGGTCCAGAACCTCAAGGAAGGACTGCAAAACCTGCAGAAGACCCAGGTGACACACACACACGAAGTATAAATAAACAAAAAAGGACAGCGCAAGCTACTTAAGTCTCACAAAAATAGCTCCCTCATTTGAATAGATTCATCCAAGATGTGCCAAATATGGCTGATTGCTTACATTTGCAGCACACTCACTTTGTGTTCTAATGTTCTAGTTTCCCTCCCAATGAGCTCCGCTACTGCTTTTTTTTTAAGGTGCAGTATAATAGACTGTAATTGCCCTATACTTTGCTATTAAATGAGCCAAGTCATTGGCCTACATCCATCTTTTCAAGTCTGTTGCGCATGTAACCAAGCTATTGCTGTATAGTGACTAATAGTGTGTAATGACACCCAGGGGGCGCTGTTTAGCTGTTTTTATAATTTCATCAGTCATTTTCATTCATTCATTCATTTTCTACATGCAAGAACATGCAAACTCCACACAGAGATGGCCGAGGGTGGAATTGAACCCTGGTCTCCTAGCTGTGAGGTCTGTGCGGTAACCACTTGACCGCCGTGCCGCCCTAATCGGTCATCTTTTGCTTCTTAATTTCAAAACATATACATCAACATTGTATTGGCATTAGTCCAACTTAACATGGAAGTCGCCATTGACGCAGCAACATGGCCTCTTTTCATCATTCATTCATTTTCTACCGCTTATCCTCACGAAGGTCGCGGGGTTGCTGGAGCCTATCCCAGCTGTCTTGGACTGGTGGCCAGCCAATCACAGGGCACATATAGACAAACAACCATTCACACTCACATTCATACCTATGGACAATTTGGAGTGGCCAATTAACCTAGCATGTTTTTGGAATGTGGGAGGAAACCGGAGTACCCGTTGAAAACCCACACATGCACGGGCGCCGTGCAGCCATCTTTTCATCACTTCGGCATCAAACATAAAATTTTATTGCTGTTTAATCTTTTCAGAAATATGTATCATACTTACTGAGATGTTATATAATACGTATAGCAGATAAAATGTATGATTTAGAGATGTCAACTATCATAGTAAAGCCAGTACTATTTTCCCATATGGAAAATGACAATTATTAAAATGATTGTATTTTCAGGAACATTGTCATACATACCTGCTTTGACGTTGCTCAAGACCAACCGCTACTCTAAAACACAACTGCAGACGTTGTTTAGTAGCTTCACTAAAAACCTAAAAACCATATCAAACCGCAAGTTTGATATGGATGCTGTATGGTATCATGTACCCAGAAAAAATTATTACGTTTGATTCATGTTCATGTTAAAGGTTAAATAACTGTTAATAGTTATCCTCCCTATCCGTGTGGAAGTGGTAAGTTTTTGGCTATTTAAGTTGAAAGGAAATAACTTGAAGGCTACCGTTTAGGTCGCTAGCTCTCTAGTTTGCGAGTTAGCATGCGTCTCAAGACCCTGCAGTTGCGCAATATGTTGTAAATAAAAAGAGTATAAATGTGACTATAGTCGTGTTTTGTCATGTCTACAGGGCTCTAATAATGCTTTGTTCATTTTAATCTGAAAAAAATCATTTGTCTACCCACCAACTATATGTGCTTTCTTAACTTTTTATTATTATTATTATATTTATTTATTACTGATTGATTGATTTTCTTTATTCTTGATTTGTTTATTTATTTTTCATCTTATTTTGTGTAGAAAAATAAAAAGTAAGATATTTGAGAACAGTGGAATGTTTTATCAGAGCTTTTCTTGTAGAAAATCAGAACCAAAGCAAAGTTTATTAATATTTCCGTTATTAATAAATGCGTTTTTTTTTTTTTTGTTTGTTTGTTTTGGAAAGCCTGATGCGGCCCAGTCTCAGCCAGACCCGAGCTCCAGTGGCCCCCAAGTAAATTGAGTTTGAGACCCCTGAGACTCCTTTAAAACATTTCCTAGATCCAGACAGTGATCAGGATCACGCCCAAAATTGTATCAGTTCTTCCATATCCCAATTCCGACACTTGAAAATTGAATCCAAATCCAATCAGGAAAGGCCCTTCCAAACACAATGTAACTATTAGTCTAACTTAACATACTGCAGCTATTGTTGTGTCATGTATCACACTTACACATACATTACGGTTAGCAGAGGAAATTAACATTTTAAAGCTGTATTGTCAAAGAGCTACAACAAAATAAAATGGACAAAACAATACGACAATAAGTGAAAATAACAGGAAAGGGTCTTGTTATTGGAGACCCCCGACCTGAAGGTGTTTTGATGTTTTCCTGAATGTCAGATTTGATTATTTTTCCATCCTAATTGAGTGGAATGCAGCAAACAACAACATCATTAGCTATGCCGCTAAACTCGGGTTGGCTGTCATCAGTCCTGCTCTGTCACGGGATCACCTTTTGTTACTGACGCCGCCGCCATTGAGACGTGTTTCCCATCTAAACCGCCACGATATCGATCTAGGGAGCCGAGTCTGTTGCTCGATTTGGTGTTGCTGCTGCTGGCTCATATTCCCAACCCCCCGCCCCCCCCCCCCACTGCTAATGTCCATGAGAGGAATGGCTTCCATTAAAGGAAGGCTGGGAGATATTACAGACAACACTTGGATCCGGTGGATTTTGAGCAGGTCTCCTTCTTTTTCGATCAAGCCCATTGACAGGTTTGCCAATACCGTGTTGCCTGTGATGCGTTTTTATAATAAATGCACCCCCCACCGTGAAATATGCTAATTAAATTCCTGTGTAGGGGGCAAACATGAATCGTGAGAGGCAGCCTCATTAAAGTCAGACAGAAAAATCCATTTCTGTGCACACGCTTCCCTGAAGATTAGCGCCACTTGTTGAGTGATTTGTCATGTCGAGGAGATCTTTTCCAGCAATCGACACCCCCCCCCCCCCCCCCCCTCACTGTTCCCGACAACAGCCTGCTGTTATTACACATTATCAGGGGGGAGGAGGTTGATACTGAGGCTCCTTATGAAGTATCGTTCTTACCAAATATATATCAGATCATAAGTATTGATATGCTATGCAAGTGTTCTGCAACAGCAGTTCGGTGAATCCCGTTCGTAAGTCTGTTGTACTGCAATTGGATTTGTTCCATTCAGAGACGAAGAGGTTTTGTATTGATCGGCCATGTTTGTTTGTGCCTGCTTAACTGCCCAAAACAACTTCAGTGCAGCTTTGTAGCTAAGGAATAACTCTTCAACCTGATTTGGATGCTGGTTTTTGAGTCTAATCTATCCACTAAACCAGGTCCAACTTTGTGTATGCACGATGCGAGTAGTGCATGTGTGGAGACTGATGCTCTTTTTGCTACCTTTGCTGAGAATCTTCAAGCTACGTTTGTTAAAGTGGACCTATCATGCTTATTTCTCTGCCCTTTGTATTGAGTTGCAGATTCCTATAGAGCAGCTAAACACAATAACCAGCATGGAAATCTTTAGAGATCTTCCAGAACCTGTACCTATTCATGCTGTATTTCTTGGATTCCGTGCCTGCCGCAAAAATGGTCTGTTTTCATTTATTTCACCCACGGCCCGTCTCCAGGCACGCCCACTCCACTGTGGTTGGTCAAACTACCATTTTGGTTGGTGCATTACAAGGTTGCTGCGTTAGTGTACATTTACAGTGGACATTTACAGCGAATACACATTACGCCCATAATTCATATTGTCAATCAGAATTTGATGCAAGTACTGTGGTACCTTGTTTTTGTACGCCACATTTTTCATATGTAAAATAATAATAATACATTTTATTTTCTAAAAACTAAAGTCACTTTATATGCAGTAAAGTAAAAGAATACAGGACATGTAGATTTAAAGTGAGAACAACTAAGCAAAAAATGGTACGCCCCAGGTACGGTGTTAGCCATTGAGGGCGGGGACGGGAGGTTGGTGAAGGGGACGGTTTGGGGAGTGAAGGTGGAGGAGGTCAGTGAGGTAAGGGGCGGAGCGAGGTCATGTAATGCTTTGCAAGTAAGTAGCAGGATTTTAAACTTGGGTAATTGGACAGGAAGCCAGTGGCGGTTTTGGAGGACAGGAGTGATGTGGTCTCAAGTGAAGGGGCAGAAGAGTTGTGAAGTACTGAAGGTTATTCAGGGTTTTACTTGGAGGTCTGTAGAAAATGCCGTTGCAGTAATGAAGTCTGGTGGTGATGAAAGCGTGAATGGGGGTTTCTGCAGTAGAAAGGGAGAAGGAAGGGCGAAGTGGGACGATGTTTTTTAGATGAGAAAAGGCAGCTCGTGTTATCTGGCTGATGTGGTGTTCAAAGGAGAGGGTGCTGTCAAGGAAAAGGCCAAGATTTCAGACTTGAGGTGAAGGATTAAGGGCGGTATCGTCGATGAGAAGGGAAACGTTATTGGCTGTATTGGTGAGGGATTTTGGACCAATTATGATGATATCGGATTTGTCACAGTTTAATTGGAGAAAGTTAAGCTGCATCCATGATTTTATTTCCGAGAGACAGGAGGTGTGTTGGATTTGGTGGAACTGAAATCCATGACGGCGGATGATGCTACCAAGCAAACACAGCATGAAGAGGAGGGGGCCACGCACCTGTCCCCGGGGAACACCTTGGTTGATGTGTGTGAATTGATGAGTCCGTGAGGTATGACTGAATCCAGATGAGTGTTCCAGTGATGCTGAGCGTGGATGAGAAGCGAGAGAGGAGGATGCTGTGACTGATGGTGTCCAAGGCTGCAGTGAGGTCTAAGAGAATAAGGATGGTGAGGAGGTCAGAGTCTGAGGCAATGATAAGGTTGTTTGTGATTTGGAGAAGGGCTGTTTCTGTACTGGAGTGTGAGCGAAACGGTTCAACTGGATTCTTTGAATTGAGATGGATGTTTATCTGGCTCGGACCTGGATTTTGGAGAGGAATGGGAGGTTGAACAACAGGTTCCTTCAGAATGTGGGCGATGGCAGCTAGTTTCAGTGAAGGAGGGACAGAAAAAGTGGTGAGGACGATATTTACCATTGATGTGATGAGGAGGGAAATGGTGGATTTGATGAGGCGGGACCAGATCGAGTACGCAGATTGAGTTGTTTGTGCCTTTTAAGGTGGATGAAATGATGGCATTTTGGGCCGCATGGTGGTCGAGTGTTTAGCGTGCAAGCCTCACAGCTAGGAGACCCGAGTTCAATTCCACCCTCGGCCATGTCTGTGTGGAGTTTGCATGTTCTCCCCGTGCATGCGTGGGTTTTCTCCGGTTTCCTCCCACATTCCAAAAACATGCTAGGTTAATTAGCCACTCCAAATTGTCCATAGGTATGAATATGAGTGTGAATGGTTGTTTGTTTATATGTGCCCTAAGATTGGCTGGCGACCAGTCCAGGGTGTACCCCGCCTCACGCCCAAAGACAGCTGGGATAGGCTCCAGCACCCCTTGCAACCCTCATGAGGAAAAAAACTATGAATGAATGGCTGCAAAATATAGTTATGTGATGTTTCTTCCGGGAAAATTGATTCTTTTTTTTTTTACGATTGGTGAAAAGTAGTCAAAAAAATCTTTGAATGTTTCTCCTCTCTTACGATAACTCCAAATCAGTTATTTTTGCCCGAGCTGAGCTTGAGTAGGTGTGTTTTTTTTTCCCCTCAAGCTGCTCCACCACATGCATGACTTGAGTTTTTACACCCATTGTCTTTCCTGATGCAACCCTCGTGTTTATGCAGGCTTGGGACCAATACATGAGACCCCCAGTGGCTTTTAAAAGGCAGCAGCGTATACTACTAAAATGTACACCTAAACGAAAACCTAGCTTATCTATAATTAAAAGAAGACGAGCAGTGTCAACACCGGTTTATTACTGTCACCCCTAATAAACTGCAAGGCTTACTTTATAACTAATTTTACAACACGGAAAATGCTACCAAATGAAATCCTTATTGGAACACCTCAGTGCATTTACTCTTTGCTAAAGCAGGCAGGCCGCACTCCCAATATGGGAAAAAACATTCATTCATTGTCTACCACTTATCCTCACGAGGGTCACTGGGGTGCTGGAGCCTATCCCAGCTGGTGAGAGGCGGGTTACACCCTGGACTGGTCGCCAGCCAATCACAGGGCACATATAGACAAACAACCATTCACACTCACATTCATACCTATGGACAATTTGGAGTTGCCAATTAACCTAGCATGTTTTTGGAATGTGGGAGGAAACCGGAGTACCCGTAGAAAACCCACGCATGCACGGGGAGAACATGCAAACTCCACACAGAGATGGCCGAGGGATTGTGAAGTCTGTGCGCTAACCACTGGACCACCGTGCAGCCACATTCGACATTAATAATGAAATAAAATACATAATACATTGCCGTCATGTGGACATACAAACTATAAGTAATACTAAAGAATACAGCAGAATACTTCATTTCTAACAAAACGAATCGTTGGAAACGTTTAAATGGTTGTTCTTCTATATGTGCCATGAGACTGGCAACCAGTCGAGAGTGTACATAACTCTCTCCCGGTGTCAGTATCCCTGGTGGTGCCCTGATGTGTATTAGTTATTTGTTGACATTATATCCACTGGCATCCCAGTGCAAGCCATTGTCTTTCACATTATGCTGTGTTCACATGTTTCTAATGTGTTTCAGCTGGAGCGATCCAAGCAAGATGATCGAGTCGGCGGCGAGGAGGCTGCTAATCAAACCAATGTAAGTGTGGGAAAAAGGTTGACCACCCCCATTCTTCCTCCTGCCTGAAATGACATGTTGTTATAGCAGCCACCGCCGTGCATCTGTCACCAAAATAATCAGCCTGGACCAAAACTGGGCCAAAATACCGACCGGTGCTGCTCGCAGACACGGCTTGTCACCAGAGCCTATAGGACGTATAATATTATACATTCTTTCACCTGTTTCTTTTTTTTTTCCTCTGCCACCTGTCACAGATAGGAAATATGCAGTTTGATCACCATCTTTACAAGTATAGTGGTGTGTGTGTGTGTGTGTGCGCACATTTCATCACACCATCAGCAGAGTAGCTCCAGGCGAAGTACCCTCCTCGCCTCATTATCCTCATCCTCATTGTTGCCTCCACGTATGAAAATGTGCCACCACCGCTGCTCCCTCCACTTTATTCCATGTTTTGATTGCCTCCTTGTCGTGCTCCGTACCTATTGAAGCAATAGTAAGGTGTATGTGTGTTTATAGGAGATGGTGTCCTGCAGTCAGGAGAGGGAAGGACCAATCCAAAAGAAGCAGACAAGTCCGGTCCACTCAGAGAGAGAAGCGCTCCTCGTCGGTAAGACCTAACTAGTCGATGTTGTCATGACGTTCCCTAAGTGGAATCTCCAAAAGTGGTGCAATTCGGGGTTCAATTTACATTTTCTGGAAAAGTACACCAAACATGATGGAAATGTGTGACAATAACCATAGAACAGGGGTGGGCAAACTACGGCCCGGGGGCCAAATGCGGCCCGCCAGTTATTTTATTAGTAGTATTAGTTAGTATTTCAACTTTTAATATGTCTTATTCAGTTAAAAAAATGTAAAGTTACATTTTGTAGTTTAAGGGAAATGAGGACATATAGCTGATAGTATGACACTTTTACAAATAAAATTAGACTAATAATTCAAGGCGGACTGTTAGAATTATGAGCGTAAAATAGTGTGTGTGTGTGTGTTAAATATAGGCTCTGGCCCCCCGCACAATTTTGTTAACTCAACGCGGCCCACGAGTCAAAAGGTTTGCCCACCCCTGCCATAGAACCATAATTTGGCGCTCATGTGATACTTGGATGTCACTTGGATCCAACCTGTTTATGTGTACTTTATTTACCTTTTAGCATGACAATGACACCCAGCATGCAGGGTCAAGCTATCGCTTCTACTCCCGAACCACTGGACACGAGAGGGTGGAAATTTGGCAAAACATGGACCTTGACTGTACTGTCTTTGCTATTATTTTTTATTAATAAATACACCATATGGTGGCACTTATTAAACCGTAAAGTTTCATGTTGGATGGATGTGAAATTTCTCAGATCAAAACACCCAGTGGAAATTTGATCTGTTGAAAAACATGGTTGCCATCAAGGAAGGTACCTTTGCAGGATTTAGGTACTTCTTGGCCGTACGTGTGTGTATGTATTGCAATTCCAAAAAGGATGCAATATGAAGTTAAGGTTTGTCATGCTGATAGACTCCTATAGAAAACGATTGCAGTGCTTTTTTATAAGGTTAAATACTAGCTATTTTTAAAGATGACTTTCTACAGCCACTTTAGAATGTGGTTGAAAAGCTTTTAAAAAATATCTCTGAAGTACTCGAGTGACCTTGCAGCATAATTACAGACAGCAGATGCAGATTTGTAGATGGAATTTATATAAGTCTTAAAATGAGGATTAACAGATAGCATATTGCTTCTATTTCTAATCGTTTTCCCTCCATTTATCTTGAAATGAGTTATTTAATGCACCCAGGCTGCGCTGTGTCTTCACTTGCTATTGGCTGACTGGCTGCAGGGTGACAGAAAGCGTTTTGGTGGACACGTTACATCTTGCTTTTTCAACAAACGTCCACAGTATGTCTCCTGATGCTCATAGGTGGACGGTATATAAGCAGAGAATGCTTGTATGATCATTCCCATAGCCCCCCCCCCGTTAGCAGCCAGCAGATGGTTAGGCTCAGTCAGGGGAGAGGTTGTCTTTGACGAGGCCTTGGCGACAAAGCCGTCGTTAAACATTCACTCTAATCCCATCTTCAGTGAGAGAGTAGGTGGTGGACACGCTGGTGCCACAAACCTCCTATAGATATCTACACATACTGTACTGCAGCTCTCACATAATGTGTGACGTTTTCTTTATTCCTCAGGGATCATCTCCACGTTCCTGCACGTGCACCCCTTTGGAGCCAGCATTGAGTACATCTGCTCTTATCTGCAGCGCTTGGACACCAAGGTACATGCAGCACACATAACACGAGAGTTAATATGAGCTAGCTAACAACGGACTCCATGGGAAATCTATATTTTGACACTAAAGCGCCAACGGTGTTCCTTTTGCATAACTGACTTGTATATTAATCAAGCGACAGCGATATTGTTATTGTAGCAGCTTACCTGAAAAACAATATTTACCAGGCAGGCTAACACGACGCCTGAGTAGCCGCTTGTTTTAGCGTCATTCACAGTCAGATGAGTGGATACCTCCGCTGTCAATTTCGCTACAAAGACCCAATAAGATGCTCGTTTGCCTTCAGCATTTTTTACCTGAGGACTGGAGCACACGTCTTGTGCTGGAAGACACGGCCATGCCAAGGAGAGCGGACATCGTAAGAGTTGTCGCTGTGTCTATGACGCTCTTGTTGATGGAACTAGGAAAGAAGTTTAGGTAGTATTTGAAATCATCAAAATACGGTACTGCAACTATTTCATGTTATCATCACCGCGATGGCTACACAGCGGTCGAGCGGTTATCGCTCACAGCTAGGAGACCCGAGTTCAACTCCGGTTTCCTCCCACATTCCAAAAACATGCTAGGTTAATTGGCCACTCCAAATTATCCATTGGTATGAATGTGAGTGTGAATGGTTGTTTGTCTATATGAAGAGCTTGCAACCAAAAGGCGCTAAATCCATTTTGACTGATTTCGAGAAAATCAATGATTTTTAACTGCACACATATCAATCTATTTGGTCATCAAGTCTATATTGCAAATGAAAGAGCTATCAATATAGGTCATGAAAATGCATGCTATAAAAATCCTGCACACACCATGTATTTTATATATTTTTTTTAATTAATTTTTTTTTCGGATTTAGCGCCTTTTGGCTGAAATAAATTTGAAGTCACCTTTAACTTCTTCAATGGCATTGTTGTAAAAGAATGTAAGGTGCTTTAATGTGCTATGCTAATAAAATAATTACAACACAGAAGCCATTCTCAACATACAATACAAAATAATAATTATTAATTAAATTAATAAAAATGTTATTAAAAGCAGTGCTCATATTTGACTGCACCATGAAGGTGACAGTGACAAAAATCATCTCATTACAAACTCTTTACATTGTATGTTTTTTAGTACAAGTAAAATAATGTTTCTCATGAAAGTTGGAGGTGTCAAGGTAGAGACATGCCTTTTATGGCGTAAAAAAACTTCCATGGTACAGAATACTGTAAAAACACAATTTGTGTTCTCCTGAATTGCATAACATACTGTAACTATCATACGTGTACTTAATGTACACAAACAAAACAGGTTGTGCACTGATACTGGCTTTCTGTATGTGCAGTGCCAATTGTATTCTTCTCTCTGATTGGTCAGATTATCAATAGATGGGAAACTTGGGCCAATCAGAATAAAGAATAAAGAAAGGGATTTAGCGCCTTTTGGTTGAAATCTGAAATGGAAATAGCGCCTTTTGGTTGAAAGCATAAATTTCATATCTCTTTTTTATATTTTTTAAAATGATTTCAAGACCAAAATATGTGATTTGGATACACATGACAGAGATCTATTAAACTCATGAAAAACATGCAACTTAGTGAAAATTGGATTTAGCGCCTTTTGGTTGCAAGCTCTTCATATGTGCCCTGTGATTGGCTGGCCACCAGTCCAGGGTGTACCCCGCCTCTCGCCCGAAGACAGCTGGGATAGGCTCCAGCACCCCCGCGAAGGATGACTGTACAAAGACGTATTTCATTTCACTTTTGGTGGTGATCCGCTTGCATTGGCAGTGAGTAGCAGCGGATGGCGGTTTACTGTGAAGTGAAATAATGCCACCTGCGAGACTGGAGTGGCAGACAGCTTGTTATGCATGCTGATATAGCTTTTGTTTTGCATGTTGTTAGATTGTGCAGGTATGCCTAATGAGAGTATATCCAGTCATTAGGCTGTCTCAGACAGAAAATTAGAAGCAGCAGATAATTGTCCTGTTTCTATGCAAAGAGAAACTACTGCTGGTAACTATCCAAAAGGAATATTGATCCTTGAAAGAAAACATAGAGCCAATGCTGTTTTGTGAACTGTTCATTAGGATATGTCTTATAATTGCATCCAGCTTGTTTGTGCAACAAGTCGATGTTTAGTAATGTGCTTCAGCCTCACTAAAAAGTACAACTTCACAAACTTTCCCAGACACAATTTGTCTCCCTTTTTTTCCTAGCCTTAAATGCCATCCCTGTGTGTGTATGTCTGCGTGTCGATGCCCCCCGTCTGTCTGGTCGGCCCATTTCCCCCAATGCCGGAATCTATTAAAAGCACGTCCTTCATTGCGGCGCATCACAGACGTTCTCGCTTTCCACTCAGTCTGCCCAAAGTGTGGCTGTTTTATCTGCTCTCCAAGTGGCATTTAAGATATGTTATTATTGGAATGTGTGCCACTCACACCTTCAATTGTGACACCATGACCACACAAAGGATGCATGCCGGTCAACTCACTCAATCAAATCCCAGTTACAGTACAGTACCTCATTATTTTCTGGCCCAAAAAACAAGTCAAGTTTTTTTTGTAAGAAATTTTAAGGCATGATCACAGACAGCAGGCTTCACTAGAGGATCATAACACTAAACCGATCCAATCCTTTTGCTGCTCACAGCAGCTGAGGGCATATTTGCATGATAGTTAGTTACAGTGGGGCAAAAAAGTATTTAGTCAGCCACCAATTGTGCAAGTTCTCCCACTTAAAAAGATGAGAGAGGCCTGTAATTTTCATCATAGGTACGCTTCAACTATGAGAGACAAAATGAGAAAAAAAAATCCAGATAATCACATTGTTTGATTTTTAAAGAATTTATTTGCAAATCATGGTGGAAAATAAGTATTTGGTCACCTACAAACAAGCAAGATTTGTGGCTCTCACAGACCTGTAAGTTCTTCTTTAAGAAGCTCCTCTGTCCTCCACTCGTTACCTGTATTGATGGCACCTGTTTGAACTGGTTATCAGTATAAAAGACACCTGTCCACAACCTCAGACAGTCACACTCCAAACTCCACT
Organism: Doryrhamphus excisus; assembly: GCF_037039965.1. Lineage (NCBI taxonomy): Eukaryota > Metazoa > Chordata > Actinopteri > Syngnathiformes > Syngnathidae > Doryrhamphus > Doryrhamphus excisus. The sequence continues at coordinate 1,468,782 of NC_136379.1, forward strand.
ATGGCCAAGACCAAAGAGCTGTCAAAGGACATCAGAAACAAAATTGTAGACCTGCACCAGGCTGGGAAGACTGAATCTGCAATAGTTAAGCAGCTTGGTGTGAAGAAATCAACTGTGGGAGCAATTGTGAGAAAATGGAAGACCTACAAGACCACCGATAATCTCCCTCGATCTGGGGCTCCACGCAAGATCTCACCCCGTGGGGTCAAAATGATAACAAGAACGGTGAGCAAAAATCCCAGAACCACACGGGGGGACCTAGTGAAAGACCTGCAGAGAGCTGGGACCATATTAACGAAGGCTACCATAAGTAACACACTCCGCCGCCAGGGACTCAAATCCTGCAGTGCCAGACGTGTCCCCCTGCTGAAGCCAGTACATGTCCAAGCCCGTCTGAAGTTTGCTAGAGAGCATTTGGATGATCCAGAAGAGGATTGGGAGAATGTAATATGGTCAGATGAAACCAAAATAGAACTTTTTGGTATCAACTCAACTCGTCGTGTTTGGAGGAGAAAGAATGCTGAGTTGCATCCAAACAACACCACACCTACTGTGAAGCATGGGGGTGGAAACATCATGCTCTGGGGCTGTTTTTCTGCAAAGGGACCAGGACAACTGATCCGTGTAAATGGGAGAATGAATGGGGCCATGTATCGTGAGATTCTGAATGAAAACCTTCTTCCATCAGCAAGGGCACTGAAGATGAAACGTGGCTGGGTCTTTCAGCATGACAACGATCCCAAACACACCGCCCGGGCAACGAAGGAGTGGCTTCATAAGAAGCATTTCAAGGTCCTGGAGTGGCCTAGCCAGTCTCCAGATCTCAACCCCATAGAAAATCTTTGGAGGGAGTTGAAAATCCGTGTTGCCCAGCGACAGCCCCTAAACATCACTGCTCTAGAGGCGATCTGCATGGAGGAATGGGCCAAAATACCTACAACAGTGTGTGAAAATCTTGTGAAGAGTTACAGAAAACGTTTGATCTCTGTCATTGCCAACAAAGGGTATATCACAAAGTATTGAGATGAACTTTTGTTTTTGACCAAATACTTATTTTCCACCATGATTTGCAAATAAATTCTTTAAAAATCAAACAGTATGATTATCTGGATTTTTTTTTCTCATTTTGTCTCTCATAGTTGAAGCGTACCTATGATGAAAATTACAGGCCTCTCTCATCTTTTTAAGTGGGAGAACTTGCACAATTGGTGGCTGACTAAATACTTTTTTGCCCCACTGTATCTGACAGTGTCGTCTCAGCACCATTTCAAAATAAAAAAAACATATCTAAGCACTTTTAATGATATTCGGTTTATAAAGGCGCCTCCCACACTCGGCCTATCACTGCCACATGAACCTAGTATATATGCGACGTATCGCTTGTCCAATGCTAGCAGTTTGGTTGCCTCAGAAAACTGTCTGCGTGGCAATGATGTCAACATGTTCCCTCTCATTGTGACTCATTGTTAAAGAAGGAATAAAGTGTGATAGTCTTCTCATGACTTGTTTGTTTGTTGATGCGATGCTGCGTGCGTGAGCGTCTGCTCTTCCCACACGTACTGTACATACACACTTTCTGCATTGCTACACTCATTAGGCAGCCTGCACACATTTGTCACTATGACTGCTGGCTGGAATCCCACAACAACAACAAGTAGTAGAAGAAGGTCCGGTGTGCTTTATCAGGCTGCACCACACATAGAACCATGGTGTGTTCGTGACACCAGCACACACAGGACTTGTCATGTACGGAGGTGGATTATGGGTCTTGACTAATGACCGTACTGCAGGTTGACTTTGATATTGTTCACATTTAATTTTTATTAAACACACTTAAAATCAATGCATCCATCCATGCATTTTCTATGCCGCTTATCCTCACTAGGGATGCAGGTGTATGCTGGAGCCTATTACAGCTGTCTCTGGGCGAGAGGCAGGGTACACCCTGGACTGGTGGCCAGCCAATCACAGGGCACATATAGACAAACAACCATTCACACTCACATTTATGCCTATGGACAATTTGGAGTCGCCAATTAACCTAACATGCAAACCGAAGGAACCGGAGAAATCCCGCGCACGCACAAGTAGAGATTTACGGAGCTGTAAAATATGTCCATTGTTGGTCAATATACACTCAACAAAAATGTAAACGCAACACTTGTTTTTGCTCCCATTTTCATGAGTTGAACTAAAAGATAAATACTTTTACCTCAGTTTCACCTTTTGCTCTTTCATGGAATTTTGAAAAGTTTTTTAACAGCATGAACACACATTGGGTTCTGCGTTCTTGTGGTGTACTAGAGTGACCTATCAGTGCTATGTCTGTTGTCTGTTAGTGTATGTACTACTGCAACCAGTAGAGGGTGTTGTAAAGTCATTTTAGAGGTGACATGTCCAGTCTGGTGCCTGTAACCGTATAGATATAGCCACAACAGTCCTGCACCCGCCCATTGTGTTCTGCACTCTGATTGGTTGTAGATCATCAGTTAATCTCCTTTGTGCACGACTGCCTGTTTGCTGTTGTATGACTGCGTGAGTTACTTAATTTCTTGTGTCCAATCTTGTAAATGGATCAGTAAGATTCTAACAAAATTTTGACTTTGTGTTTAAACAAGAGATAAATGTGAGAAAATGTTAATGCCAGTCTAAGAAAAGTGTATAACATGTGTAGTGAGGGGGGTTTTCAGCCTTAAAACATAATGAAAAATTGTACAAAAAATTGTTGGCTACTTTGCGGATTTTACTTATTGTGGGGTATTTTGGGAACCTATCCTATGAGGTAACACTGTACATGAAAAATGCTGGAGTCTATTCCGGCTTACTCTGGTCGCCAGCCAATCACAGGGCACATATAGACAAACAACCATTCACACTCACATTCATACCTATGGACAATTTGGAGTGGCCAATTAACCTAGCATGTTTTTGGAATGTGGGAGGAAACCCATTATTATTTATTGTGGCCAACCTGAGGCACACCTGTGCAATAACCATGTTGTCTAATCAGCATCATTATATGCCACACCTGCATGGTGGGTGAGTTATGAATTTTGCATGTGTTGTGTGCATTTACATATTTGTTGAGTATATTTTCTTGAATATGCTGCGGGAAAAAAAAAAAGGGCTCCTGGGTCGCATTTTGGACACACACACCTACCTAATGTTGCATCCGCTCATGTTTTTGCAGATCAACCCCGCCGAGGTGGAGGCTCTCCTCTCCAGGCTGCCATGCACCTTCAGGCAAGAGCTGACGGGTGTGGGCGCTAGTCTGGAAAAACGTTGGAACTTCTGCGGTTTCCAAGGCATCAAGAGCACGTAAAAGCACGCATGTGGGGGGAGCGGGACAGCCGAGCTTCCGGTGACCCCCCCCCCCCCGGCTCCTCCTCCACGGCTGCCATGCAACACTGAGAGCGCAATCACCTCCATGGATTCAGGAATGTTTTTACTTGACGCGATGACTCTCTGAAGAGAGAGTCACAGCAGGAATCACTGGATTCATATGTACAAGTGTGACCCGCGCGGTCCCAGCTTTTTCTGAGCCTTTTGCTGGGTGTGACTGACAGAGACTACACAGGGCTACAACCTGCGGGGTCATCAGGGTCGGACAGAACCTCGGAAAACCCTGCAGCCTCCATCCAGTTTTTCTTTTTGTCCTTCCTGGTTTGTAAGATAGATTATTATAAAAAGAAAAAACACAACAAATCATATATTTCTTCATCTTCTGTAAAGGCTGTGAAGAGTTGCATAGAATTGTTGTTATACGCTGTACATGCTTGGATTGTATTTTTGATTATAAAAAGGGAATTTCACTATACGAATGGTTCTTTGTGTTTTTTTTATGTCCATGATACGACAATTTCAACATTAAAAGTAAATCCTAACTGCTATTTAAGAACATGTTTCTTCTTCATCACACCTTTAAGTGTGCCATCTATCCAAAATCAATTGCTGTATTTCTTCAAATTAGTTTAGATAGAATTGAATTGATCCATGGGCATGGATCCTCGGGGAAATTCAAGTTCCAATAACAGCAACACCTTACGGAATATACAAAACAATAGTGGGAAGAGCAGCACTGCACACGGACAGCGGTGGAGCTATGGTGGAGCTATGTAGAGACACTTCAGGTATCAAATTGCGTGTAGCCGTCTCAGCTTGGCCACCCCAATGAAACATTACTGGCTCCGCCACTGCCCGCAGAGTAAACAGATATAAATAATATAGACACCCGTCGGTGTGGTGCAGAGCAGGTCCGCCATCTGGTGCGTCTGGTCTAGGAAAATAGAGCCCATTATGTCAACTATATTGGGTAATACAAGTGTGAAGGTGATTGTAGGGGTGTTATGTCATGTCTGGAGGCTTGTAATGATGTTGAAAACCATATTTAGAAGGTAATGAACATGATAAATATGTTTTAACTATAAACATGTTTCATTTAGAAATCAAAACGCGGAGATTCACAGGCCAGGAACCAATTAACCACATTAAACGAGGGATTACTGTCTGTGCATTAAGTAGTAACACAACGTTACAGCTTGTGGACATCGCTGACGGCCAACAACCACCGCCTCTGTTTGGGCTCGTTGGAGCATCTCTCTGGCATAAACAAGCTAGGACGCTAATGGTGTCTTCTCTTCATGCTGTCAAGCCTTCAGCAGATTGCCATGCAGTTTTTTTTACGGTTTATTTGTGTTGCATAAAGCAACAGGCACACAAGGATGCAACTAATTAAGATTCCCTGGAACGCCGCTCCGCGGCCGCTGATGTCGTCCCTTTTTGACAGGCCCGTTTGTTCATTTAGCGCTATTAGAAGGTGTGAAGCTGCTGAAGAGTGCTTTGAGCAAACACTGTGCTTTGAATGTCACCGTGAAGGGCGAGATTCTTTCTGCTAGGGGGGGATCCATGTATAAACACACCCTCTTCATGCTTAAGATGACTCTAATTGGATGCACGCAAGGTTCCTCTGGGTGATTTCATGATGCTAGAGATAGCCTTAATTACCTTCTCATCTCGTGGTGCTTCCTGATGGCGTCCTCATCTACTTCATTATTACAGCCTCCCTCCAGCGAGCGCCTAATAAGATGCTGTCTGCAGCTTGGGTGACCTAAAATATCAACAATCACCCAAGAAAGCAAATGAGACCAACGCAGAGCGGTGTCACAAAGCTAGAGCCAAACACATTTACATTAGGGTGACAAACAAACCTAAGCTTCCTTTAAGCAGAAATACCTCAATATTGGGAGTAACAGTTTATTAAAAAAACACTAAATTAACACAATTAAAGTAAGCCAAGAAAGGGGGGGTCTCTTGCATTTACCTCTCTGCAAAGGACACACATTTTATCCAGGAGGAGACTGAGGGCCGCTGCAGCAAAGTGGAGACAGTGGAGTATAACACCGCAACAACAGGCTAAGCTAACGTTAGCATTGGTGTTTATATTTTGTTATTTCTAGCCATGTATACTCACATGCATGTTTGGAATCTGCTCGACCAATAAGAAACCAGTAGTGTTTGACGCTTGGACTCGCTCCAGTCACTCCAGAGTAGTCCTGTACAAATAAACTTACATTTTTTCCATAAAAAAACATTTATTTTTGTATGCTTTGTTTCATAATTTCCATAACTCAATGATTCAAGTATGTATGATATAATTATTATTTATAATATATTATTATTTATGATTTTGTTCTTATTTTTAATAATTATTGGATGTGTGTATGGGTCAACAGCACCTCCCTTTGAGCAGAGTTGGAACTGCATCTGAGCTTTTGTTCACCAGTTGTGATTAGCATGACGAAAAGCCACCCATGTTGCTGTGCTTGATGATTGTTACCAGTAACAGCAAACTCTGCCCTTCAGGCATCTTGAAATGACATCTAAGAAAGTGGATGCGGTCTGTTATTAATCCGAGAATTAATCAGATTTCTTCCCATGAGGATTAATATACTGACAGTCAATAGAAACCTTGAGGTAGAAATATATGCATATTTGTACTTGCGCAATAATAAGTGCATAATTTGAAGATTGGTTTTGGAGGGCTTTATAAAGGCCCAAAAAAGGCCAGTATTGTTAGTCCAGTGAACGACTTCATGCCACGTTGTCACGTGAACAACGTCTCCAGGCACTGGATATGGTGGAGACCAGTTTAGGGTACAGTGATTATTGTCAGGCATATGGGCTGTTCCGAACCCACAATCTGAAACCTGCATGAACGCCACAACATGGCAGGCTGTGTTGATAACAGACCGTGTCCAGGGCACCACAGAGTGACAACGCTACATCCGGTTGCAACACTGGTTTCGCCGTATATATATATATATAGTATATATAGCATATATTTAGTAGATTTTGCAGCTGGCTTAATTATTAATTATGGCTTAAGTCTTTACAGACTTGATTTTACACATTTCAAAATTTTATAACATTGTTAGTGCTACTAATAGCTGTGCTAATGTCACCCTGTTAATGCCAATGGCTAACATTATTTTGTTAAAACTAATATTAGAGCAACCCCCCGCGACCCTAGTGAGGACAAGTGAAATAAATAATGAATAATATTAGAGCAGCCATATATTAACTAATATTATATGGCTAAAATGGTTGCTAATGTTACCTGGCTGAGGCTAATTGCTAATACTACGTAGCTAACTCTAATAGCTAATACCGCCTGGCTAACTAATGTTACCCTAATGGCTTATATTACCTGCTGATGACTATTGGCTCATGTTACCAGGATAACAGTAATGGCTAATATTACCTGGAGAAACAACAAGCATCCGCATTATCAATTGACGCAGTCATGCAGTCAGTCGCAGGACAGAAAGTTTGTGAATATGACTCACCTGAATTTGGTAGTTCTGTTGCCACGGCGACACTGTGATGACTCTTCAGATATCATCATCCAATCAGCGATGAATTGTGATCGATGCTGACAACACAAGTAATGTGCAGTTTACACTATATTGTTGTTGTTTTTATAATAAAAAAGAGTAACTGCAAAGTTATTATATAATATCCTTATTATGTAATTGGTAGTAGTCTATAAGAAACATTATGTAAACATCCATAAGGACTATAACTTGATATAACAATTATTCCTTGGAGTTGATTTAGTAGATTTGAGGAAACAAACAAGTTGGCCAATCAAAACGTATTCCTGTATCGTTTTATTTATTTTTTGCATTGATTGCAGACTTAAAAATAACACAATCTGATTTAATATGCAGTTGAATTTAGACTTCATTCATTGTGTTCTTTTCCAGATTTACATTTTTATCATGGAAAAGTTTGACAAACTGTCAGTAGCGTCGAGTTTACATTTTAAATGCCTGACCAATCGCAGAGAGCGGACAGGGCAGCCAATCAGCGTGCCAACGGGGCTTCTTTTTTTTCCTGTGTCCCTCCTTTGCTTTTCTCTTTGAGACCCCGCCCCCTTTCGCGCATTTCCTCATTCCGTGACGTTAAACGTCGTCACCAATTGGAGAACGCTCTGTGACGTCGTCGTGACGTCGGGAATTCCTCTCCCTGAGGTGCTTGGTGAAGCGGAGCTTTGGATGAAGCGGCACGTAGTGTATCCACGTGAGGTGGCGGGGACAAGTTGACAATGTTTCCGGGACAAGCTTCCATCATCATCATCAACATCATCATCATCACCGTCGTCGTCCTCCGACCATCGTCACCGAGCAGGAAGATGCATCTGCTCTCTTCACGTCTCTGAGAAGAAGCTAAGTAAATACAGAGAAAACATGGTCATCCGCATTGGCTGACCGTAAACACAACATCTTTCTGAGAAGTGGGATCCCCTTCAGCCAGGCCGCCGACATCAACGTAAGTGTGTTGCAAGTCTTATTTTAGAGTCTCAGCCATGGCAACATGAGTACTTGTGTTATTAGACAAGGTCATGGTGATACTAACATTAAACCCTGACAAGTTGTTTACCATGACAACACAGATGGAGTTCAAAAGTGACACATGTTTTTGTACCTTTTTGGACCCTGTGACATTATGATAGCGTGTTTTCTTGCATTTTGGACTGCCTTCAATTAATATGGGTGCAGAAAAACTGACATGAGTTCCTTATGATTTTTCATCTTCAAAACTCTGGCATTAAATAGCAGCATTACAGGGTTAAAAAAAAAGTAACAAAAAATGTTTGTACCATTCACTTTTCATTTTTAATGCCATTTTGGGCAGTTTTGAAATGAATATGGGTGAACAAAAACTGACATTTGTTCCTCTCTACAAAAAATATCCCATTAAAAAATAGCCTGAACCGACAAGGTTAAAAAAATAACTTTTTTTTTCCTCTTCACAGTGAAAACTCGCCTAAAATGGCAACGCTACACATTTGTGCCTTGCAGGGAATAAAGGGTCATGCTTCTTTTGGTCCCATGTTTATTTTGTCTGCTTTTTACGTTAATAAATAGTAGTGCAATATGTGTATGCAAGCTATTAGCAAGCTATATAGTCCACATGACAAAGGTTGTGTCATTGATTCCTCATTATGATCAAAATTGTAAATTTTCCCATTCAAAGCATACAGCAAAATGTCATCTTTTCTGCAAGGAGCTTATTTTGAGTTATGCCAACATACTGGCCTTAACGGAATTAAAATCCCCAAAACACATGTAATTAATACTTTATTTCAGGCAGAAGTAGTTTCTTGTTTAAAATGGAAACAAATATTAATATATCAGATTTTTTTAAAGAAGCTGAGGAGCATGAGTGAGTAAAAAGAATGCATAAAAATCTATATTGCATCTAGCCATCTGAGAGCTCAGTAATATTAAACAAAGTATGTGTGTCGTTGTATGTCGTTAAGGTGAGTTATGGGAATAATTTCTAAGCATCCTTAAAAGTTCACCTGCTTTCCCAGCGACCAAATCATGTATTTATCTTCCTGCGTCATTTTTAAAGTAAACAGTTCCTCTTATCAACACACGCTGTGACCTTATCTGTGTTTTCGGACATGTTGTTGACGCAGGCAAAAGCCGTCACGCGAGTAAGGATACCGCTGTTATCTACTCGGGAGGGGCTCCTGTTCCCTCAGGGCTGAACTGTAATGAATGGTCTCACCTCCAAAACTGACCTAAAAACCTCAGGAGAGTTTGATAAAACTTAACATGATATATACCACAGAAGATAACGCAGGATGTCTTTTCAGTGCGCTAAAAATAGACAATTGTTTGTGTTTGTAGTGTCATTGACCACGGCACTGACCTTGTCACTGAGCCTCGCCATAAGAGAAGATCGGTGACGGTGCGGCAACACACTAAAAGCTCAGATGTCCACCGCAGAGCTCTTTAAATAGATAATCACTTTAAGTTGTGTGCCAGAGAAGGGGTTATGACCTCTGAGCAAGGTGGATTTCTCAAAGTCTGGAGGCTGACTCAGCAGCAAGGACAAGCAAAACCAGCGGATGACACTTGAAGACTTGAAGTTGACTTCCACATTCTCTCCACACTGAAGAAGTCGTAGTTCTAATAATTACTCAACAGGTTAGGTCATTGCACGAATGGGTCATACAGGAAATGCAAGGAGTTGCATGGTTGGCATTAATATCAGCAACTTTGGCATATGATTGATTTGATCTCCTCCTGTAGGTTGTCTCGCCATGTCTGCCTTGTTTCCCGATGCTCTGGAAGCGGCCGAGCCAGTGGAGGGCCTCCCGCTGGCCTCCCTGCAGCCGTCGTCCGAGCTGGAAGAAGAGGAAGAAGCCGATGTGTCGATGGAGCGAGGCCCGAAGAGACGGGGCCGCTATCGCCAGAGCATCCAGCTTGTGAAGCCCTTCAGGATAACACACAAGTAAACCAATCCTTGAACATTTGGTTAGCCAATGAAAAGCACATGTCGAGCCTGTTAATTTGCATCCAGTCTGCCTGCCTACACCGTGTTGGCACTCGTGCTTAGTCCTTCTTAGCAGATTCTACTGCAATGGCACTGTATTATGAAACCTCTAAGACAGGCCTATTCAAGGAGCGGACATCAGACCGGCCAGCTATTTCAGCTCAAACATTTGGAGTGACTAACATTTCTGCAGCAGATACCTAAAAACAGCACAACACTCATGTCTTTGCTAGGATCTTTGACTAGTGTTTCTTTAGTACCCCCTTAAATACAGCAGAGCATCTAGTTGATCTTGGACTAGCGTTTTTCAAGTACATCCTTAATTACAGCACTCCTGTCATATAGTAGATCTTTGACGAGCTATATATATATATATATAGAGAGAGAGAGATTTCCTGTCATCATATTGAGGGTCTTTGACAAGAGTTTTTGCAGTACAGTACATCCTAAAGGGGAGTACTCATGTCATAAAGATCTTTGATCAGCTTTTTTTGCAGTACCTGCCTCCTGGTATACAGGACGTTAAAAACGACTGAAGGTCGTTAAAAACAGTACTATGCTCATTTCATATACAGGATCTTTGACTAGAGTTTTTACAGTACATCCTTAAAAACATGGCTTACAAACTTAAAAGCAGCACTGTGGTCATGTCATACAGAGGATCTTTGACAAGCATTATTTGCCATAGAGATTCCCTGTCATCATATTGAGGATCTTTGACAAGAGTTTTTGCAGTACAGTACATCCGTAAAGAGGAGTACTCCTGTCATAAAGATCTTTGATAGCTTTTTTTGCAGTACCTGCCTCCTGGTATACAAATGATCTTTATAGTGTTTTTGTAGTAGCTCCATGAAAACAGCAAATCTTTGACTAGTAGTGTTCCCGTCCTACAGAGGATCTTTGACAAGCGTTATCACTGCAGGTCGTTAAAAACAGACCTAAGCTCATTTCATATACAGGATCTTTGACTGGAGTTTTTACAGTACATCCTTAAAAACATGGCTTACAAACTTAAAAGCAGCACTGCGGTCATGTCATACAGAGGATCTTTGACTAGTTCATTCATTCATTCATTTTTTACCGCTTATCCTCACGAGGGTCGCGGGGGGTGCTGGAGCCTATCCCAGCTGTGTCGAATTAAATTGAATAGAACTACGGTTCAGAAATAAAATGATAGGCGTTCATGGCCGTCACTCTTTTGCTCAAACATGTGCCTACAGAGTGTGTGCACATAGACGAAAGCGGTCCCAGAGAAGCAATATTAGCTTTAAGGGGACATTTTCCACTTTGTATTCTCGTGTTAAATGATGCCAACGCATCAGATAATGATGTTTGCGTATTTGGAAGTGAGCCTTGAAAGCAGTTTTGAATGGCTCTGCACGTTGTGTTATACAGAGTTTTACTGATATCACCGCAACCTGGACTCAGTAAACCCGGACCAACGTTTCCAGAAGTCCTTCAGAGCTCTTGGGAGGGTGACCAATCGATCACATCGGATTGGGAAGAGCAGGAGGAGGGCCAGGGGTGGATAAATTCCAGAGACTGTTTGGGAGGGATGCAGGAAATCCCAGCAAACACTGCTGGAAGAGGAGCCTGGAAGATCTAGAAAGCTTTCTGTGTGGGTTACTGTGTGTAACTGCTGGAGGAGTCCAGAACTCAATACAAAGTCCTGAAAATGAGTGAAATAGATCCCCTTTAAATATTTTATGGATGTACTTGTTCTTTGCTTTAAAAATACAAAAAGGATATTCTCACATCTCTACTTTCACACTGCCTGTGCTCAGCAAGGGGTCTGACGTGTGTGTGTGTGTGTGTGTGTGTGTGTTACGTGGGGTATAACTTACATGCTCGGAGCAGGGAGAGGTCAGCATATCATGTTTGCAACACGTTCGAAAGTTAATGCCTTCAAAGCAGCCGCGTAATATAGACAGACATAGATAGGCTGAGCTCGGTATGATCTAGGAAGTTAAACAGAAGTCTTGCAAGACGTGCTTCAAACTCCCCAAAACTTTTGTTCAGTGACAATTTGATTTGAATTCCAAACTGTACCACCTCAAAAGCGCTTGACTTGAAATTCACACACAAAAAGTGATTTAAAGCCGCAATAAATCTCTCTGACACTTTCACACAGAGATTGCCATTGAGGGACGCACAAAGGCACAGAAGCTAACTTTTAGTCATATTCTGGCTGTTAGCCACGATAACGCACAGAATCTTATCCCCAAGTAGCAGACATCACCACTTTTGAATGAATGCTGTGATAAACAGGCCCTGAGCTGCTTTCTCCAAAATTTTCTGTGAGGAGCGTGCAAATGGCTGCTCAAACATTGCAGGCATGATTCACCTTCTCAGCTCTGGCAAGCAAAGGGGACACTTTTTTTTTTCTCACGGGCCAATATAGGTCAGGCCTTTGTGCGTTCAGCCCAGCTCACTCATGGCCAACATCTTCTCTCTTCCAGACACCAGCACCCGGTTGATAACGCCGGGCTCTTCTCTTTTTTGACCATGCACTGGCTCACGCCGCTGGCACTGAAAGCCTACAAGACGTCCAGCTTGTCAATAGACGACGTGTGGGGGCTGTCCTGCCACGAAGCCTCAGAAGTCAACTTCCAAAGGTGAGAAAGATGAGAGTGTGGATGAAGGATGCTGTGTGGTGGGGCCCAAATGGTCCTCATGTGAAGTCGGAGTAAAGGAAAATCATATAACCCCAAACAGATGGATATTTGAAGTGACTTCTTTGATTATCATGATCATGATTGTGAAAACTCAACAATTATATTAAACTAGATAGACGGTGTGGACATTGAAAGGATGAACAAAAATACATTTCTGGGGATCACAATAGATGAAAATATGAGCTGGAAACCTCATATTACAAATATACAACATAAGGTGGCCAGAAATATTTCAGTATTGAACAAAGCAAAATTTGTTCTCAATCAGAAATCACTCCACACTCTTTATTGCTCTCTGGTTCTACCATATCTTACTTATTGTGTGGAAATATGGGATAATAACTATAAAAGCAATCTTCACTCGCTAAATGTACTGCAAAAAAGGCCAGTAAGGATAATTCATAATGCCGCCTACAACATACTAACTCGATACTTCGGTACGAGGTGCATTATTAAAAAAAAAAAACTTAAACTGTATTATGGAAAGCAGGAAGTGAACAAATGTAACAGTTACTGATTGTAAAAGTACCAGATGGAGGGGTAGGATTTAATAAGCTTTGCTTCTTCCTACATCCTACATCTTCTGATGCATGTTCAAATGAAATAAAACCATTACCATTACCAAACTGTACATGGGAGGGAGAACCAATATTGATTTTTTCGATAAAAATATGAAATGCCCGCTTATCATGCCTTCTTCGGGACCCACACTATGTACAGCATTGCAATATTTACCATGAACTTTTTGTCAAGAGTTCAAAATGTTTCTGCTTTCATTCCCATGGCAACCGTTTCAGTGTCTCACTAGCAACAGCATTTAGACAATATTAGCTGGGTGAGTTATTTTCAGTGGATAGTAAATACAGTATTCACTCCCATACAAGCGGTACACAGACTACTCTAAAGTATGTCCAAGTTTACCTTTTTATAGTGTTGTACAGTGCTCCCTTTTGAGAGATAGCGTATATGAAAAAGCTGATTGTTGCATGTATGTTTTGTTTTCTGTATCTGTGTGTTTTATATCAGCAAACTCCGTGTACCTCACGATATGATAGCTTGGAATACATGGCTCACGATAACGACAGCATGGCGATAGGGAGAAACAAAAATAAACAAAAAAATTGGTGCAATATAACAAAACAGGATCAAATCTGCTTAGTAGGAACATAGAAATAGTTAGTATTTGAATAGATTTCTGATAAAATGTGAATAAAAACAAAGTAAAATATTATGATAGCTAAGCTCAGGGCTAACTTTTTTCTCATCTACCTTAACGAGCAGTTAGCATGTAGGTCACACAGTCAGGAGATCGATATGCCCCGGGTTCGAATCTCCGCTTGTAGAGGTTTCATGTTGTAGAGTTTGAATGTTCTCTCTGGGTACTCTGTTTTCTCTTTCAATTCCAAAAACGTGCATGTTAGGTTCATTGTTGACTCCAAATTGAATGCTAACCTGCTGCTAGCAAACAGTCAACTGTTTTCAACTGGCTGACGTCACATGACTTCTTAAAGGGGCATGATACTATACTATACTATAAGTCTTCAAGTGTCATACGATACTATTGGTTCTTAATGCTTTTATGCTTCATTCAACCACAAAACAGCCATCATTTATTCATTTTTTAAAAAGGTTGATTTTCAAACCACAATATACCGAGGTACGGCTGTACTACTATCGGGTTTTGTGCTGTTTTAAAAGCAACATTTGTTGTGCCCAGCCGTGTTTTGGATTTTTGTGAGACACTGCTTGTATACTACCAGGGTTCGATTCCACCCTCGGCCATCTCTGTGTGGAGTTTGCACGTTCTCCCCGTGTGTGCATGGGTTTTCTCCACATTCCCACATTCCAAAAACATGCTAGGTTGATATGAAATGTTTCCATTTCTACTTTGTTGTTTAGTTTGGAGGGACGGTTGGTCACCCTGTAACCAGAGGGTTGGCGGTTCAAAGCCGATTCCTCATCTTAGCCACCTTAGAATGTTTGGTGGTGTTTGGAGAGGCCCTATATAAGTACAGTTAATTATTATTATTATTATATTGGTTGTTGGGCTGCACGGCGGATAGCGTAGGCCTCACAGCTAGGAGACCCGAGTTCAATTCCACCCCTGGCCATCTCTGTGTGGAGTTTACATGTTCTCCCCGTGCATGCGTGGGTTTTCTCCGGGTACTCCGGTTTCCTCCCACATTCCAAAAAACATGCTAGGTTAATTAGCGACTCCAAATTGTCCATAGGTATGAATGTGAGTGTGAATGGTTGTTTGTCTATATGTGCCCTGTGATTGGCTGGCGACCGGTCCAGGGTATGCCCCGCCTCTTGCCTGAAGACAGCTGGGATAGGCTCTAGCACCCCCGTGACCCTTGTGAGGAAAAGCAGTAGAAAATGAATGAATTAATGAGTGCTTGTATACTGCTAGCGACGAATCGTTTATTAATCGCCCTCGCCCTCTTTGCTATTAATTTGGGAAGGGAAAACGTCAATTTGTGCATTTTTTTAAAGGCATTGCTGCTAAGAGCATTTTTTTTTAATGGAAAAAAATAATCGACCAGTTAATCGGTTATTAAAATAATTCAAGTCAGTTGCAGCCCTAATCTACTATAAAAAGTCATACTACAAAAGCCAAAGTGAGTCCACGCTTTTGATGTTCCTACTTCACTGCTTGCACCGAGTTTTCTTTCTTTTCTGTGACACAAATCTGCAAGTGTATGAATTCCGTCTTTAGGATGTCTTTTGTTTTGAGAAATTCAAGAAACAGTCATAGCTTTGTACCCCCCCTACCAAAATGTCTCACCTGCAGTTTCATGCAAGTCCATTCATTTGTGGAATCCTGCTAACTTCCAGAAACAAAAGCCTGCTAGGGTACTTTGTGGTGGAGGTGATTAGGATCAATCATGCAAAGCTGCTGCAGGAGAGTACAAGAATAGAACCAGGATAGGTTCCCATTTTCAGCTATAATTTACTACTAATAAAACATTTGGCGGAACACTGATGTGAAAGGGATTTAGTCCCCATTCCCAGTGTATCATTGCTGGGGTGAACTGGTCATCCGCACCACGCCACTTCAGCCTCACACTGTCAACTCAGCAGGATTGTTTTGCCATTTTTCTACAAATATTGGCAGATCCCCTTCTGTGCTCTCCCAGTCGTACTTGCGAGATGAAGGCTGCTCAAACATTGACAGTAGCCAGAGCAGAGCCAGGGCCGACGAGTGGGAATTTGCAGTGAAAAGATTCCCACTTTGCGTTCTCATTGCTATGTTTGCACTCTGCCTGCACAGTTTGACACCTGTATACTTAATCGATGAACATCCAGTTCCTTGTGTAGCAGCGGCGCGGGGTTGTGTAAGGATGGCGGGCCAGCCAAGAATAACAGCGATTAGAGATTAGAGTGAGAGTTAGCGGGCCCCGACTTTGGTGGTTATGTCATTAACTGTTCAGCTTGCGATGCACTGCGTCTCCTCTGGCTCTGGCCTTCACTGTCATTGACTGCAGGCCCATCCCTACTCGCCAGGAGATAAGATGACTTAAGAAACACACAGTGGAATCTCATTTTAAGAATGAACCATTCACACTCTATGAGAAAAGCTACAATGATGTAATAATACTACACAAGATCTGTTTTATTTGCTATCAAACAACATAGAAAAACATAAAACTTTGTAAGTAAAATTAGGGTTTTTGTGCTGCAGATTCCAATATCCATCATCCATAAGTGATACCGGCTGATACTGATACCATTGACCATTCATTGATACCACTGAATTAACTGTACCACAATGCATCTATTTCTAAAAACCTGAATGAAAAGCTGGTTTGTCTACCTCTGCTGGGTCCCATCCGCTGCCTTCTGAACCACAGATGCAGCCAACTCAAACCCAAAATGCAGTCACTCGTCCGTCAGATCGGTACCATTGATGAAATCAGTGTGCACAACGCGCATTTTAAGTGCGGCGCAAACGATTACTTGTCATTGTATAAAAGGTATAAAGACTGAATTCAACGGTTATTATTTTTTTTCAAATGTCAAAGCAAATACTTTTTGAGCCGTTGTGAGGTACTCATCAGCTGGCAGGATATGTGACTCCTGTGATGATATCACCGTCATAAGGCTGGACAAACTACGTATGTGATCATGTTGATGAAACAACCGCACACAAGTAGTGTTTTGATGACAAGACATGATTTGTATAATGACAACAAAACATGTTCAGTGACACTTGAAAGGTTAATACGTACCTTGTGAACATGATATCCACTTGGGGCTTCCTTTTGGGACAAAAACTAGCTCTAAATCAGGGGTCTCAAACTCAATTTACTTGGGGGCCACTGGAGCTCGGGTCTGGGTGAGACTGGGCCACATCAGGTTTTCCAAAAAAAAAACAAAAAATGCATTTATTAAAAACAGAAAAATGAATAAACGTTGCTTTGGTTCCGATTTTCTACAAGAAAAGCTCTGATAAAACATTCCACTGTTCTCAAATATCTTACTTTTTATTTTTCTACACAAAATAAGATGAAAAATAAATAAACAAATCAAGAATAAAGAAAATCAATCAATCAGTAATAAATAAATATAATAATAATAATAAAAACTTAAGAAACCACATATAGTTGGTGGGTAGACAAATGATTTTTTTCAGATTAAAATGAACAAAGCATTATTAGAGCCCTGTAGACATGACAAAACACGACTATAGTCACATTTATACTCTTTTTATTTACAACATATTGCGCAACTGCAGGGTCTTGAGACACATGCTAACTCGCAAACTAGAGAGCTAGCCACCTAAACGGTAGCCTCCAAGTTATTTCCTTTAAACTTAAATATCCAAAAACTTACCACTTCCACACGGATAGGGAGGATAACTATTAACAGTTATTTAACCTTTAACATGAACATTAATCAAACGTAATAATTTTTTCTGGGTACATGATACCATACAGCATCCATATCAAACTTGCGCGGGCCGCACTAACATTAAACTTTCATATCAAGGCGGGGGCCTCAAACTAGTGTCCTGCGGGCCACATTTGGCCCGCGGGCCGCGTGTTCTATATTAACCGCATGACTTGTTTGTTTTGAAAACAAAATGTCACTTTTGTATAAAAGTCACATTTGCAGTCTGAAGACCAAGTAGCTAGGTGGACACCAATGGTTTTTTGTAATCAGCTTTGGAAGAAAGATGTATTTCCCTTTGGGGGGGTGGCACAAAAGAATTGAGAAGCACTGCAATATATGGTGTTGGAATTGTACTGCTGTGTGTGTTCAGGTCAGAATGAGGTTTTGAGAGTGTCAGGCTCCGTGTGACTGTACAGGACCTCCACTGTGCTTATGATGGCGGACCTGTCAGATGTAACAGAACATGACAGAGGTGTGCTTGCTCTGGTGGGCAGGCCTTAATTACACCAAAAAAAAAAAACATAATTAATGAAATAAATGATTTACCGCTATTACTGTGTTATTTTTGACAGCCCTTATAAGAAACATGGCTATTGCCTCGTCAGGGTTGGTAGGCCGAAGGTATGCAGAAGGAGCACCGGAGACCATGGAGGGATTTAGTTTGTGTTTCCATAGCAGGAGCAGTTATGCAACCCAGATGCACGGCAGCAGAGATGATGGCAAGAGGGAAAAAAATCACCCTGGGAGAGTTGACACTTGCTGGTGTCCAGCGAGGTGCGAATCTTCAATGCGGCATCTGAGCCAATGCAGCTCTCAAAAACATCAGCTTGACTTTGGCTGTCGGCTGGTGAGAGCATTTCTGTCCAATCATCCTTGTGTGGATCTCACTGCGTTGCCATGGCGCTCTTCCCCTGAATTATTGTCATATGGAATATTACACCGGACATTTTAGACGTCTAATGTCTTTGGGGGCAAGTTTGCAGTTTCACTTTGGCACAAATGAGTCCACCCATTCCCGGCAAGTTGTTTTTTATCAAATAATCCAGCTGGATCCAAGATTTAGTATTTAGGTTTAGCTTCTCACAATAAGACGGTCTTTTAGCATTACAAAATTGCATTCCTCCTGCAACAATCAATACTCAAGCTGGGCACCGTGCAGCTACGTTTTAGCCTTTTGCACTCGTTTGACGTCAAGCAGTAATTATCCGGCTGCACGAGAGTCAGCTCAGTTTAATGTTCTGTCTGTCTTTTGATTAGTTTTTAATAAAGTCATTAGGCGCGCAAATGACTCTCCACAGCGGCTGCTGCCGCCGCTGCTTCTTTAGAGAGTCATTAGTAACCTGGCCAACATGATATTCCACGCTCTTTACGCAGCATTATACGGCAATAAAAGCGCATTAGCCGTGTCTTTAATAAGTTAGCGTGTAGCTCTCAAAGTGTAATTACACACGGCATCATTCACCAAAGGCTGATTTTCCAAATTGTAGGTCAACTTTTGTTCATTTCGGTCTTAATTGCTGTCATTTTTCTCGTTTGTGATTGCCTTTTAACCTGCTATGTGCCCCCTATTGGTCTGTTGTAAGGCTAATTGCACGGAATTTATTTCTTTACCATAACACCCTCTCTTGCAAGGTATTTAGAATTTACATGTATACATACAGATGTATCTCAGGGACTGAATTTATTTGTTTTTTTTTCCTCTCATTTGCATCCATGTTGTGATAACTTCAAGCCAAATATTCCACTTTGCACCTTTTTTGGAAAATATTGCATTGTTTTATTAAAACTAACTACATTATACAAGGGGGCCTCAAAGGTTGAACTCAATTAAGATAAGTGCCACTATCAACTTTGTTTGAGTCCTGTGTGTTGGTTAAAATTTGCGTAGCAGCAGCCATATTGTGAGTGATTTTGGTGGTGTGTGTTCCAGGCTGGAGTCGCTGTGGCACGATGAACTGAAAAGACGAGGGCGCGAGGGGGCATGCCTAACAAGAGTCTTTTGGAGGTTCTGCCAGACCCGAATACTGGTCGCCATCTTCGCCCTCCTCCTCACAATGGTGGCAGGCTTTGTCGGGCCCGTGAGTACCAACCAAATCCTGTTCTGTTTATTAGACATTCCAGCAAGTTTTTTATGGCGCTATATAATAGTTCTTTGTACTGTAAGATGTTTATTTTTATAACATGTCATGTGCCCACTCGTGTTCTGCTTAAAGCATTAACAGGGTTTGGTTCTCAGACAATGACTCATTTGTCTGACTCTCCCTGTGTATGTCACTGTTGCAGAAACTGATGTGTTCGATATACATAAGCTCAACATCTCAGCATTTTCTGGAAAAATACAGTTCCAGTCAAAAGTTTGTGGACACTTTGTCATTCAATAGTTGACCGGAACTGGAGTGAAAGTGGGATTGCCACCACAGAAGGCTACCTGTTACAACAAAAAGGAAAAGTGTGATAGAAATCAGATTAGTTTTATGTTTCCGATGTTGCCTCTTTGGCAAAAATATCCACGTCCAGTAAAGTTGCCGTTCGCCGTGTTCTTTTTTGGTATTGAAATCCTTAAGCAAAGATTGATTTAAGCTGCTTTTGTATCGATATAAGCAGACCAAATTGGCTGGCGGGAGATGAAAAGGGCATCGTAGTAACCGGATTATCATAATAACCGGGTATCGTACTAACGGAACTAATTATATCATAAAAGACTAGAAATTTGCCGGGAAATGAAAATAGTATCGTAATAAGCAGTAATTCATTATAACCGATATCGATATAACGAGACTTTACTGTATGTGTACAAGTTCTAGCAGTACCATGTGTCCCTAGAAAAGAGGCCGCTTTTGAAGCTGTGGTGTTTCGTGACATTTTGAAGGAAAAAAAAAACCGAGTTCCTCGTGCACATGATACTGCGTCTGATCCGCCCCGAGCTAGACGAGCCCTCCCCATGTATACGCCCACCACTTTAAAAAAGAGTTTGCTACAGATCTTAAAATAGGTTCCTTTTATATTGTTGCTGCGGCATGTGTTACTTTGAACATGTACATTTGTACAGACTCGTCAAAGCTTTGTTAGTATTAAAGTTACCGTCACACAAAACAATACCTCTGAAGAAGAACCGGTTCACTGTCAGGTCTTCAAATAGTACTTCATTTTGCTTCATTTTAATTTCCCACCTTCTTTTGCCTAGGCCCTATTAATCCGGGCCCTGCTGGAGTATTCCCAAAGCTCCGAGAACGGCGTCCAATATGGCCTCTGCTTGGTCGCCGGCATCTTTGCCATGGAGCTAATCCGCTCCTGGTCTCTGGCGCTAATGTGGGCCGTCAACTATCGCACGGCAGCTCGCCTTCGCGGGGCGGCGCTCACGTTTGCCTTCAACAAGATCCTGCGCCTGCGTAATACCAAAGACATCAGTCCGGGCGAGGTAGGCACAATCAGGTTAACCTCATTTTTCCTTTTGACTGTAGCGGACTCATCCATTATTCCCATTGCTTCCCAAGCTGCTCAATATCTGCTCCAATGATGGCCAGCGTCTCTATGAGGCCGTCTCATTTGGCTGCCTGCTGGCTGGGGGGCCGCTGGTGGGCATCCTGGGCTTGTCCTACACCACGTACTTCCTGGGGTTCACCGCCCTGCTAGGATCAGCCATTTTCATCATCTTCTATCCCACCATGGTACGTTGTAGTTAAAATTCAATTTCTGTTTGCTTGGTATGGCTTGGAAGAAGTCATTTTATCGCCTTTTAAAGAAAAAACATCATCTTTTGATCCTTTGCTATCAATCTCTTGTCCACTCTGGAGATACTTTCCCAATTGCACTCAGCCTGAGCCGCCTCTGGTATTGATGTGAAAGCTATTTATCCGCTTGAAAGAAAGGGGCCTGCAGCACGGCTGATGTGATTGTGTCTGCTTTCATTTCCTCCCCGACTTCTTATTTCTCTTGTCATCACCCCCTCACCCCCCACTCCACCATCCTCTCGTCTGGGTCAGATGCTAGCGTCCAGGCTGACGGCGTATTTCCGCAAGAAGTGCGTTGCAGTAACCGACCAGCGTGTGAGGCTGATGAACGAGATCCTGGGCTGCATAAAGTTCATCAAGATGTATTGTTGGGAGGATGCCTTTGCTGAGAATATCCGCAGTGAGTTCATTTCCTCTCTGTGGTCACCATCAGAATGCAAAGTCATGCTAAAACATGCTTTCATGCAGGCTTATTAAGCGTAACTCAAAAGGGCATCAAGTCATTGGAACTGTCACCCAAAGTTGAATTTATCACCTGGAAAATAAGTCATCCCCTTAAGTGGACCAGCAAGATAATCCTGACCATAAATCCATTTTCATTAGCTCATTAAGTTTTCCCCCGCGCCATCCGCTATCAGAAAGGCCAGTTTGAATCCCTTGGCCTCAAGGTTAATTTGCAAGGTGTTTTGGGGGGGCTTTATGATACAGCCGATGACTGTTCTACTTTACTCGTGAATTAGTGACGGCCTTTTCTCACCAGGACCTTTCGCTGTAGTTTCTTGATAAGGATCCTTCTCCTCTTTTAAATCGGATTCTTCAATTAGCCTGCTGGGGCTTGTTTTAGTGCTGTCCAGTGATTACCTGTTAGGGCTATGATTAATCGCCATTCAGCTTAATGGCCGAGCAGGTCCACGGGGCGACGGTGTCATCCTCTATCATCACGAATGCCGAGAGGATGAGCGCCGTTTATTGTAGGGTTGCATTTGGCATGGAAGCACACATCACGGCGGAATGTTAGAACACCCTATTTACTGCATTTGTTTGCGTAAGGTAACTCTTTGTACGCAGAAATGATGAAATACACCACGTGGCCACGGTGTTTTGACACGCAAGCGTTGGTTGGACTTGAAATTTCTCACACAGCTCAATGCACTCAACTGTAAAACACCGACTGTGGAATTTTTTTGTGGAATCACCGCAAAATTTGCTTGCTGGCTATCTCGAAGTCTTTGTATGTTGGCAAGTCTCACCCCGACAAAACCACAATGTCGATGAAAAGGCAGAGAAGGATTCTATCCATCGTACAAAAGGTTGGACTTCTGGGCAAACTGAAGGAATGTAGAAGTTACGTGGCTGTAGGGCACCATTACGGAATAAATGACTCTTGGGGTTTAACAAGGATATAAAAACGCTGCCGAACAGTGGAACGGCTATTTTGGGAACTCCCCCATGATAAACGAGGGAACACTGTATACCCAAGCCCCCGTGTGTGTATTTTGGTCCACTCCATGATTGTCCGCCTGTCTTAATGCTCAATTTTCTCCTGAACAGAGGTAAGGTTAGAGGAGAAAAGAATACTGGAAAGGGCTGGCCTCATTCAGAGCCTCACTGTGGGAGTGGCGCCTATCGTGGTGGTGATTGCCAGCGTGTGCACGTTTACCTTGCACATGACCCTGGGCTACGACCTTACTGCAGCAGAGGTATTTGCATCCTTATGTACTTATGTACTTATGTACATGTATTTGTAATGTGTTCACTGCACTTGAGCACACTTGAGCGTGTTTAAAATGACATATCCTCGCCGCAGGATGAGCTCAATAAAATCACTGCCTTTTCCTCGTTCAGGCGTTCACTGTGGTTGCTGTTTTCAATTCTATGACCTTCGCCTTGAAGGTCACACCCCTGGCTGTCAGGTCTCTGTCAGAAGGAGCAGTGGCAGTAAAGAGATTCCAGGTGAGAAATACACACGGGTTCTCTACAAGCTGAGTCAATGCCGACAACACGCACATCAACCCAACCCGCACCTCACTGCCCGTCCAGGTAACAGGATTCCAAATATTTGGTAAAAGTCACATGTTAGTGGCAGATATTTGCACAGTGCCAGCATGGGTTAAGTAAACAACAGGTTTGAGGCGTATTTTTAACCCTCACAGTGAAGTCACAAAAGTACCTGTTGAACTAAAATGCGTGATTTATAATGTACTAGTACAGGGGTGGGCAAACTACGGCCCGGGGGCCACATCCGGCCCGCCAAGTGTTTGAATACGGCCCGCCCAATCTTTCCAAAGTATTTCATTTAAACTCAACATACAACCTGGCATCATGGCCTGAGCCAACCTTTTGATGGTTTTATCAATTTCGTTTTTTTTACATGGTCTGTTGTTTACAAAGTGCTCCTGAAAAAAGGGACACAAGCACATAATAATAATAATAATTATTATTATTATTAGGTTATTATAATTATTATTAGAACTATTATGATTATTATAATTATTATATTAATGCTAATTATTATATTAATTATATATAATATTATTGTTATATTTGCATATTTTACATAATAATAATATAATAATTATAATTTTAATTTTATTGTAATTATTATAATATTTAATTATTTTTAAAATATTTAAATCTAAATATAAAATAATAAATAATAATAGCAGATTGCATGACAATTTCACAGATACAATAATACCAGGTGGACTGTTACGTGTAAAATATATAGTCTGCCCCCCCCCCTGTAAATTTTGTCATATCAATGCGGCCCGCGAGTCAAAAGGTTTGCCCACCCCTGTACTGCAAAACAGGAAAAGTCTAAGAACTGACACTTTAATGATTCAAAACCTGTGCAAGTGCAAAAATGAAATAAGCCAACTTCCTGCAGAATTTGCCACCAGTTGCTTATCCTCCCCATCATTCACTAAATTCAAATGTCATGTTTAAAAGAAAACAAACTTACTTTAAAAAGTACATAAAACACTGTCTCCATGGTTTTGTCCTGGGACCATTTGTGGCCTGCAGCTTGTTTTTTGTTTACACATTGAAAATGGCATCCATCCAACACTGAAGAAAACATGATCAAATCCAAAATGTACATGTTGTTTTGATCAGCACTACATTTAGTAGCGGTAGTGGTAATGGTATATCACATGGTACAATTCACAGTTTTGCATGTCCAAAAGAAGTAGGAATAAGCTTAGCTTATTTAATCCCCCACCTTTCCCCCTTTGTTTTCACATGTATTGCAGTACATTTATTCACTTCCTGTTTTTCTTCTTTTTCTTCCATTTAGAGCATGCATACTTATATTTCCCAAGTATCACAAGGACATCATTTTATTTAAACTTACACAAGGCAGCTAATGTTAAGCACATCGTTGATATAATTGTGCTTTTAATATTTAATGCTCTGGAAATGGTAACCGTCCTGGGAGACTCGGTTTGGTTTAAACGTCTTTAACACCTTAAATTGCAGGGATTGAGTCAGATTTGCAATCAGTGTGGATTTGGGGGTCGTATGCCGTTTTATTGATGACATACAGAAGCACACAAAATTGCTCGATTAACTCCACAACTTACTTTGACCCATTTACTCTATTCTGTTTCTACAGAGGCTATTCACGATGGACGCCCGAGAGGCCGTTTTGATGAAAACGCAAGACCCTCGCAATGCGGTGGAATTTCAGGACGCCACGCTGGCGTGGGAGAAAGCGCGAACCCCACCCACCAAGCTGAACGGGCCCCCCAAAAAGCAGAAGCAGAAGACGGGGGGCATGAAGCGGGTGCTTCGTCGAGAGAGGCTGAGCCTTTTCATCTCCACGGAGGACAGCAAGGAACACGGCAAGGAGGGGCCCAACGCCCAAAGTCTCCTCACCAATATGGAGCAGGAGAGTCCACAGAGCACCATCTCCTCTACTAAAAGTATCCGGCCTCCACTGCACAAGACTCTGCACCGCATCCACCTGTCTATTAAGAGGGTATGATTGCAACACACACACACACACACACACACACACATCTTGATTGCTTGATCCTTCAACTCCAATGTTGTTTTCCTGTCTAGGGTTCTCTGGTTGGCATCTGCGGTTGTGTGGGAAGTGGAAAGAGCTCCCTTCTCTCAGCACTTTTGGGACAGGTGAGAAGTGGCTAGCTATCATATGATAACATCTATCTATCTATATATCTGACGATGTGCAATGTGCGCCACAGATGACCCTTTTAGAAGGCAACGTAGCCGCCAACGGAGGCTTTGCTTTTGCTTCCCAACAAGCCTGGATCCTCAATGACTCTCTGAAGGAGAACATCCTGTTTGGGAAGGAGTACGAGAAAGACAAGTAAGTCATGACGTTATGCAAGCTAAAAGTGATCAGAAATGTAATGTTATTGTTTTTTCTTTAGATATAATGCTGTCTTGGAGGCTTGCTGTCTCCTTCCAGATCTTGCAGAGCTCCCCTACGGAGAAATGACAGAGGTATCAAACGATTCCCATGTCCGTTGTCTTTCCGTGCTGCCAAATTACATTCCCTGTAATGGCAGAAGGAGCAGATTCTATTTGGAATTGCTTTTGCAGATCGGAGAGAGAGGAGCAAACTTGAGCGGGGGACAGCGTCAGCGAGTGAGCCTGGCTCGGGCGCTCTACAGCGAGCGACCCATTCTCCTCCTGGATGACCCCCTGAGCGCCGTGGACGCCTGCGTGGGCTCTCACATCTTCAATAAGGCCATACGGGGTGCCACCAAAGGCAAGACGGTGCTATTCGTCACCCACCAGCTGCAGGTGAGGAGAAACAAAAACCTGCATGACAATCATTGCAAAGCAAATTGGATCAAGGCACTGGTCCCCAACCTTTGTCATCCAAGGGACTGTGTGGTTCCTGTCAAAACTCTGATGGACCTTCAAATAATGACATGCTATTGCCATGTATGAAGCAAAGAAAAGCACGACACCCAGTGAGAAGAACTGTACAAAATACACTAAATTAATACCGATTCTCAATCTGCGAGGGTTCGTTTCCCAGAGAGAAGATAATAGCTTGGCTCAGTGTGTGTGAGTGACAGGCACAGCTTGTTTTTACTGTCCTTATTTTCTGCAGGTTCTTGTTTTGGTAGGTTTTGAATCCCGAAAATCCAGTCTAACGCAAGTAATTGTAACGGTAATAGCGACATGTTCAATACCATTGTGGAAAATTCTGGCTAATTCCTTTTAGCGATGAAACAACAAACCTCTCCCAGCAACATACAAAGTGGCTGCTGTCCTAAAGTTGAATTTTGCTGATTTCCCTCCCCATTACCCATATAGTTTATTTTTTTATTGCAAATTTTAAAATATTATAACATTTCACCATAAAATCACATTTGTTGAATTGTTGAATTATTTGTATTTTTTATTGCAGATTAAAAATATTTATATTTATATTTATATTTATATTTATATTTATATTTATATTTATATTTATATTTATATTTATATTTATATTTATATTTATATTTATATTTATATTTATATTTATATTTATATTTATATTTATATTTATATTTATATTTATATTTATATTTATATTTATATTTATATTCTACCGCTTTTTCCTCACGAGGGTCGCGGGGGTGCTGGAGCCTATCCCAGCTGTCTTCGGGCGAGAGGCGGGGTACACCCTGGACTATATTTATATTTGTATTTATATTTGTATTTGTATTTGTATTTGTATTTGTATTTGTATTTGTATTTGTATTTATATTTATATTTATATTTATATTTATATTTATATTTATATTTATATTTATATTTATATTTATATTTATATTTATATTTATATTTATATTTTTATTTTTATTTTTATTTTTATTTATATTTATATTTATATTTATATTTATATTTATATATAAACTTAACTAATATTAACTAATATTGTTGTTTAAAATTAATATTATTATTTAAAAATAATGAAAATGTATGTTTTATTTTATCCCACCCCCAAAAAAGCAAAAAAATAACATTGAAAAAATAATAAATGTGTTTTCATATTTTTTTTCTAATTAGAGACTTTGAGAAAAAAATATTAAGAAAATGGAATATCAAATGTACTTCCGTTTAACTTCAATTAAAAGTGAGGGAACAAACTTTTCCTCACACAGGAAGCAACAATATTTTAAAGTAGCTGCTGTCATAATGTCTTGTTTCTCCATGATCCTCATTGGGCTGGGAAGTTTTTTCAGCCGCCCCTGTGAGAACGCTTGTACTAGAATCTGTCTCCTCACATACGAAGCGGCCAAGTTTGCATGTTAAGTTAAGTGGAGACTCTAAATTGTCCATTGGTACGAATGGCCCTGCCGCTGGCTCCCAACCAGTCCAGCGTGTACTGTGCCTCTCACACAAAGCCAGCTGGGATAGGCTCCGGCATACCGTGGTGACCCTAGTGAGGATAAGCGGCATATAGAATGCAAATGCTCACCGCCTGGATTAAATGGCATTTGGTGCTCTGAAGGGCCATTTTAATGATATAAATGTCTACGACACTAAATCAACTGTATCGCTTTTGTCTGTCATTTTCAGTATCTGCCAGACTGCGATGATATTATCCTGATGAAGGATGGGCAGATAGCGGAGCACGGCACTCACGCTCAGCTAATGGCTAAAGAGCGTGACTACGCCTCTCTTTTCAACAGCATGCAACAGGAGGTAAGGCCGGGGGCACTTGGCGCTCGCTTTCTCTTTTCAATAAGGCACCGTCACTCCCGCGACAAAATAACATTACAATGTGAATAATTCATAAACCTCTGCAAAGGCAGGCCCAGTTGCTGGGAAATGTTAATGCATACCAGGCCCTTGCTTTATTTACGGGTCTCATTGATTTACTGGTGGGCCGCTAAAGATCCTGTCACCGATATCTCTGTTTTAGCGACCCGAGGGGCGTTTTTGTTACAGCGGCTGTCATGTACAGTTGTAGCTTACTGGGAGAAGCCACCCTTTTATTTCTGTTCTTGTTTCTCAGAATCTGGTGAAAGAGAATTTTAAAAACAAACAAGATAAGGCAGCTGCAGAAAAGCTTTGCCATGTGGAGGACGTGGTCATTGTCCAACATAAGATCCCGAGCAAAAAAGGTGAGACTAAACTTTTTTTTTTTTTTTTTTTTAGAGTGAATCCTTATGATCATGTTCATATGCCGCTTCACTCATGACTCACATCTTTGATTCAGAACAACTGATAAAAGCCGAAGAGAAGGGGTGTGGCGCCATCGACTGGGCCGTGTATGCCGCCTACATCAGAGCAGCGGGCGGTCCGCTAATTTTTGTCCTCAACGCCTTCTTCTTCCTCAGCACCACGGGCAGCATCGCCTTCAGTAACTGGTGGCTGAGTCACTGGATCAAGCAAGGAAGCGGGGTAAGCGAATGCACCTTGCTCATTTTTTTATAGGGCAGGTCCAGGATCAGAATTCTGCTGGGTAGCGCTCAACAAGGTTAATAAGGCAGTACAAAGTCTACTAATGCTGACAGAATTAAGATTTCAAGATTTTAAAGTTGTTTCTGACAGGGAGCCAGTGCAGTTAACTCCTTCAATCCCGGCCATTTTTCCAAAGCCAACCCCTTTTAGATTGATTTTTAATATTGTGTTCTATATAAACATGGAACCTATCACAGGAAAGACACCTGTCTTTCATCAAGATAAAATTTTGTTTCTACCTGTTTCCGTTCTTTAGTAAACAGTAGAACATAAGTTTCAGGAAAATATCAGTTCCCGACTAAAACAGAGGGAAAATTTTTTTTTTTAGTTCAAATATTTTTTCACACAAATATTTTGCTATTGTGACAGTTCAAATATCACCGGCAGAAAGGTTTCTAAAAATGAATCTTTGGTCTTTGGTATTGACTGAGTCGAGCTAACACACAGGAGATTTTCCATCTCTTCTCGTCCAAGTCAGCAGTCGGTTCTCTCGCTGGAACATACTGAAAAGAGAAAGAAATAGGTGTTCCTGTTTCAAATACTGATTTTGAATGATGGGCAAAATTCCTTTAAATGACTACTTGATATGTCTTCTAGTTCTCGTCAGCACTCAAGCTGCAGCAGTCTGGAGCACACCAGAAGAAGGATTTCAAAATGTTTTCAGAATATGTAGTTAAGGCAGCACAGGTGACATGCTAGGTCTTCTCGAGCTTGTCAGCACTCGAGCAGCAGCATTAGGGATTACGTGGTTTACAGGAGTCGATGCTGAGGGAATCTAATGTCTTGTAGTTCTAGTCGTCGTTTGAGCAGCAGCAGAATAACAATTTCAGGTTGAATTCAACGTTCTACAGCCAGCCAAGCAGTCAAAGTAGTGCAGGAAAAATGCCAGGTATTCCTATTGTAGTGAGCACTCGAGCAGCAGCATTAGGGACTACAGCAGAAGTATTTTAAATTCAGTTCCGTGGTTTACAGGAGTCGATGCTGTGGGAATGTAATGTCTTGTAGTTCTAGTCGTCGTTTGAGCAGCAGCAGAATAACAATTTCAAGTTGAATTCAACGTTCTACAGCCAGCCAAGCAGTCAAGGTAGTGCAGGAAAAATGCCTATTGTAGTGAGCACTCGAGCAGCAGCATTCTGGAACACAGCAGCCTCATAATAGAGAACTCAACAGTCTTGAAATCATTAAAACATGTTTTTCAGAAGTGGTTTGTGACAGGTAATTTTACAATTGCTGCAGGTGAACAACAGAACACCATCCACAAGTCCTTTGGCGTTTAATTTAGCCAGCAAAAGAAACAACACAGCTGTTGCTCTGGTGAGCTGAGGCATAGAATGAGCATTCGTTTGAATGTGAGTGATTTAAAAAAACAACAACAAATAAAATACAAAAGTAACTGCACCGCGGTAAGCTTAATTAAAAACAAGCGCAAGCGAGGAAGCAGATGTGCAGCAAAGCAGGCGGCCGTTGTTGAGAAATGTGCCCGCAAAAGAAAAAAAACACTGCAGCCTGACTGATTGTGATGAGCTTTTTTGTTTACCAAAGAATGCCCTTCTGGATTAATTAGGGGGAAATTTAACAACGTGGGACCCTTTTGTTTTTTTTATTTTTTGCTTCTTTAGTAATTTACTCAACCTTATTAATTTATTGCTTAATCTACCCTTTCACCCCATCCCAGAATGCTTCATTAATCTCAGGGAATGAGACGATGGCGAAGGACAGCATGAGCCTCAATCCTCACATTCAGTTCTATTCCACTGTTTACGTCGTCTCCATGGGCGCCACTTTGCTTCTCAAGACCTTAAGAGGTCTGGTGTTTGTAAAGGTAAGAGAGCCTCCTGAAAAGAATGTTTCATTCGACACTCCACTGACCTCCCACCCCAAACGCTGACCAGCCATATTAGGTGACGTTACTGGGGTTCAAACTGGCCCTGGACGCCTCATTATAAACCAGTAGAACAGCAAAGAAAAATGATAATAATAAAGAATCTATATTATGAAGTATAGTCCTGCATTATGATGTACACTTCTGTGCCTCTTATGCCGCCATTATTTTTGCTGTTTAAAGGCCCCATATTGTTCTGTTTGTCAAGAATTTAAAATAAGTCATGAAGGTCCCACAATTCATTTTGTACCGCTTTCTACGAGGGTCGCGGGGATGCTGGAGCCTATCCCAGCTGTCTTCGGGGGAGAGGCGGGGTACACCCTGGACTGGTGATCAGCCAATCACATATAGCACATATAGACAAACAACCATTCACACTCACATTCATACCTATGGACAATTTGGAGTCGCTAATTAACCTAGCATGTTTTTGGAATGTGGGAGGAAACCGGAGTACCCGGAGAAAACCCATGGGGAGAACATGCAAACTCCACACAGAGTTGGCCAAGGGTGGAATTGAACCGTAGTCTCCTAGCTGTGAGGTCTGTGCGCTAACCACTCAACCGCCGTGCTGCCAAGTCCCACAATAACAGTGTGAAATAAAGGAAGTGTTTTGGCCGCAATCTAACCTTAATGCTGGAATGTAGACACGTGTAAAAGTACTTTTAGTAAGCCCTACTGGGCCAGATAATAACCGCATTCGGTGGCGATGCGTCAGTACTTCAGTGCCGGATGTCTGATACTCTGGGGAAAGTGGCGTCACCCCATAATCAGCATCACTCCCAGGTTGAATCTGACCCAGAGTGATAGTACTTGTCAGGGTATTTACCGTGGGTAAATAGCATGGCATTTGGCAGCAGGATGCACCTCAAGTACTTAGACCAAAGATTCCGTTGGACGCAATCACACGGCCTCGGTAGTGCTGGTACAACCCAACCTTCCTCCTGCCGTCTTGACTTTGACAAAAAATTGACAGCTACTTGGCAGAGCTGCCACCTTTATTTTAAGATGTGTAGTGAAGCCTTTGGAAAGACCAACAGAGGTAATGGATTTTTCTCAAAAATGGTGGTCATAATCAGCCACATATATTAGGACATATATTACTGTTAGAACATTATCCAGGCAGTAAAGAGAGACAAAGAAAGCAAACACATTAATCCGCTCAGCCTATTTTTCGGCAGCCATATGAAGAGCTTGCAACCAAAAGGCGCTAAATCCAATTTTCACTAAGTTGCATGTTTTTCATGAGTTTAATAGACCTCTGTCATGTGTATCCAAATCACATGTTTTGGTCTTGAAATCATTTTAACAAATATGAAAAAAAGTGATATGAAATTTATGCTTTCAACCAAAAGGCGCTATTTCCATTTCAGATTTCAACCAAAAGGAGCTAAATCCCTTTCTTTATTCTTTATTCTGATTGGCCCAAGTTTCCCATCTATTGATAATCTGACCAATCAGAGAGAAGAATACAATTGGCACTGCACATACAGAAAGCCAGTATCAGTGCACATCCTGTTTTGTTTGTGTACATTAAGTACACGTATGATAGTTACAGTATGTTATGCAATTCAGGAGAACACAAATTGTGTTTTTACAGTATTCTGTAACAAGTTTTTTTACGCCATAAAAGGCATGTCTCTACCTTGACACCTCCAACTTTCATGACAAACATTATTTTACTTGTACTAAAAAACATACAATGTAAAGAGTTTGTAATGAGATGATTTTTGTCACTGTCACCTTCATGGTGCAGTCAAATATGAGCACTGCTTTTAATAACATTTTTATTAATTTAATTAATAATTATTATTTTGTATTGTATGTTGATAATGGCTTCTGTGTTGTAATTATTCTATTAGCATAGCACATTAAAGCACCTTACATTCTTTTACAACAATGCCATTGAAGAAGTTAAAGGTGACTTCAAATTTATTTCAGCCAAAAGGCGCTAAATCCATCATTTCAGCCAAAAGGCGCTAAATCCGAAAAAAAAAATTAAAAAAAATATATAAAATACATGGTGTGTGCAGGATTTTTATAGCATGCATTTTTATGACCTATATTGATAGCTCTTTCATTTGCAATATAGACTTGATGACCAAATAGATTGATATGTGCGTAATTAAAAATCATTGATTTTCTCGAAATCAGTCAAAATGGATTTAGCGCCTTTTGGTTGCAAGCTCTTCATATGTTAGGCATGGGTATGGATCCTTTTTACGGCAGATTCATCATCACACACAGGCACACGTCAGGCTCTTGGGACACACGTAATGTTAGAACATCATTAATAAATATTTCCATGTTGAATATAGATTTAATGATTGCTTAAGTATTGATTAAGTTGTTCTGACAGGTCTTTGAAAAATCGCTTCATCTATACGCTTGTACAGTTAATTGTGTACCTGTCTCATATTTTTATGATATCATTTGTCCTGACTTACATCGCCCAGCTAATATTGCTAACAACGCCCGTGGGCCAAATCCATTATTCTGTCAACTGCCATTTTTGAGCGTGTGTGTTTTTCCCGGTGAACCGTCCTGATACTGTTATTGCAGGAGGTTAAGTCCCTGTGTTAATGTATGCCACTGGAAATTGTTAATTTTTTAAAGATGGTTCATCTTTTTTCACCCCTCTTACCCCCGAGCTGCGATGACATCTTGGGAAGTGTTGAATATTCTATTCATAGAATGAATTTGTTCTCTGCTGCCGCGTGTAATTCCTGCTCGTGAGCATCGGGTCACAACCTCAATGTCGGTGTCAAAGACGCTTATTATAGATGAGGATTTGACAAGATTTCAAAGGCATAAAAAAAACAATATTATAACTAGCAAGTTTCTATATCCATGCTGTGTGTGGACTGTGACAAACCGTGCGTTAACGAGTCCATATGCTTCTTGAAGCTGTGTGTGTTTTTTCCACATCTCGGCTCTCGTAATGTTGTTTGTTTGCGTTGACAGTGCACGGTGAAAGCGGCCTCCGCGCTCCACGACAAGCTGTTCTGTCGACTCCTCCGCAGTCCCATGCGCTTTTTTGACACAACGCCTCTCGGACGCATTCTGACCCGTTTCTCCAGGGACATGGATGAGGGTGAGACTTTATGTTTACTCATAACACCAATACTGTACAGCTGTGTTGTTTAACAACATGTACGCTATTCGCAGTTTACTGGCACCCGGTGCCTATAGGACACAGATTTTCATTTAATGGAGGTGTTAATTGGAGCATTTATCTTGTCTTCATAGTGGATGTGCGTCTCTCCATGCAAGCCGAAATGCTGCTGCAGAATCTGACCCTGGTGCTCTTTTGCCTGGGAATGGTCGGCCTCGTCTTCCCCTGGTTCCTGCTCTCCATCCTGCCCCTGGGAGCCTTCCTTTGTCTCGTCAACCGTGTCTCCAGGTCAGTCAGGCTCTCATCCCCCCCGAACCCCCCCCCCCACTGCTCCTCGCTTTCTTTTCTTCTTGTGTCATGAGCTGTTCCATTGTTTCAGTTTACACGTTAAGGGCTTGTAAATGGGCCTGCTGAGAGTGTTATCTCATGATTATGGATTAGATCATGCAGATGGATGACAAGCGTAAGTTCCTTTGGAGGAAGTAAAAGCGCAATAAGTGCATTCGTTATCATTTCTGTTTGCAAGTGGGCAATCAGTAACTGATTTCTTTTTTTTTCCGTGGCCTGTATTCTGTTGTAAAGGATTTAAGCCAAGCAGGCACGCATGGGTGTTTGTTTTTTTTAAGGCTGGTATCTTGAAAGATAGGAGGGTGTCAGTAAACGTGACTCAGGGCACCAATGGTAGAACGTCACCTGATAAATACTTGATTCGTCCAATAAAGCCGTAAATACTTTATGACATGAATTTACAGTATTTATCCTATCCACCTTTGCACCTGAATTTACCATTTCCCCATTCTGGTGCAAACCATAGACCACAGTCCAGAATAGACGTCTCATTAATTATGTATAGAAAGGTCAAAATCGACTCTTTGAACTATGTGGAGAACCCCAACTGATGGCTGTGTGTACAGTATATGATGTTACTGTGATTAATACAGTAAATTAATACTAATAGCATGAAATCTCTGGTAATTGAAGATTTTTATGACAGATGTTATTTTTGGAGCTAGAAAATGCAACATTAAGAATGGTAATATATGGGTTATTTAAAAACGGTACCTCGTTTTTTGTTTATCATTTGTTCCAGAAGGTCTGACGAAAATCAAGGCAATTTTTCCCCAAAAGAAAAAATATTAATCCAATAAATCTGTTCCAGACATCTAATAATATTAACAAAAAGGACATTTTATAGAAGATAATTCTAGTTGTACATCCAGGAAGAATAATAATAATAATTCCAAAAGTGTATGGATGCCCTGCGATTGGCTGGCGACCAGTCCAGGGTGTACCCCGCCTCTTCCCCAAAGTCAGCAGGGATAGGCTCCAGCATACAATGGATGAATGGATGGAATTTACATTGGAATTGATGAAATTCAATAATAATTTCTCACCTTCAAATTGCTGACACGTGCAATTTTTTGGGGCGCCACGGCCATTGTTAACTCACTAGGAACCTTTCAGTCACATTTTTTCCAGTGGGTCTTCTATTTGTTGCAGTTGCATCTATCCTGTGTGTGTGTGTGTGTGACAAGAAGAAAAGCTGTGAGAAGTCATTTGGCACCCCCTGCTTTTTTCACCATTTGCTGGTGATCCCAAAAAGCAGGGATCTTCTCAATGTATTATTTCCACTTAATCCAATGTAAAGTGCTTCTCTCTAATTATCAGGGTTTTTATTCGGGAGCTGAAGCGACTGGAGAACATCAGCCAGTCGCCGTTTACCTCTCACATCACCAGCAGCCTCCAGGGCCTGTCCACCATCCACGCCTACGGAAGGAAGCGCGACTTCATCCAAAGGTGAGTTTATTTAATAACGCCTACCAGGGACGCACTGGCTCCTTTTTAGCTCCTTTATCCTCAGGTTCCCCAATGGATATCATTATATTCTTCCCTTTTATCTGGGCTGTAAGTGTGTCTGCCAGGTCAGTGGAGAAGCCAAATGAAAGGAGGAAGCGCCCCACATGCGCTCATAAAAGGAGCTTTGCCCTCAGCAAGAGAAGGATAGCGTTCCGAATTCAAGTTTTTTTTTTTTTTTTTGCAGATATCAGGAATTGCTGGACACCAACCAGGCCTCCAACTACCTCTTTAGTTGTGCTATGCGTTGGCTGGCCGTGCGCCTGGACCTCATCAGCATCTCCCTCATCACTGCCGTCGCACTGTTTATTGTCTTCATGCATCAGCAGATACCCCCTGCCTACGCCGGCCTGGCTATCTCGTACGCCGTGCAGGTTGGTAAAGTGTTCCCACGTGACATACTTGAGTCTTTCCTCACATGACATGTATACCAGGAATGCACTTTACAGCTCACACAAGAGGGTCCATTTAAAGGTTGAAACATGAGGCGAAACCTCTTCCGCAGTCCCAGAGCAGCTTGGAAACTGTCATAAACAACGGGGTTGCCTGCTTCTGCCTTGAACTTGACTTTGACATTGTCACAGCAAACCCGCAGTAGCACATATTTCTTCTTTTTCACTACATTCTCATTCCGTGGGCATAATGCAAATGCGCCTCTACAGCAGCGCTATTCAACTAAATTGTTCAGAGCCATATTTTCATAAATCTAACCGCAGGGTAGCCGGACTTTGCCCTTATTTAGTTTTTTTTAATACATTTTTACTTCAGCAAATAATATAATATAGTCATTAAGTCAGAGATTAAAACAGAAGCAATATGGTTACACACCGGAAAGATCCTTTTTATGACAAGAGTTGCTCCTGCTCAAAACGTACAGCAAAAAAAAAAACAAAGATCCCGGGAGCACACTTACTGGGGGGGAAAAATGCAAAAATAGCAGTCAAAGATCCTCTATACGACAGCACGTGCCGCTGTTATTATAGACCTTTTACAAGAACTCTAACCAAAGATTGTGTATATTGCTGTTTTTAAGGACCTACCACCAAAAAAAGTCAAAGATCATGTAACCTACTGCAAAAAAAAACTAATCAAAGATCCTATATACAACCGATGCTTTTTTGTTTCCCATTACGTGCATGCTTAGCTGTGTCCTTTTAGCTGTTCTTATATCTTTAGAATGCACAGAAAATAGACATGTGTGTTCATGTCTCACATAAGGATGATGGGCAAAATTCCCACAAAATGTGCATTTTTTTCCTACTGCGGGACTTACTGCAAAAGAAAAGGTGTGTGAAAGATTATTTACTGCAAAAACGTTAGGGAAACCTCCTCTCTCCTCTCCCCTAGTGGTCTCCAATTTTTAACGGTGAGGGTGTCGCAATCAAGTTATGTTATTTATTATGTATTGTGGAATACTAAGAAAGGAACACCATCAAATTAAAAGCACAAAATGAATACCGGTTTTTCAGAGAGATGATTACAATGCTGCTGTTTGTGGTACCAGGTAGCGTCATAGCTTAAATTAACCACAGGATGGGCAATGAACAAATATGCACATTGGTACTCAATAACATCATCAAACGTTACCTTTATGAAGTCCAAAGTACTGTAGTATCAGCATTCGGGACCAAACATGAAGTAGTCTGTGCGCTAGCACACACAAACCATGGTGCATTCAAGAAACGTTGATGGAAAAAAAATATATATATATATATTTTTTTTTAAATATATAATTTTTTTAATAATAAAAATTTAATAATTTTTAATTAAAATTTTTTTTAAAAAAAATATATATATATTTATTTTTTTTTTATTTTATTTATTTATTTATTTTTTTATTAAATAAGACTTGTATTTCCAAAATGTACATGCACAAATGTTACTCATGATCAGGTTTTTGAGGGAATATCTCACTTGGACCTCAGAAGGTCTGACATTGAGATGATCCAGTCATTAAAAATGCTAACATGGCTTCTTTCTGCATTTTTGTATATATTTTTCACAAATAACTCAATGCAGAGGTAATATAGAAATACATCTCCACACAGATTTCCTTGCAATATAAAGTACATAAAGTACAATAAAGACAGGGTTTATTGTTTGTTCCGAATTTGTTGTTGCATGTTTTCTGAGCTGGCCTGAGGTCTGTTACTTCAATTAAATTAAATTGTAAATTACAATTAATTGATGGGTAGCCATTGTGTGGTTAATAGCAATTGAAGCAGCGGTGTGTCAGTCGTTAACCTTCCACCTCTCTCTCTCTCTCTCTCTTTCTGTCTCACTCACCTGCAGCTGACTGGTTTATTTCAGTTCACTGTGAGGCTGCTCACAGAGACGGAAGCCCGCTTCACATCAGTAGAGAGGATTAATCACTACATAAAGGTAAGGCAAGAGTGATGAACGCTGGGCCGCAGAGCAGTCAGTCAGAGTCCCCGTGTGCTGACATGACTCTACATATGTTTTATACCAAGAGATGTTGTTTTATTTGTGTGTTAAACAAGCTAAAGTCGATTTCTGACCCTAGTTTGTCATTCAAAGTAGCATATGGCCAATAATGGGGCACTATTGAATGTGCTTCACCAATTCCGCCTAGCAACAAGGGACCATACAAACATTCATTCATTCATTTTCTACCGCTTTTCCTCACGAGGGTCGCGTGGCTGGTGGCCAGCCAATCACAGGGCACATATAGACAAACAACCATTCACACTCACATTCATACCTATGGACAATTTGGAGTCGCTAATTAACCTAGCATGTTTTTGGAATGTGGGAGGAAACCGGAGTACCCGGAGAAAACCCACGCTTATACAGGGAATAACATGCAAACTCCACACAGAGGGTGGAATTGAACCCTGGTCTTCTAGCTGTGCGCTAACCACTTGTCCGCCGTGCAGCCCCATACAAACATGACATTTGTAATTTGTAATAGCTCATATTGGTTGTAGTCAAAATGTAGAAAATATTTATAATTGTATACATTGTTACCTGGCTGCACGGTGGACGAGTGGTTAACATGCAGGCCTCACAACTAGGAGACCCGAGTTCAATTCCACCCTCGGCCATCTCTGTGTGGAGTTTACATGTTACTCCGGTTTCCTCCCACATTCCAAAAACATGCTAGGTTAATTAGCAACTCCAAATTGTCCATAGGTATGAATGTGAGTGTGAATGAGTGTTTGTCTATATGTGCCCTGTGATTGGCTGGCCACCAGTCCAGGGTGTACCCCGCCTCTCACCAGAAGACAGCTGGGATAGGCTCCAGCACCCCCTCCACCCTGGTGAGGATAAGAGGTAGAATGAATGAATGTTACCTAATTGTATTTCAGCGTATTAGCGCCACCTACAGGACTGGAGGAACAGCACCTATTGTGTTGCATGTATTTTATTCCATACATACATTTCCAACTTTATGTCCAAGAAAATCACATTTTAGTGTGCCTAACGTACATTTCTGTATTATTTGTGTTAGAATCTCGAAAGTGAAGCTTCATGCAAGAGCCTGTCAGACGCTCCTGACCTCTCCTGGCCGCAGCAGGGAAAGATCACCTTTCACAACGTGGATATGCGCTATCGTGACAACCTGCCTCTGGTGCTGAAGGGTCTGTCCTTCACCATCCAGCCTGAAGAGACCATCGGCATCGTGGGCCGCACTGGATCAGGTAGTTTTCACCCCTTAGCGTAAGCGTTTATCCATCTCACTCTTGACACCTCCTCCCCCACAGGGAAGTCCTCTCTGGGTTTGGCTCTGTTCAGACTGGTGGAACTGGCGAAAGGCTCCATCATCATTGACGGCGTCGATATTTCCCAGATCGGTTTAGACGACCTGCGGAGCAAACTGGCCATCATCCCTCAAGAGCCCGTGCTCTTCATCGGCACTGTCAGGTAAAGCAGTCTGGAATAATATTTCCATTTGCGAATGTTATCTTCATTCATGGTTTGTTATTGGACCAACCAGGACCAACTTAGACCCGTGGGATCAGTACTCTGACTCACAGATATGGGAAGCACTGGAGAAGAGCCATATTAAAGACATGGTAGGTCTTGACACCTTCATGCAAACATGGCGGTTAGAGTGAGCAAGCATGACTGTGAACTCTGACCTTTGCCCAGGTCAGCCAGCTGCCTCATTCCCTCTACTCCGAGGTGACGGAAAACGGGGAGAACTTCTCAGTGGGTGAACGGCAGCTCCTCTGTGTGGCCAGAGCTGTACTGCGCAACAGCAAGGTGCTGATTGTTCTATTGTACTCATTGACCACCATCGCTCGGGCGGGACGTTTGGTAGAGGTGCATGGAAAAAAAGTGTGGAGCTGGTATGACATAACATTTCCCCCTGGTGGCGAGCATTCGAACTGCAGCTGCTGAGGGGGACACTTTTGTTGTCCATAAAAAGTTATGAAACAAAATCCAAACAATTTAATCCAAAATGACAGAACAACAAACATCTCCCTGGTACTAATTTTTATTTAAAAAAAATTGTAAAAACACATCATCACACGTCACTATGATAATAATAATAATACATTTTATTTGTATAGCGCTTTTCAAAATACAGACACTTTACAGAAGAATGGAGTTGAATTAAAAGCAAGTAAACAGAGTAAAAGATACGTTAAAATCCAACATTCATTGGTTAATACACTATTTAAAAAGCGGGGCGGGGCACAGCAGTCAGATATAAAAAGTTAGACATTAAAAACGGATTTAAAGAGGTGGCTTTTTAGTTGTTTTTTGAAACTGGGAAGGTCAGGGCAAGCACGGAGTGAATGTTGCAAAGAGTTCCAGAGGGTGGGGGCAGCGATGGAGAAGGCTCTGGCACCCCAGGTTTGGAGCTTGGTCATGGGGGATTGTGTGGATGGAGCAGGTCTGTGAGATATGGGGGGGTCAGATCATGGAGGGTAACATTTTATACATACGTACGGTATTAAAAATTTCAATGCTGTTTTTGACTAACTGCCTGAAACCTGGAAAACTTGTGATCTACTGGTTTAAAGTCTTATAAAATGCAAAAAAATGCATTAAAACGAGCACCAATCTGTGCTGAAAATTCCTCCAAAAGAAGAAACTGTCTTAATAGTTTAGCTGCTAAACGAGCGGTGTCCAAAAGGTGGCTCGGAGGACATCTGTGGTGCCTGCAGCTTCATTTTAAATACAGAGTATTTAAATAACACTTGAATGTTACACAAAAAGTTTGAATTTTGAATGTTGTAAGATATTGCAAGAGGCGGGGTACACCCTGGGCCGGTCACCAGCCAATCACAGGGCACATATAGACAAACAACCATTCACACTCACATTCATACCTATGGACAATTTGGAGTGGCTAATTAACCTAGCATGTTTTTGGAATGTGGGAGGAAACCGGAGTACCCGGAGAAAACCCACGCACCCTCGACCGCCGTGCCGCCCACCTTAACTACAGTATAACACAAAAACATTGGGTTGGTTTTAGTGTGGTAAATAAACAAAGTGTTCCACTCTAGAATTGTAGGGTTGAAATCCACAATTTCATTTGAATGTAATATTGTGGTAATAATGAAAATGAAAGCGCTGGAAAAGCTTGACAAATGCTCTCAAACACACGTCCTTCCAAGTGTACGCTGATTCATTGTGCTATTTGCTGCACGATTCCAGATCCTGGTGCTGGACGAGGCGACGGCAGCCATCGATACGGAGACCGACAGCCTCATTCAGGAGACCATTCGCTGTGAATTCGGTAGCTGCACCCGCCTCATCATCGCCCACCGCCTCAACACCGTGATGAGCTGCAGCAAGGTCATGGTCATGGACAACGGCCAGGTGAGGCGTCGTTGCTGCCTTGTGCACGGTGTTTCTGCAGATGCTAATTTGCCCAGTTTAAAGGGTTAAAAGGCGCATCATGTACAAGTACAATTTGCTGCATTTAAGTATGCTCGGAAATCCCAGAAAATAAACCCATAACATGTGAATGCAGCTTAAGTTACGTTGTGTCTTTGAATACAACCCTTCTTTGCATAAAATAGCTTGGTTAAAGTTTGATTTAAACGTTCTGCTAATTCAAACAAAGAAATGCCCCAGCTCTAATTACAGCGTTGTAACGCCAAATTGTCCATAGGTGTGAATGTGAGTGTGAATGGTTGTTTGTCTATACATATGTGCCCTGTGATTGGCTGGCCACCAGTCCAGGGTGTACCCCGCCTCTCGCCCCAAGACAGCTGGGATAGGCTCCAGCATACCCGCGACCCTCGTGAGGATAAGCGATATAGAAATAGTTCATTGCATGCTGATTCTAATAAAAGAATTTGTCTTTTTTTTGTCTTTTTTTCTAGGTTTTGGAGTTCGACAATCCCGCTGCCTTGCTTTCAGTCGAAGACTCCAGATTCCGAGCCATGATCGAGGCATCCGAAAACCAAAGCAAATCTAAATGAAACCTATTACTGTAACAACAGAACATATACGATATATGCACACACAAAACAATCCTACAGTAGGGTTAAAAAATACAGAGGGTGCTGCAATAGCGAAAGGCAATGTGATCAATCATGCCAGCTGATTTCCAAAACCAAAGAGCCTGGGATGGACAATAACACATCTCATGGTGAAAAGGATGGCTTTACTTCCATGTCATGCAGCCAAATGATACACTGCAAGTCAAACAGAGCGTGACCTCTGTCAAAGGCACTTTATAAGTCATGTAGCTGGCATGCAAACTTCCTTCTCCTCTGCCTGGACGCTAGTTAGAGTCCTGTTGAACGTCACCTAGTGTAGTGTAGAAGATCACTCCATTTTGTTACAGCCATAATGTACGAGTCAGTCATGTTTTTTTTGTGTGTGTAGAATGAGGCACTTTGAAGCGCCTATAAAATGTACTTCTTCGATGTTTTAATGCTTAATGGAAACATTGCGGCAGATACGTGCCTAGACATTATACTGTATGTTGAAATTAGCCACGTGGTTTGCACACTGCACGTACTGTGATATGTTCCTTTTCAATCTAGATGCTGGATTTTAAATGCTGCACGTTTTGCATTGTTCATATTCTTTCTAAGGCCATTTTTGTGAAGGATGCACGGTGTCCAGCTGCAGTCGGACGGTACTGTGTGTTTGTTTTTCTAGCAACAAAACCGAAGATTGTTGTCGTTTGCCTTACGTGGTCGAGCCTGCGCTAAACAATCACGAGTGCAATATGTTGCTATATCGCATTGCTGCATTTTCAAGATTGCCTTTTGTACATTAAGATTGTCAAATTCCAGTATTGTACTTTTTGTAAATGGTTGAGTTTGTTAAGAGGATTTTTTTGTCTTAAATAAAAATTTTATCGTATTATGACTATGACTCTACTTGGTGTTTTATTTGTATATATTTCCACTGTTACAGTATTTACTAACATAACTGTAATTGAAGAGTGACTGATACAGAAAATACCAACAACAAAGGAGAAAATTGACCTCAAAAATTCAAATTTTACTATGACCACATTTGTTTAATTTTTTACTTCAACCGCTTGAAACCACTGAAATATGCATTTAAGTATTGTTTTGGGTGGATTTTAATCAGGATGTTTACCTAACTACAAAAATTATTTGCTAAAAAGAACTTTATCCGGAAGTATGTGTATCAAATATTTTTAACCCTTTAATAAATTGACTGTTTATAATTAAAACATCTAAAGTGAAGAAGCATATTTATTATTAATATATACACTATTCCCAACATTATAATGACATACACCCTGAAAAAAACTAACATTTTGCTGCATGCTTTGAATGGGAAAATTAGTGCCATCTGGTGGATGAATATAAAACAATACAAAGGAAAAGGTAATCCAAATTTTAATATAAACACATGAAGCATTTTAATGTGGGCTTTAAAGTGGAACTTTCAATCGGTTTTGTCTCAAGTGACAATTATATATAATGCCATTTATTTTGGTGGTCCTTAATAAATGTAAAGTTTTATTTTGAAACACCGGGATATTACCGGAAGTGTTTGTGGTTGTGTAGCTGTGTGGTGGGTAGACGGGCAGGAGGAGGAAAGCCCTGGCTGTGATGCCGCTGAATGATGGCTGCTTTTGGAATACTCAGCTACGAACACCGGCCACTAAAGCGACCACGGCTCGGGCCTCCGGACGTTTATCCGCAAGATCCAAAGCAGAAAGAGGTGATATTATTTTACAGTCCTCGTATAAAAAGTCAGTTTAAAGGGAATGTGCTGAGCGAAGAGGCTACTTGAAGATAGCTAGCTCGCAGCGGCTAGCCTGTTACGAGCTAGCCCCTAGCAGCAGACGACAGGGGCCTGGCAATAACAACGAACAACGCCTTTTTGGATAGTTGTCACTTTGTAATCTGGATTAATTTGTTAGACAACAGGCTCGGTTATTTTAGAAACGCATGTTAAACAGTTATTGTTTGACGAGCAAAATGCGTTCGGGGGGGATTTAATCAGCGAAACATTTAAAGCTAACT
Organism: Doryrhamphus excisus; assembly: GCF_037039965.1. Lineage (NCBI taxonomy): Eukaryota > Metazoa > Chordata > Actinopteri > Syngnathiformes > Syngnathidae > Doryrhamphus > Doryrhamphus excisus. The sequence goes on from NC_136379.1 coordinate 1,512,665, forward strand.
CAAGACTGGTCTTTCAGCTTGCTTTATTTTAAAACTCTTGTGTGCTGATGCTGCTGGAAACTGAATTAGATGGTAATCGCGTTGTTGCAGTGTATTTAAATATAACTTTATTGCTAAGTTAAAAGTTGCAGCGGTTTCTTTTACACAAAACTACACTATCCTGTTGCTCAGCTTTGATGTGTTTGTGTATACATACATTTCCAGGATGAGCTGACGGCGCTGAATGTCAAACAAGGATTCAACAACCAGCCAGCGGTATCTGGTGATGAACACGGCAGTGCCAAAAATGTCAACTTCAACCCATCCAAGGTAATTCGTCTCCTGTGTGCCTTAAAGTGACCCATTCTTACCCATACTTGACAGCCTGGTTATTTTTTCCCCACAGATCAGTTCCAACTTCAGCAGCATTATTGCAGAAAAGCTGCGCTACAACACCTTTCCAGACACGGGGAAGCGTAAGCCACAGGTCAACCAGAAGGATAATTTCTGGCTGGTCACGGCAAGGTCACAGAGCTCTGTCAATAACTGGTTCACAGACTTAGCAGGGACTAAACCTCTCACACAGCTGGCCAAGAAGGTAGGGAGGCCTCTGGGAATCTCATCAGCTGATTTGTTTAGCAGGCTGCACCTCTGCCGCATTATAGTTAATTCATTTGTTTTCCTCTTGCATTATGCAGATTTGGCAGGAGTATCATTCATTTCTTTGGCTGATCACGTACTGAATTTCCTCATATACTGATCACAGGTGCCAATATTCAGCAAGAAAGAGGAGGTTTTCGGATACTTGGCAAAGTACTTGGTCCCTGTCATGCGCTCAGCGTGGATGATCAAGATGACCTGTGCTTATCATGCAGCCATCACAGAAACGAAAGTCAAGAAGAGACATGTGATTGATCCCTGTATAGGTGGGGATAATGTGCTAGTTTGACCCATTGTTCATCACGATATCAGGCTTTCCTTACCATTGCAATATGTGAATGCTTGTAGAATGGACCCAGATCATAACAAAGTACCTGTGGGAGCAGCTTCAGAAGGTGGCAGAGTTCTACAGGCAGTTCCCGAGCCAGGGCTGCAGCTCGCCGCTCCCGGCCACTCCCGCCGACGTGGAAACGGCCACAAAGCAGTGGGAGTACAACGAGAAGCTGGCCATGTTTATGTTTCAGGTGAGCGCCGCACTGTTTGCTTTATCGCATATCGGTTTCCAGGCATTTGTCCTTTTGTGTGGAGAATACATGATACAATTGTAAATGCCCGCTACCTAAATGTCGGATCTCTGTGTGTAAGACGCTTCATTTCACTTTGATCAAAACACAATATACTGTACACACATACATCTGGTTGGATGTATGCATTTCAATTTTGATTCGTAGTTCATAGTTTTACTCATTTTTGATGAGTATTAAATGAGACCTGTTCAAACTTTTGAATGCTACTGCTGTATGAGCACTTCTATTTTTACAGTATCATAAACAATTATGGCTGGTTGCATACTTGCCAGCATTTATTTTGAATGATAGACATGTACTATTGTTTTATTCAGGATGGAATGCTGGACAGACATGAGTTCCTGACGTGGGTTCTAGAGTGTTTTGAGAAGGTCCGACCCGGCGAGGATGAGCTGCTGAGACTCCTCCTGCCACTTTTACTGCAGGTAAGACCTTTGTGACCCTCCACTTCTGTCCTATTTTATTGTACTCGAGTCTTGCATCATCGCTGCTGCTGCTGGACCGCAGGCACACAAATTGAGGTTGGTGGTGATGATGTGACAGGCTGTCAGGACTTTGTCACGTAACAGCTGAATGCTTTCATCCGTCTCCAAGCCTTTTGTTTTGTTGCTTTCAGTGTCATAAGTCACTGTGTGTGTGGGTAACACCGTGCATCGCTTCCCCCTCCCGCAGTACTCGGGGGAATTCGTACAGTCGGCCTACTTGTCACGCAGGCTGGCTTACTTCTGCACGCGGCGCCTCAACCTGTTGCTAAGCGACGGCAGCCTAGGCCCTGGCGCGGGTGGAGGGCACCCGGCGCATGGCATCTTGACACCGCAGGGTAACGCCCTGCCCCCGACCCCAACCTCCCAGCCAGCAGGAAGCAGCCAGCCCCAGACGCCGTTCACAGACTTCTACATCTGCCCCCAGCATCGCCCTCTGGTTTTTGGCCTCAGCTGCATGCTGCAGGTACGGTGGACATTTCAGGGCTCCTGAATGAGTTGTGGTTGAAATGCTGTGGAAGACATGCTAGCATAACTATAAATACAGATATCGTCAAGTTTGAGGTGCACAAAAAATTGTTGACTCAGCTGAAGTGAGTCTGATTTATGAGGGGCCAGGTTTAATAACAGTAACAGGAGGACAAGAGCTGCACAAATACATACAATATGTGTCGTCAAATTGTTCTGCAGCTAACTAATTTTTCTGTCATTGTCATCCTCAGAGCATAGTTTTGTGTTGCCCCAGTGCTCTGGTGTGGCACTACTCTCTAACAGACAGCAGAAACAAAACTGGTTCCCCTCTGGATCTGCTGCCCATCGCCCCCTCCAGCTTACCAATGCCCGGGGGAAACACTGCCTTCACACAGCAGGTACTTTCACACCCAGCAAGCTCCCCTTGTCAAGATGACGACATATGCCACAACAGATATATTCCACCACTCGCCACAGGTCCGTGTGAAGCTGAGAGAGATTGAGGAGCAAGTTAAGGAGCGAGGCCAGGCGGTGGAATTCCGCTGGTCATTTGACAAGTGCCAGGAGACCACAGCAGGTTGGGAATACTTCCCTTTTTGTCTAACGTGTTCACAAGTTGTGTATTCAGCCCAGTAGACCATTGTTTTATGGTTCACTCCCCGGTCAGGCTTCACCATTGGGAGGGTTTTGCACACACTGGAGGTTTTGGACAACCACAGCTTTGAGAAGTCGGACTTTAACAACTCGCTGGACTCCTTATACAACCGAATATTTGGCTCGGGCCAGAGCAAGGATGGCCATGAGGTACTGTACCTGTTGAAAAGAATGAAAATCACGGGAGGTCAACATTTAGTCACCCATCCCTTTATGATCCTCAAAAAGTGTGCTTCCATTCAGATGTCGCCCGACGATGATGCTGTGGTCACCCTGCTTTGTGAATGGGCTGTGTGCTGCAAGCGGTCAGGCCGACACAGGGCCATGGTGGTGGCTAAGCTGCTGGAGAAGCGACAGGCCGAAATTGAAGCAGAGGTATTGCTCCCATTACGGACACCATGATGCAGTGACTTTATAAATCAGAATAAATTATACTGGAATGGTAGTAGATTATCATGCAGCTGGCGCTCACAGCAATGTTGATGTATAATTTTATGTTTACGTTGTGACAGCGGTGTGGTGAGTCTGAAGTGGTGGATGAGAAGGGCTCTGTGTCATCCGGCTCCCTTTCTGCTGCCACACTTCCAGTATTTCAGGATGTTCTGCTGCAGTTCCTAGATACTCAAGCCCCCACGCTGAGTGAGTCCCCGTTCTTAATGATATATTTTTTACATATTCAACATCTTTAGATAGCGATTTGACACCGGGTGGAGAACCTTGTACTAAATTATTCATCCATTTAGCGGAGCCTGGCAATGAGAACGAGCGAGTGGAGTTCTCCAACCTGGTCCTGCTCTTCTGTGAGCTCATCCGCCATGACGTCTTCTCTCACAACATCTACATGTGCACGCTCATCTCCCGCGGCGACCTGGCTTCCGACTCCCACTTGCCACGCCCTCGCTCCCCCAGCGACGAGCCCTCAGATGAGTCAGATCGCAAGGAGCAGGACATGGGCAGCAGTGTCAAGATGGAGGACACCGGCTTGTCGGAGTCTATGGAAATTGATCACAACTCTAGTGCTAACTTTGATGAGGTACAAATCAAAATCAACATGCAGTGACTACAGTACACACCTCAACTTTCAGCAACCATTATTATGAAGTACAGAAACTCTGTTGTAGTGAGGCAGTGTATAGCTTCTACAGCTATGATTGGTGCATTTTCATTGAGCAGTAAATCTATACCGCTATATATGCTGTACACTGATTACTCTTCAGTATGTCCAAGTTTACTTTCTTTAAGATTGTTCCTTTACAGTGTATAATGTTTACTAGAAGGGCTGTCAAGAGCGTGGCTTGTCTTTGTCGATATCGCACATTTCATCATTACTGTCATGCCTTGTCCTGCAGATGTTCTCTCCTCCGATGCACTGCGAGTCCAAGGGCAGCCCCTCTCCGGAAAAGTCTGCTCCAGAGCAGGACAGCAAGAGCGCCTGCAAGGACAAGTGCATGGACCCTGCCTTCCCACAGCTGTATGAGCAGCCCCGACACATTCAATATGCCACACACTTCCCCATTCCTCAGGTAAGAAGAGGGAGTGCTCTCCTTTTTATTGCATCTCATTGCAACTGCCGGTTTATTACAAATATATTATTATATAATTATAATATTAGAAAAGCATGATTATACATGTTTTATGACTTATTTTGTAGTGTGTAATGTTATAAACGCTTGATCAAGAGAACCATAGGCAGCAACAGTAGGTATGAGAAAAACTCACCCATTTACTGTTACTGTTTACTTTGAGCTGCTCAATGAAATGTTTCAACCCGAAGTTACTCTCCATCGACAGGACTCGCTCTACTCTGTTATAGCTAATTATGTGGTAATGCTTTAATGTTATTTTAGCATCGGGTTACAATGGAATGCATCACTTAATCACTTCACAGTTCCACAGTCAAAAAGGAGTAGGAAGAAGCAAAGCTGATAAAATCCTACCTCTCCATCTGGTACTTTTACAATCTGTTACTGTTACATTTGTTCACTTCCTACCTTCCTGGTATGCTATTTTTCCATACAGAAGTATTAGGTGATGTATAGTATAGCTAATACAGTACATCAGTATATTATAGCATGACTTTTTGCTGTCCCATTGGAGATTTCCACGTGATGTACTATAACTTCATATTCGGAATAAGGTTGGTTGTATTAAACCAAGCAGTACTGTGCCACTGTGTAGTATTACACTCAGCTACAACATCGCTTTACTGCCACACAGCTCACATCATTGCTGCCCTTTCCTACTTGGTTAGCATGCTACCATGCATAGTTGTGATCACATGAGCTCTATCTGGTCACTGCTGGCTCGACGTACTTGTGGAGTCTGGAATTGTCTTCTTGTACTGATCTCATCTGTTATCAACATATGTGATATTATTTTGTTTGATTCACATGTTTTCTTGCTGACGCTCTAGTTATCTGGGCTTTCTTCCTTTCAATCATTTATTTAACTTCTGTTCCTCTCAATGCATTCCCTCAGGAGGAGAACGCCAGTCATGAGTGCAACCAGCGTCTGGTGGTGCTCTACGGCGTGGGCAAACTGAGGGATGAAGCGCGACACACCATCAAGAAGATAACCAAAGATATCTTGAAGGTGCTCAACCGCAAAAGCACTGCAGAAACAGGTGCGTATTATTTTTTGATGCATCCTTTGTTCAACTGTGAGATGCAGGACATTTTGGACCGGCTATCAATGCCTCCAGTAAACGTCACTTTTGATTACATTTGCATCACTCATAACCTTCTTTTTTTATAGCTGAGATTTTGAAGCAACCGAGCATTGTATGTGTTTTGATTACAGAAAGCAGCTTCACATGTAAGTTTTTCCTTAATTAAAATTCCAAAACAATCATGTGTCTCTTGTTTCACCCCATTTTGCACAGGAGGCGAGGAGGGACAAAAGAGAAAAAGGAGTAAGCCTGAGGCCTTCCCCACGGCAGAAGATATCTTCTCCAAATTCCAGCACCTCTCCCACTTTGACCAGCACCAGGTCACCTCCCAGGTTAGTTTGAATAACTTTGCATATTCTTATCCGTATGACATTTCAGTGTTGTAAGCCGCTTATTCATATGAAATGATCTCCTAATTTGTATGCCAATGGCGTTCTGTCTCCGTAGCTTGAATGGATAATAATCTAAAGTATTTGGCTGCATAGAGTCTTTCCTCGTGTGAGTCAACACCGACCCCACTGTATTGCTGTGATATTTTTTATGTGCAGGTGTCCCGAAATGTGCTGGAACAGATCACCAGCTTTGCCTTAGGGATGTCCTATCACTTGCCTTTAGTGCAGCACATTCAATTCATCTTTGACCTCATGGAGTACTCGCTCAACGTTAGTGGCCTCATCGACTTTGCTATTCAGGTAATGCGTGCATCAGCTTTTTCTCATTACATTACACCTTTTGTTTTCTTCGGCTTTGTTCATCTTCTTATCACTGGTCAATAAAGAAAAAGCAAAGATCTGATTCGCACTCTGGTTACACCCCGCATAACACTATGATTGACCTTTGAACCTTGCGTGTTTTTATTTGTAGCTTCTGAACGAACTCAGCCTGGTGGAAGCCGAGCTGTTGCTCAAGTCGTCCAGCCTGGTGGGCAGCTACACCACGGGCCTTTGTTTGTGCATCGTGGCCGTGCTGAGGAGGTACCACTCCTGCCTCATTCTCAATCCCGAGCAGACAGCGCAAGTTTTCGATGGGTAGGTGACTCATATGCCTGTTCAAATGCCCTCTTAAATGTACATTGTGTTGTGACGTGTGCCATCCTCTCCCAGGCTGCGTATCGTGGTCAAGTCAGGTGTGAACCCTGCAGACTGCTCCTCTGCTGAACGCTGCATCTTAGCCTACCTGTACGACCTCTACACCTCCTGCAGTCACCTCAAGAACAAATTTGGCGAGATCTTTAGGTACGAGATGCGTTTTCCATTCATGAAAAATTAGCACCCAGTCACGTTACATGCTAGCTTCACGACTATTGTTTTTGTTGGTCAGCGAGTTCTGCTCCAAAGTGAAAAACTCCATCTACTGCAACATCGACCCCTCCGACTCCAACATGCTCTGGGACCCCGAGTTCATGACGGAGGCCATCGCTAACCCCTCAGCACACAACTTTAACCACTCCATGGTGGGGAAAATCCTCAACGACAGCCCTGCCAACCGCTACAGCTTTGTGTGTAACGTGCTCATGGACGTGTGTGTGGACCACAGAGACCCTGAGAGGTACATTATCAATCAGGAATAATGATAACAATACCACCTGAACCTTTGGCATTTTAAGTGAATCCAAAAGAAATATAGAAGCTATTGAGAGGCTACACAAAAGGGAACTTGTATCAGCGTAATTAAGATAACATTGCTCTTTCTCTCTCAGGGTGAACGATATCGGGATCCTGTGTGCCGAGCTGACCGCCTATTGTCGCTCCCTAAGTGCAGAATGGCTCGGCATCCTCAAGGCGCTCTGCTGCTCCTCCAATAATGGCAACTGCGGCTTCAACGACTTGCTGTGTAACGTCGATGTGCGTTTTATTAACCTGTGCTTTGGTGACCCTCAACAGCTTTGACTTTTAAAGTTTTGACCTTATGTCCTTCAGGTTAGCGACCTGTCCTTCCATGATTCCCTGGCAACATTTGTAGCCATTCTCATAGCACGACAGTGTCTTCTCCTCGAGGACCTGGTCCGCTGCGTGGCCATTCCATCCCTTCTCAATGCAGGTAAGAATATGAATGTATAGGATGTACTGTAATACCAATCGGTACACAGATCCCTTTGTGCTTGTGCGATACGGCTTTGTTTATGTCCTACATAAACTGATTCCGCTGTATAAGCTTTTATTCTCAGCATTCAGGTGTTTTTTTTAAAGGCAGGAGGTGTAGAGTGCGTCCCGGTGGGAAGTAACATCAAACTCTTGAGTCACTAGTCATATTAAACATGAGAGCAAAGCCTGTTTATTTGATCTGTGGCCATGAAACCTCAGTGGGCTTTGTGCTATTGCCAGCGTCCCGCCCCCCACCTCCCACCCCCCACGAGACAAAGGTGCATTCAGCCATGCTGTCTGTTGGCTCCACTACACATGCTTGCCGTTTGTTCTCACATCCCTTATTCCACAATGAAAAATTCATCTATCTAGGACATGGGTTTAAATTTAGATGGATGGACTTGATCATGTCCCTTTTGAAAACCGTTTCTGAACTCTTCTTTAGCCTGCAGCGAGCAAGACTCCGAGCCTGGAGCGAGACTCACCTGCAGGATTTTGTTGCACCTTTTCAAAACACCCCAGCGCAACCCTGTCCCTCAAGACGGCATGAAGTCAGGTAGGACAAAATAGTTACATTAATAGTTTAGGAGGGATGATCACAAAAGCCTCGCTTTTTGCCGAGCGTCACCACTGGTGTGTATTGCAGACAAATCCTCGGTTGGTATCCGATCATCGTGTGACCGCCATCTCCTGGCAGCGTCTCAGAACAGCATAGTCGTGGGAGCCGTTTTCGCTGTCCTCAAAGCTGTCTTCATGTTGGGTAAGAAGTGTTTGCTTGTACTCTACTTGGGGAATTTTGTTAAGGTGCTCTGGAACAAACCGACTGGTCTCAATGGTGTTGTAGGTGATGCTGAGCTGAGGGGCTCAGGGCTGTCCCACCCCGCTGGCCTCGACGACATATCCGAGGGGCGCAATGTCTCCATAGAAACAGCCAGCTTGGATGTGTATGCAAAGTATGTCCTGAAGACCATCTGCCAACAGGTAAACATCCCTAAAGTGTTGTTAAAGCTGCCATATGCTATTTTTCAACAGCTTTAAATATAGTGAAGACGGAAAGTATTCACAGCATGTCACCTTTTTCCATGTTCACTAAAAATATTTGTCAGAATATGACAAATATTTTTCAGAATTCCTAAACTCAAAGTTCTACACACAATACTCCATAGTGAAAACATGTCAAAATATTATTGAAATGTTAACATATGTATTAAAAATGAAAATCACACATCCATTTCATATGTACCGTGGTGTAAAAGTGTTTTCCCACTTCCTGATTTCTCTTTTTTTTTTGCATGTTTTTCACACTTAAATGTTTCAATCGTCAAACACATTAACTATTAGTCAATGACAACACAACTAAACACAAAATAATTTGTTATAATTAACTCAATAAATCCCCCCATTTTTCAAAAGACATCCTCTCCACTACCGACCATTTTACAGGAGAAAGAAAAATTTGTTTCTCGTCTTTCATCAGAAGAAAATAGTTTGCTTTACCCTTTTCTTTAGTAATCAGAAGTAGTACACAGGTAAGTTTCAGCAAAATGTCAGTTTTCACTCAAAAAAGGGCTTTTTGTGAAAAAAATACATTTCAAGCATAACTTTTACTTAAGTTTAGCTGTATGTATTTAGCCATAATAACAACTATTCTAAAACATACACAGCACAACATAGTTGTTTTACATCCAAATAATAATTTGCAATACCTTGAACATGAATTTACAATTTCTAAATGTTCACATTTGGAACCTAACTGTGCACGTGTGTGTTAAAATTTCCCTTCAATGTGTTACCTCCATGCTACAGTCCTCCAATGCTTTCTCCACTTGCTGCTTCCTGTGGAACGCTTTAAAGCATGGGAAATGCACTTCTGCCACCTTGTGGCCTTTTTTAGGGCTTAAAGGGGACCCATTATGTTTTTTTCCACTTTTCTGACCTATAAATGTAGTTAGAAAGCTATAAACCGGAAGTCTTTTTATGCACTCGTGAGTATGACCAACCACAGTGGAGTGGCCGTGCCTGAAGGCCGGCCGTGGGTGGAATACATTAAAACATATACATACATTAAACCGTTTTCATGGGAAGCACAAAATCCAAAGAAATACAGCTTAATAGGTGCAGATTCTGGAAGAACTACAAAGCTTTCTGTGCTGGTGATCGTGTGTGGCTGCTGTGTAGGAGTCCACAACTCATAACTGCAAAACTGCACAAAACTCGTATATTGTGCACTTGCTTTACCTCTTTTTGCCTATCGTGCAAAAAAACAAACAAAACACAAAAGACATATAAGTACATCTTTGGGAGTCCACAGTACAAAGCACCATTAATAATAATAATAATAACAATAATAGTAAGTCCCCTTTTAAATTTGTTTGATGATCTGAAACATTTAAGTGTAACAAATATACAAAAACACCCCCAAAGAATTCAGGAAAAGGGCAAACACTTTTTCACGCTATATGCTTGGTTTGCCGACTGAAAAAAAACAAAATGATCAAACTTGATTTCTCCCACATCTCTAGCTGACTGATGAATAGTTGGCAGAGCTGCAGGCGTTATTTTAAGATGCGGAGCGAAGCTTGCCTTTTTCTTGTGTGTGTGCGTGTGTTGTTTTTATAACAAAGTTGTCCTCCTTGAAGTGGTGTGTACATACAGTCCTGACCTTGTTTCTTCACTTTATTTCTTCACTTTAATGCCTGATACAGACAAAGGTATATTTGTTTGGACAGATATGACTTAAATCATTTATCAGACTTTAATTTTAGTGATGATATCTGGCAACTTTCATGGTTTTCTTAATGTTTCCAAAATCACTTATATTCTTACATGAATAACTATAACATTGTACCTTATTGTTATATTTGTCCAAACAACTGTACCTTTAGTTGAACCAGGCATTCAAATAAACAAGAAATTGAAGAATAATATTTTTAATGACTGTACATGGGGCGAGGTCATCTACCTAGGGTTGGATCATGTCCTCATGAGGAAGAACGTGTTTTCTTCATGACATGAAAACCCCCCAAAGTGGAACAAACCAGTGTTTGATGATCAGAAATAGACTTTAGGGACACACATTAGCGTTAGAACATCATTAAAAAGTGGCTTTGCATAAGGGACTTACTGTTATCATATCTTCCTCTCTGTAGGAGTGGGTGGGAGAGCGCTGCCTCAAGTCTCTGTCCGAGGACAGCAGTGCCCTTCAGGACCCGGTGTTGGTAAACATTCAGGCCCAGAGGCTCCTACAGCTCATTTGCTACCCTCACCGCCAGCTGGACAGCGATGACGGAGACAACCCTCAGAGGCAGCGCATCAAACGCATCCTACAGGTTCTCCGCCGCCTCCCTTTCTCTCTCTCTCTCTCTCTCTCTGTGCCAAAAGAGAACATATTTTGAAGTAAAATATGTTTGAAATTGCACATCAGGGTGTAATCTTTGAAAATAAATAAATTAATTGAAAATAAATAAATTATCACAATTAACTCATTCAATCCTAGCCATTTTTCTAAAGATAAATAAAGATGTTGCCATTTTAGACCTTTTGACATCTTTTACCGCCCACAGAATATTGTTTTATGGCTGTATGAACATCATCTCCTCCCTCCCTCTCATTTTGCCATGTTTGTCCTTCCCCATTCAGTTTGAAGCACTTTCTGAAGTTTAGAATAAGTAAGCTCTTTGTGGGGAATTTGTAATATGAACTCTTTTTCTCATGCTAGAATGTACAGACAAGGGAAACAAATATGTGTTAATGTTTCACATAAGGATTGTGAATGGTGGGCAAAATTCCCCAAAAAGTACAGTTCCCCTTTAACTAGTTAGCTTGCTATATGGAATGACAGAAATGTAAAGGTGACTGACTGTCTATGGGGTTGAAATAATGTTACACATATTTAGCGAGCCATTAACAGCTGTAACTATGAACATATTCTATTTATTAATATTGAATCCTATGTTGTGGAAATTCACTCATCATAGTTGGGTCTGGAAGCAAGTAACATTAATGTCATGTCGGACTCTTCATCCATGGCTGACTTAATTCAGGTCATGTCTCATCAATGTAACTGACACCTTGTTAGTGACTAAAATATTACATATGACTTTTCTTTCAATGTTTTCTGAATAATAATAGGCCACAGTCACGCATGAAATTATTATTAATAGTTATTTAAAAAAACAATAGAGCGAGGGGGCGATGTTCAAACCACATTGTAACGAGGGCCGACTATAGCAGTATTTAATTAAAAGAGGAGCCGTATAAGAGTGCAGTTTTACTGCCCTCCTCTGGCAGTGAAAGGTCCCTCTCTCAATAACACTAACTATTCTGACTAAAAATTAAATGCCATCATCATAAACTCTGTCCTTGTTGTAGAATATGGACCAGTGGACGATGAGGCAGTCATCTCTGGAGCTGCAGCTGATGATCAAACAAAGCACAAACAATGCAAGTTGACCTCAGTGGGAATTGGATCAATAAAACATTTATTAGCAGCCTTGAACACATTGTTTTGTCTCCCTTTTTATAGGAGCTCTATTCTCTCTTGGAGAACATAGCCAAGGCCACGATCGAAGTGTTTCAAAAATCAGCTGAGATGAACTCCAGTAACCCCTCCTCCGGGAATGGAGCAGCCCTCCAAGGAGGCTCTGCATCCAACAGCAGCAGTGCCACAAGCAAGATGAAACCTATTTTAAGGTGAGTGCATTTGTGTTCTCCCCAGAATTACAAAAAGTCAATCTCTAACCAAATAAATAGTGATCATCATGAACCCTTCATTTATGATCGTGAAACCTAAGCTCTTTGGTCTCTGAGGTCATTTGTAGTGTTTTTAGTTGTTTACTTTATTTCTCACTTTAAAAACTGTTGGTCGTACTTCAGTTAATTTTATTTATTTTTTTTACACCTATTTCACACCAGGGTTTGGTAGACATCTGTAACTTCAATCTGAGAAACATTTGTGAGCTTGTTTCTATGCAAAGTTTGAGAGTTTAATGAGTTTATTATTATTTATTTATTATTATGTATTATTTTAATGAATGCATGGTCGTTTGTCTATATGTGCCCTGGGATTGGCTGCTTGTACAGTGACAAAAAGCTTGGTCTCAGCTACAACTCGTGGCTCCTCAAACACACCAAAAACATTCAAGACTCTCCAAGTGCGAAACATAAGACTCTTGTGAAGTAGCCGTGTATGAGTCCTGATTTCAATCCAGTTTAAAAAAATAATAACTTTGTGTGTATACACTTGATTTTGGTGTTTGCATTCAGTTTTGTGGTTGTGTTGACGTTGCTTCCGCCTCATACTTTTAGTTCATCTGAGCGGTCGGGCGTATGGTTGGTGGCGCCTTTGATAGCTAAGCTGCCCACCTCGGTTCAGGGCCACGTCCTGAAGGCAGCCGGAGAGGAGCTGGAGAAGGGACAGCACCTAGGCTCGTCCTCACGCAAGGAGAGGGATCGGCAGAAGCAGAAAAGGTAAGAGAGGAATATTGTTTTTTTTTCATTATTTGACGATGTAAGTGTCATTAAGTTAACTTTTATTATTTCCTACATTTTCAGCATGTCTTTGTTGAGCCAGCAGCCGTTCCTGTCTCTAGTGCTGACCTGTCTGAAGGGGCAGGACGAGCAGCGGGAGGGTCTTCTCACGTCCCTGTATAGCCAAGTTCAGCAGATTGTCACCAACTGGAGAGAGGACCAGTACCAGGATGACTGCAAGGCAAAGCAGATGATGCACGAGGCTCTGAAACTGCGACTGAATCTTGTACGTACGCTCACCCAAACCAAATGGTGCACATTCAAAGATACCCGCCTCCAATTTTTACTTAATGCAGTGACCTACTAAACAAGCTGCGGTGAAAACATAACCTCTAGCATCAATTATGTGTGTTTTCCCACACAAACAAGGTGGGCGGCATGTTCGACACAGTGCAGCGTAGCACCCAGCAGACCACCGAGTGGGCTGTCCTCCTCCTTGACATTATCAGCAGTGGGACAGTGGACATGCAATCCAATAAGTGAGTGAATCTCTCACTCTCTTGTTCCAATAATGTCATTATGTCTCCAATCGACGGCAGTCGTCACTCTCCTGACATCCCTTTCCTCTCTACCAACAGCGAGCTCTTCACGACCGTGTTGGACATGCTGAGCGTACTGATTAACGGCACGTTGGCTGCCGACATGTCGAGCATCTCTCAGGGCAGCATGGAGGAGAATAAAAGGGCTTACATGAATCTGGTCAAGAAGCTCAGGGTAAGGACAGCACCACTTCCATGCCCATGAGAACATTGTTGCATCACAATGGTTTAAAATCTACTTAACTTAAATTACAAATAAAACTACTATTTAACATTTTTAATGGCTGCCATGTTTTCCTATGCAGTTTGTTGAATTTCAGAGGTCACTTTGCATTCATTTTAACATTAAAGGTGAAAGATTTATTACCACTAACACGGTCCCCTGCATGTAGTTAATATTTGTTTTTATTTCCACAGAAAGAGCTCGGGGATCGGCAGTCGGAAAGCTTGGAGAAGGTTCGCCAGCTGCTTCCGCTGCCCAAGCAGACCCGTGACGTTATCACGTGCGAACCTCAGGGCTCCCTGATCGACACCAAGGGCAACAAGATTGCCGGTTTTGAGAAGGAGGTAAGCCAAATTAGTGTGATGACTCCATACATCTGAAGGGCTGTTTACATAGCCATAATGTACTTTATATTATATCAGGGGCTTCAAGTGTCCACCAAGCAGAAGATCTCTCCATGGGACGTCTTCGAGGGTCTCAAACACTCAGCTCCTCTCTCCTGGGGCTGGTTCGGCACGGTGCGCATGGACCGCAAGGTGACCAAGTTTGAGGAGCAGCAGCGCTTCCTCCTCTACCACACGCACCTGAAGCCCAAGCCACGCAGCTACTACCTGGAGCCCCTCCCCCTGCCGCCTGAGGAGGAGGAGCCTCTGACGCCCATCTCCCAAGAGCCAGAGAAGAAGATGGAGACGGTAAAGCCAGAGAAGAACATGTCAGCTGTGCCGTCGGATTCCAACAAGAAGAAGCCTAGCAAGAAGAAGAAGGCGCCATCAGCCAAGACGGAGGTGACTTATTTGGAAAGCTCTTCATTTGGATGAAATTGTTGCTTTGAAAATAACGGAATGGTCTCTCCCCTTTCTAAAGGACTATGTGAACCGCACGCCAGGTGTGGGCTACGGGACAAACATGCCGCCTGAGCTGATGCAGAACCCGTACGGGAGGCTGCCTTACAGCCAGCAGAACATGGGCATGTACACACAGAATCAGCCTCTACCTCCAGGTCAGCACTCAAAATATCAGCGTCATTTACCTTGTTTCAACATCCTGGATCGCACTCTAAAGGCGGTTCCCTCCCCGCAACAGGGGGGCCTGGTTTAGATCCTCCCTACAGGCCTGCCCGCAACCCCCAATTGAACAAGATGGTGTCCACGAGGCCCAGTTACCCAGGAATGATGCCCGGGATGCAGGCCAACATGCCCGGCATGATGGGGATGGACAAACAGTACCAAATGGTCTACAAGCCTCAGCCTAACTTGCAGCAGAACCAGATGCTGCGCCAGCAGCTGCAGGTCAGACTGGTGAGTCAGTCTCCACTGACAGGTCAAACTGCTCCTCACCAGGTAGAGTTCATTCACAGCTCAAGTTAGTTAGATGAAGTAGAAGTAGAAAAGGCTGAATAATTAGTGTCTGTCATGGCCTTGCAGTGTTATGTCCTTAAAAGCGTTTATTAAAATGGACATTGAGGATCGCCTCAGAAAACATCAAGCATCCTACTGCTGGAGTGTGCCTGCTCGAGTGCAGAAATTAGCCAAACACAAACTCTTTTACTGGGAAACCCATATGTTTTTAGCATTTTGCTGTTAGCACCCAAGTGTTTAAAGACCTTACAATCACCCGTTTATTGCCTATACACTGAAGCTTTATTTCTTACTTTTCAGAACCACAGCAGCATAATAGGGCAGCAGATCAGACAAATGACACCCAACCAACCATATACTTCAATGCAGCAGTCTCAAGTAAGTTTGATTTGTACTTTTGTCACATGCAGTATACGTATTCTTATTACAGCAACGACTATCTTTGTCCAGAACTTATCTCAGGGCTACACGTCATACGGCTCGCACATGGGCATGCAGCCGCATCCGTCCCAAGGGGGCAGTATAGTTCAGTCCTCTTATAGCAACCAGAACTTCCAGGGCGCCCACCCAGGAACCAACCCCGCCGTGGTGGATCCTCTGAGGCAAATGCAGCAGAGGCCCAGTGGTTACGTTCACCAGCAGGCTCCAGGCTACGCACACAACATGCAGAACGCACAGAGGTCAGTTGTTGTTGCTGTTTTGAGTGCCTTACTGAATGCGTCCATGTTAACGGCCTCTTCCGGTCAGGTTTGCCCACCAGCCCATCCAGCAAAATCCCATTATGCACGGTCTTGCTCACATGGGAGGCCAGGGTGGTCATCCAGGCTTGAGGCCCAACCAGATGCTGGCGGAACAGCAGCAGCAACAACAACAGCAGCAGCAACAACAACAACAACAGCAACAAGCAGCACAACAGCAGCAGCAGCAGTACCTCAGACAGCAAGCACTCAGAGTATGTGGCTTCGTTTATTTTGGATAAGTCTTTTTCTCTGGAAAGCCTCTCAAGCCCAGGCTTTAAGAAGTCAACAGTTTTTGTTCTTTCCTTACTGAAGTTAATGTAGTGACAGATTTAAAATGGATGTCAAAGATGTGAGATCCTGGATCCTTCACAGAGGTAATGAAAGCATATGCAATGTGTCTCCACACAGCAGCAGGCTCAACAAGCCCAGCAGCAGCAGCAACAACAACAGCAACAAGTCCAGCAGCAGGTCCCTCCTCAACAGCAGGTTGCTCAGCAACAGCAGCAGCAGCAGCAACAACAACAGCAGCAACAGCAACAACAACAACAGCAACAGCAGCAGGTGTCTGGTGTACCTCCACCAGGGCAACAACAGAACCAGGGCCTGGGCATGCAGCCTCTGCCGCCCCAGCAACCCATGGTAATCCTACAGCACTGCACTCTTTTCATGTCATATGGATTGTTTCTTTGGATTGGCTGCATTTTTCTGATTAAGAAAAAGAAATGTAGAGGTGCAGATTTAATTTGATGAATAGCCTAAATCGTCACTTTTTTTGTGTGTGTGTGTGATAAAAACCTGATCTGATCACAGGGTTTTCAAAATATTTTGAAAAGAGAAAGTATGTCCACCACCCCACCCCAGATTTTTGTCTTTATTTTTCTTTACCTATTTACTTACTTCTTTATTTATTTATTAATAAATAAATAAGTAAAGTATATAAATTATAAGTAAAGAAGAAGTATGTCCACCACTCCTTTTATTTTTTTCCTTTATTTATTTATTTATTGGGACAATTCAAAATGTTATGTTTTAATCCAATGAACAACATTTTATTTTTACATAAAGACAATTTGTGGGGGTGGAAATCTGATATTTGCTTCCAATTGGAAAAACGCGTATACCCATATTTTGTTCTTAGATTTTTGTGAATATTGAAATGAAAGCGGAGCTACTCTACATGCTTTTCATTGGACAGTTAATAGTTACTAGTTATGCCTTTGGTCATTTCGATGTCCTCTTTTATAAGGTGAAAAAAATAGTAGTTGGCGTTTACATGTTATGAATGTTAACCTGTACCTGATGCTTATTACTGACAATATTGTGTCATGTGTGCACCCATCAGTTCCCACGTCAGGGCATGCAGCAAACACAGCAGCAGCAACAGACGGCTGCTCTGGTCAGACAACTGCAACAACAACTCTCAAGTGAGTCTAGCCCTTATTTTATTGTCTCATCTGCCCCCCCCCCTTCCTGTTTGTAACCAACCTCAATCCTTTCCTTGTTTCAGATACACAACCAGGACAGGGCACCAATTCATACTACATGTGACCGTTGGCGTGCACAGTTGAGAGCGCGTGTGAAGAGGCTGTTGACCATGCAGCCGTGATGGAGATGGCCGAGGCATCAAGGAAGTATCTTCACTTTGAGTTTGTTCTTGTTGGAATATGGAGGCCTCATGTAGACAAGATAACAGATAATAATGGAAAAAGTCTATGTAAAAAAAGTACCATAAAGGATAACAATAATGCATCCTTTTTTGTATTTTATTTCAATTTGTACAATTATTTTCAGTTTTGTGTATTTTTCATTAAATCATGTCAGTTTTTATGTCTTGTTAATGTCTTGTGTTGGCTTGGCTGTACTGTATTTAATTTGGAAAAAAATGTCAATGAAAAGTTTGATGATAAACCTGGAAAAGATGTCTTGTCTCGGGTGGCACAACTGTCTTTGCCAAGAATGAAAGTGTTTTTGTTTGGTCACTTTCAGCCTCTCAATGGACATTCATGTTTCATATGGTGGTTGTGATCGCGGGTTATTTACTGATCGTCCACTAGGGGAGCTGTTACTCCAATAAAAAAATCCTCAAGAAAACACAGGCCGAGAACAAAAAAACCTGAATAGGTCAAATACGATAAATTCAGTATATTTCAGGTTTAAACGAATCAATGAACATTTTAATTTGTCGGTTTGTAGCTCAATTTTTTCAACATTTATGTTATGTTAAAATTGTAGCTTTTTGTCACCGAATATTATACAAGATTTGTTTCAAACTACACTTGATAGAGTAAACGTGTGGGCGTGTCGAATGACGTCATGTAATTTACGAGCACGAGGGCGGGCATGGTAAGCTAGCTATTAGCAGTCGTAATACGCTTGTTTAGCCTGATTTCTCTTGAATTGAACAATTTGGACATTAAAATACGCAATGAACAGCTACAAAAAGATTTTTAAACGAGTATTAAAATCTACCACAAGTTGAGCTGCGCTACAAACCAACTCAATTTTCCTCTCATCACCCCAAGGCCATGGTGAGTATTTTATTCGGAATAACAACTGATGTGAAATAAACCAAAACAACCCCTTTAAACGTTTAAATTGTGCTTCATATCAGCTGACATATTTAATGATACTTTCCACAAAGTGCAAGTAGGAGCTGGGGCTGGAACTAACAATTTTAATAACCAAATTCTCTTTCGATTAATCGCTGAATCGGATTTAAAAGACATTTTATTTCTGCGTCTTTATTGAGAAATAGATTTGCACTGACAGATCAAATGAGTGCACAAACGCCAGGTTGCCTCTTGAATAGTCTGTTAAAATGTAGAATAATTTTTAAAAATCTGAATGTTTGTCAAGTACTTTCGGTATCATGATGTTTTCTTAGTCGATTAATCTGAAGCTTGTTTCAATGAATGGAGTAATGGAGTCAAGCAAACACCTACAGGTAGTTGGCTCCAGAAAAATTAAAAAAAATGTCCATCACTGTCAAAGCAGGTAAGTTTGAATATAATTTAGGCTAAACACAAAAATAATATGTCTGCTTACATGGATGACGAAGGAAATTAAACAACATTCACATTGGAGAAGCTGAAATCAGAGGATATTCACATATTTAAATTAAAAAACAATCAATTATCAAAATAGATTAATTTGGTAGTTAATTAACCATCCATTAATTGTTGCAGTACTACAAGGAGCCAAAGTCATTTATAAATATGATTTTGTTCGGTCATTTTGTCTGTTTCTTATTAGCTTTGTTTGGCTTCTCTTCATTGGGACGTTCCAGACGACTAAAAAGCACCCCTGTGTCAGGACCCAGTGATCTCCCTCGGAAAGGGCAGTCTGTCCCCTTATCGCTCGGCCGGAAGTCTAGGTCTGTCCACTTCCTCTCGTCTGCTCGCACACCGAGTCTGGACAGCAGCTTGTCAGCCAGCACCGGCACGGCGGGCTGGAGGAGGATGCCGTAAATTCTGAGACACTCAAAGGAGATGTGCAAGATGGTGTCCAGCCGACGTCGTTCTCCTTCATCCAGCCTGTTTAACTTCCATGGCGTGTGGCGGTGAACAAAGGCGTTAGTTTGCCTCACGCGGGAAGCGATGGTCTCCAAGGCTTTGTAGATATGCAAGGTGTCGTAGTGATGCTCCACCACAGATGGGAGGTTTCGAACAGCATCCAGCATGTGGGAGTCTTCTGGGTCCTGCATTCTGAGGAAAGACTGAGAGCAGAAGGGTGGATAAATCTGGCTGGGGTTCAAAGCAAGAGAGGTGCAGCGGTTCAAGAGGCCACCAAGAGAATCGGCCAGCTCCGCGTTGAGCAGCTTGATGACTTTGGCGTCCGTGTAATCGCAGTCGGAATCAGGCACGCCTTGACGCAGCAGGAAGTACCTCAAACCGTCTGTGGTGAACACCTGTGAGCGCTCAAAGGGGTCCACGACATTGCCCAAACTTTTCGACATCTTTTTCCCACCGACTGTCCAGTGGGAGTGCACATATAAGGAACGGGGCAACGGCAGCCCTGCCCCAAGAAGGAACGACGGCCAGTAGATGGCGTGGAATTTCAGGATGTCTTTGCCAACAATGTGACGTAAGACGCTCCACCAGCGTTGGTGGTTGCCAGGGTAACCGGCCACCGTCAGGTAGTTGACCAGAGCGTCCAACCACACGTAAATAGTGTGATCGGGATCCCCCGGCACGGCGATCCCCCACTGGAGGCGACTTCTCTGGCGGGACACAGAAAGGTCCGGAAGGTCGTCCTGCAGCCACTGGAGAACATCCTGGCGGAAACGCTCAGGCTGGATAGCATCGGGGTTGTTGTGGAGCCAGTCCAGGAGTTGAGTCCGAAAGGCGGACAAACGGAACATGTAGTTCTCCTCTTTTAACCATTCCACCTGACAAATACATGAAAACACATGCAATACAATTAGTGGTATTGTGGGGGATAGGTTCCTAAAATAACCCGCAATAAGTGAAATCCTCAAAGTAGTGAAATTTATTAACAACTTTAAGGCTGTAAAATCTATCACAATAAACTTTATACATTTTCCTCAGACAGGCGTTCACATTTTCTCGCATTTTAAACACATTTCACTTGCCCAATCTACTAGATTGGACCCAATTAATTATAATATATTTATAATATAAAGTGACTCACATATAATCACAGTGCTTTGTCCCGGCGCCGTTGGGCTGTAGCATTTTTGTATCCTTGTTACAACATATGAAGGTTAGCTAGTTTGCTTGCTATAGCACAAAGGAGACTGACTGACAATGATCTACAGCCAATCATTATGCAGAACACAATGGGCGGGTTCTTTCTTAGCCAATAAGAACTATTGTTGCTATTTTTGGCCTGCGACTGCTGCTGTGGGTTCCTAATCTGCTCGTACAGGCACGTAAACACACAGACGAGGTGGAGCTGTAATAAACCACAAGGACGCAGAACACAATGGACGTTCACGCGCTGCAAAAAATGTCGCGAGGGAACACGGTGCAGCAACTGCTGTGCACACCTCTGTTGAATTACCTTGTGCCCACTCTCCAGCGACACCTTGATGGCCTCTCCCGATGAGTCCACAGAGTCGGCCACCTGCAACGATGTGAGGAAGCTCTCGTCCGGCGTGCAGTACCAGCCTTCGTAGCTGCCCTTATAGATGAGTCCCTTGTCGCGCAGCAGGCACCAGAAGTGCTCCACAGCCTGCCGGTGCCTCTCCTCCGTGGTCCTGATGTAGTCAGTGAAGGACACGTTGCAGCTGCTGAAGAGGCGTCTGAATCTCTGGGAGACGCTGGTGCAGAAGATGAAGGGGTCCTCTCCAGATGCATCGGCAGCCTGTTGGATTTTTAAGCCGTGTTCATCTGTTCCTGAAAAGTTAAGGAAGAAGCAGCGCCATTAGGTCTTGAATTAAGAAATAAACACTAAAATATTGTTGATGTATAAAACCCTCTTTCCCTTTACCAATGCCTTAGCTCTACAGACAGACATTGATCATCTATATCTATAGATTTTTTTCTATATATTCAACATCACTAGATTTATACAGATTTTTTGCAGGAACAGTAATCCAGGGCGTGTGAGGCTGAGTTACCTGTTGCAAATTTTGAGTGGAATCCCTGAAGAAGCTTGTATCGGTGCATGCAGTCAGCTAAAACTGCCGAGTACAAATGCCCCAAATGAGGAGAAGCGTTGACATAAAAGATGGGGGTGGTAACGTAGTACCTTCCTTCTTCTTTGGACACGTTGTTGCTAGCATGTCTGATCCTCTGATTGCTCCACTGAGCACAAACCGATGCAAAAAAACTGCCTCGTTTCAGTCTGCCCACAGACTGCAGAATGAGTGCCCTCATGTTTGGATGATAATGTTGTGCTAAACGCTACTTCGTCATTTGGCTATCTTAAAGATACGAACAGCGAATACAACACGAAATGACAAACTACGAATAACAAAAAGAAGTTATGTCAAAGTTGTCCTTTCAATACAATGCGGATCAACCTAGTGTTATTGATAAAAGTTTGCAGCGTATGTGACTTCCATAAGGTACTTGTCATGGTTCGACACACTTCCGTAGTCCATGTACCGTCTGTCCAATCAAATCAATAGATGGTTGGCTTGTGACTACCAAGTAGCCAATCACATTGTCTTTGGGTAGCAGGGTTGCATTCAAAGGCTGCGGAAGAATGGAAATTCTCATATTTTCAAATTGGACGACTGACTAATACAAGAAGAGTGTTTTTTTGAGTGCGTTGACAAAATAAATCACGTCTTATAGTGCTCTGAGCGTTTTTCATTTAGTCCTGTTCATTATATTGGAAGTTGTGCTGTGGGGCGTGTTCAACTTTATGATCCAACATTGCCCTCTTGTGTAAGTTAAGGAAACTGTACTATTCGTTTAACTTATATCTTGGACATAATCTCATGCGCTGATGCTGTAGTGGTTTGGAGAGCCATTGAGAAATAGCAATGTTACTCGGTGCAATGTTACTCGGCTGGTAAACAATCACAATCGACGCTAGCTTCCTAGCTTGTAGGGCAAACGTTGCTCAAATGGCATGTGGATCACGTGACTAGTCACTCTGAAGTCGTAGCGGTCTGAGGGGTGTTGCTCGTGAGCGTGCTGCTCGTGAGCGTGCTGCCCCCGGACGAAGACGGATGGAGTCGACGTGATAACCGAGGTATATATTTTTTGTGTTATTTGGTTACTGTTCTGCTTTTATACACCAACAAACTTAAAGTTTGATACACGGTTTGTTTTCGAACTTGTCCCACCCCTAAACGCCACACAAAAAAAGTAGCTGTGAGTTCAGTGGCCTCTCAAGAAGCAGTCCGTCGTGTCATGTGATGTGGAAACATGGCTGTTTTGACGATAGCTCCGAAGCTAAATTTTGTATGAAAAATTGATTTAAAAAGTCGTGTGCTGTTGTCGCTTCGCCTAGATGGACGTGGCCCGTGTGGACTTCTACATTGGCCTCTCGCTGGCCGTGTCCTCCAGCCTTTTTATCGGTGCGAGTTTCATTCTGAAGAAGAAAGGCCTGCTGCGATTGGCCAGCAAGGGGTCCACGCGAGCAGGTACCGTAACGTTTCTTCAACACGCATGTAAAAAAAAAACTAAAACCTCTGAATTTACACTGTATAATCTGCACAGTGGTCATCGAAAATTACCACTCTGACATCAGGAGTTACAAATATGATAGTAACCACTGTATAATACTGTGTAAGGGCCACTTATGAGTCTACGGTTATCATCATATTTCAGAGTGAACTCCACACCATAACAAGTCCAATTATTTCTTCTTTCTTATCAAAGCTTGTGTTGCTTTCCAGGTCAAGGCGGCTATGCTTACCTAAAAGAAGGGCTGTGGTGGGCGGGGCTCATTTCGAGTAAGTCTTACTTTTCTTTTTTTCTTGAAAAAGTCAGCTGATTCACCATATTGTTACCATACTGTTTTCCCTGAAACAAGCCTTTTTTTCTTGTTTTGAACTTCTGCTGTTGTCACACTGAACTGTCTTCCAGTGGGAGCCGGAGAGGCCGCCAACTTTGCAGCGTACGCATTTGCGCCAGCGACGCTTGTGACTCCTTTAGGAGCTTTAAGTGTGCTTGTAAGGTACGTTGTTTTTTTTTTGGGGGGGGGGTGTTTAGATAGATAGATAGACTTTCTTTATTGTCATTGCACAATGACACAGCAGTGAAATTGCCAACGAAATGTCGTTGCCTGGCTCCCATATAATAATAAATAATGTGGAGAATAAATAGATGACATCAAATATGAACAATGTTCATACATAAACAGTAATTTGTACAAAAAATTTAAATAATTTTTAATTCATTCATTCATTCTCTACCGCTTTTTCCTCACAAGGGTCGTGGGGGGTGCTGGAGCCTATCCCAGCTGTCTTGGGGCGAGAGGCGGGGTACACCCTGGACTGGTGGCCAGCCAATCACAGGGCACATATAGACAAACAACCATTCACACTCACAATTTGGAGTGGCCAATTAACCTAGCATGTTTTTGGAATGTGGGAGGAAAACCGGAGTACCCGGAGAAAACCCACACATGCACGGGGAGAACATCCAGACCAGACGGAGATGCAGCTGGTCAGCAGGCTCTCGATGGTCCCTCTGTAGAAAGTGGTCAGGATAGGAGGGGAGAGGGAGGCTTGACAGATGAAAACCATGCAAATATATATATATATATATATATATATATTATAGGCTATGATGCTGCTTTGTATGACTACATTCATTGAGCATAACTCAACAGTGACCCTCATTTATGTCAACTGTTAAATCTACAGAGGAGTTTTGTTCCAACTCTGCCATGTTTGTCCTTCCAGTGCCGTGCTCTCCTCCTACTTCCTCAACGAGAGGCTGAATGTGCACGGTAAGATCGGCTGTTTGTTATGCGTGCTGGGCTCCACGGTCATGGTGGTCCACGCTCCCCAGGAGGAGGAGGTGGCATCCCTCAGCGTCATGGCCGAGAAGCTTAAAGACCCAGGTGAGCCTGGAATATGAATGTGTTGCTTTAAAGAAAATGACTTTTTTTCCGTCCCTGGGCAGGTTTCATTGTGTTTGCTGTGTGCGTTGTGGGAAGCAGCCTGGTGCTTATCTTCGTTGTGGCGCCACGCTTCGGACAGAAGAATGTGCTGGTCTACATCCTCATCTGCTCTGTGATTGGTTCCCTGTCCGTGTCCTGTGTCAAGGGCCTGGGCATCGGCATCAAGGAGCTTTTTTCCGGGACAGCCGTGCTGAGGGAGCCCCTCTTCTGGTGCCTTGTGGTGTGCCTGGTGGTGTGTGTCAGCATACAGATCAGCTACCTGAACAAAGCCCTTGACATCTTCAACACCTCCATCGTCACGCCCATCTACTACGTCTTCTTCACCACCTCTGTCATGGCGTGCTCCGCCATCCTCTTCAAGGAGTGGCTGAGCATGAGCACCAACGCGGTGGTGGGCACCATCAGTGGCTTCCTCACCATCGTGCTGGGCATCTTCCTGCTGCACGCCTTCAAGGACATCACCTTCAGCTGGGACTCGCTGCCGCTCTACCTGACCAAAGGTCCTCAGGGGATTCAGTGGAGCGCCCGGGCTTACATGGCCGTCCATGGCCAGGATGGCCTCACGGGGGAGGAAGGGAAGCCGTGCTGAGTGGGACAAATAAGGCTCCCTGGATACAATAAAACTCAAAATCTTTTGAGCTTTTTGAATGTTTTCTCAATTTTACACCTTTCTTGTGAAAACACTGTCCTGTATTTCCTCAAACAGCCTCCTCTATTAGTTGTCCACTTAAATGGCACCGGGGGCTCCACCGACTACTTTCACTTTCACTTCTGGCCACTGGTTGAAGAAATCATCCACTTAAATGCCACAAAGTGCTGCAATTACTAATTACTTGTAAAACTATAGGAGCATTACTATAGGTACTCTGCACTAATGGAAGTGCATAAATGGATTCTATTTGAGGAAATACAGTATTTATGCAGATATATATTTATAACTTATTTGTATTCCACATTTAATGAACTAAACCTTGTGCTTTAGCTTACATTAGTCTTAATGAAAGTGTTTTTTCCCCATAAACATTAAGGTTTTGCTTGATTTTATTTCATCTTTTCATCTCCTACATCATCCTTAAGCGACTTCAATCACAATAATGGCCACATTTGATCATTTCATCTGATAAATGCATGTAATACCTCAGCATATATGAAAGGCTATACCAAAGAAATGATTTTTCTTACTGCAAAACTGAGTAATATTTATAAATATTCACAAATGATGGCTTAGAACTTGTGTTTAATGCCTATGTACAATCCA
This sequence comes from Doryrhamphus excisus, assembly GCF_037039965.1. Classification (NCBI taxonomy): domain Eukaryota; kingdom Metazoa; phylum Chordata; class Actinopteri; order Syngnathiformes; family Syngnathidae; genus Doryrhamphus; species Doryrhamphus excisus. The sequence goes on from NC_136379.1 coordinate 1,538,444, forward strand.
ACGTACAGCAGATAAGCATGCATCCTCACTCATCTCTATGATATTAAACTAGCCTGTGTGGCAAACTGAATGTTCCAGTTGGTGCCTTCTAACTGCTTGGAACGTCTCGAGACAGCCGTGAGGTCCGTGATCTGGCTTCCGTGTCGACATGACTTTCCAAACAGGCAGCCTCAGAATAGCAGGAGAACAAATCAAGGGGCACTGCTGTCAATCTGAGGCACTTGTAACAAAAAAAAAATTGTGTTTGTTTCATACATGGATTCCTTTTGCACCAGAGTCTTTCATGTTAGTCCGCCATGCTCTCTGAGAAAGATCCTCGACTCCTCTGGGTCTGTTCCAGTCTGTTGAGGATGAACTGGCTGGTGTCGATGAATCTCTCCACACAGTTGACAAAGCATGTTTCTGTCCTGGAGTCCAGCTTTGGGCCTGGTTTGTCCATGCAGTTCTCCTGGAGAGGAGAACACAAAACATTAAATCAGAGGGTATCCCACAGGTGGCATTGTTGAGACATTAAGCTTTTTTTTTAATTAAAATATTAACAGAAGTCATGCTCATACTGGTATTTAATTTAAACAGAGGTTTATACTGTGTGGCAAAGTTGAGCCTTCCTTTTCTCATTTAAACAAACATCTTTAACAAATCCCGACATGTAACACTTTTCAGCGGGTGAGTGTTCAAACGTCAGTCGCTGTGACAGGACCCTGAACTCCTCACCAGTCCGGTAAGCTAACGTCAAGTAGCCTAGCTAAACATTAGCGTTAATTTGATCATTTAACACAAGAAAATCAGGAAAACCTGGCCATGATTGCTGGGAACATATCTGCTGGATTGGTAAACATGTAAGTCGTGAGTTAGCTTTATTTCAAAGAGGTTTCGCATCACTTGATAAATACTTCGGTATTTACAAGACGAATGCCATGCAATGGCTACAGAATGAGCACAACATAAAACATGTATGATAATACTCGCTACTGTAAAGCGTGTGTAAACATAAATAGCTAATGTGAAATAGCCTATTCCAACTGCCAAAGGCTACTAGCTGACTCACCCAGCAGATTTCTGTCATTTGGTGCACCAGCTGTTGAAATCGCTGCTTCTGAGACTCGATCTCAATGAACTGCTGGAGCTGAGGGTCCGCGTTCGCTGTCTTTCCGTCCATACTTGAGTCAAATTCAACCCGAGCCCAGTAAATGTAGGAAAAAGGAGCCGCTTTTGCGAGAATTGCTGACCTTCACGTGTGTGTGGGTGCTGCTGGATACCGGAAGCTGAACAACCAATCACATTAGCACGCTCATGTGACGTCACACAATGGTAGCCTAGCATAGCTGTACTTGCCTTACATCGGGGATGTAGCCCGGAGGTGATTAAAATGCTTGTTTGCCACTTTTCGGTCAAATTACGTACGATACTACAATAAGTCCTCATGTCCACCACATAGGGCATATATTTTGTCTTACAAATGACTCTTTATTTACCTAAACCACCTAAAACTCTTAATGTTGATATTCCTTTTGTGTTCAACAAAGCATTCTAGTTAAACGGATATAAATGGCATGTGTACTACGTGAACACAAAATAACTTTTTAAACATTCTAGATGTTCATTTTCCAGGCGTCTTCTTGAGATGCTGTGAGCTACTGGAGTTCATACAACAAATCCTGAACAGTGAACACCAGCTCCACAAAGGTGGGTCTCTCGTCTGCTTTCTAAAAAACAAAATAACACAAAAATATTATATAACATACAAATACACACAATTTCAATATGCATACACGAATAGTAATTATACTAACATCTAGCCAGCAACTGGACATGATGCCGTAGACTTTCTCGCACGCCAGTTGAGGACGGTACAGTCGGAGGCCTCGGGACACCTGATCTACTATTTCGTTGTTGTTCAGCCGTTCATACGGAAGCCTCCCCAAACTGTACACCTCCCACATGAGAATCCCTGAGGAAAGCATTCTGACAATGAATTATCTGAAATTTGATCTGAAATTTGTTTTGTGACATCCATTTCTGGCTCTATGGTTATCATCACACTTTTCACTGCAGACAAAAAAAATGATTGTTGATGTTTATAGTTATTTTTATACAATCACAGACACACCGTAAGCCCAGATATCCGACTTGCTGCTGAATCGGCAGTATAGGAGAACCTCAGGAGGCGACCACCGGACTGGGAATTTAGACCCGGCTGAGCTTGTGTACTCGTCGTCTAAGACGTATCTGATGAAACACGAGGTAGACACTCATATTTGTTCATATTTGTTATGATTAGGTTAGTCAAGTGGTATCATTTTACCTGGATAGCCCAAAGTCAGCCACTTTGACTGTACCGTTACCATCCACCAAGCAGTTCCTTGCAGCCTGGGGAGGAATTCAACATATTTCAATTGCTTCTTCTTGATTGTGAGTTGAATCTTCTCTCACCAAATCCCGGTGGATGTATTGCTTGGACTCCAGGTAGGCCATTCCCTCTGAGACGTCCTTGCACATCTCCAGGAGCTGCACAGACGTCGGGTGCCTGAGGCCCTCCCTGAGGTAGGTGAGCAGGCAGCCGTTGGACAGGTACTCGGTCACGATGTATATGCTGCTTTGTTTGGTGCATACTCCGTACAGCTGGACCAGGTTCTCGTGGTGGAGCTTCCTAGTTTGACAAGATGATAGATGAGATGCCGAGGCAGATGTTTTGGACTGATTGATCTTACATCATGATCTTGGCTTCCTCTATGAACTCCTCCTCTGACATGGAACCCGCTTTAATCATCTTAATAGCCACATCGTGCTGGCCCTTCCATTTTCCGTACTGCACAACCCCAAACTGGCCCGTGCCCAGGACCCTAATGAAGGTAAGGCAGGAGGGGTCCAGCTCCCATGTATCTAGAAAAGAACACAAAATATATTACATATACATACATTTTATTGTTTTTTTTATCAATCTATTATTAGTGGTATTATTTATTGTTATTTATATTTCCTCTTTTTTTTAGGATGACATATTGGGTAATTGAGTATTAAAACAACCAAAATTTACATGCTGTCTAATCTTTTATTTGTAATGACGCTAAAGTACAGAATTATAGCGTCATCTAGTATTCAGATCGATAATTATCTCAATATGTATCTATTTATATGTCTGCCAATCTACAGTAGGTAGCTGTTTTGCTAGGTACTTCCGGTTTGGTCCTGACTGCCTTTTTCTTGTTTTTTAGTGGCGGTTGGCAATATATACTTATCGTCTTATAAGTCTTTAACCTAAAAACCGGCATTTTCAATACTTTAATCGAAAAAAAATGCTGTCATCGTCCATGCATCCGTGAACTGTTCTCAGTGTTAGCAATCGATCTATCTAGCGTTTTTTTTTTTTGCTAACTAGTGTCTCATCTTTACTTCCGCCTTTGTGCTGCTACAGCATTATGGGTAATGCAGTCTTTAGACGACTTACCCACGTTCTCTGTACTTGAATTGGCATTTCAGGAAGGAATAACGTTATTTTACCATTTTCCAGTTGAAAATGAGTATATTTCAATAACTAGTGTTAAAAAAATAATATGTACAGTACACAAATATATTATATACTTATATTCATATATATTTAAACATGTCCAGTTATCCGGCACCACTTACCATAGCCAAGACCTGCTGTTGATGGAGGCCGTGCCCGGTTGGACACGATGTGTTTCAGCCTACTGAACATACCTAGTGATGGAGATAACACTACAATATTGCATCCTTTAAATAAAAAGATGACGTTAAAGTTGCATGTCAAAAATATGAACCTGCTGCATTGTGCTGATGGTAATTAATTAGCTCCGGGATGGTGCAGAAGTAGTGCTTTTCAGCCAAATAGAACTGCCCTTTCGGTGTGGTGCAGATGTTGTAATGTTTGCAGAGCCCACCAGTCTCTCTGCAGACACGAGAGGGAAATCATCACATGACACCCTCCCTTGCATGAGGATGTGAAATTATTTTTATCAAGTGAACAGTTAGCAGCAAGATACGTTTTGCATAAATGATTTACATCCGAACATCCGCCTCTCCGTGTGTGTGACATATTTTCTTCTTTTGTTACACTTCTTCTTTTTGCTACACACGTATGCCGTGGATTCGGGATGTACAGTAGATGATGCAGCAGAGTGAAACACTCACCCGCCTCCTTTACTGAATAGAGACACCGTGTACTTCCCTGGCTTGCTTGAGTCTCGCACCAAGAAGCCGCCATCTTTATTCTGCAGGGTCAGACATCCAAAATATTTCTAATTAAGCGCTCGGATTGCACCTAATAAAGTGTCAGAAGAGTATAGAACTATTATTTAATTCATTATATTTACCTCAGTTTTCAGTAGCTTCTCTGCCTGGCTACGGTTTGTATTCTTGCAATACCAACTTTGAAAACAAACAGTTTTGTGACATTTTTGTACAATATTTAAAGGAAATCTATATTCAAGTCAGCACTCACTCATATCTTTCTAAGCAGTTTGCCGCTTGCACCACATAGTTACTGGGTATGTAACCTTCATTCCTGCAAAATAAGACTGATTAATCACTGATTAGTTGACCTCATTGAGGTGGTCCCGGTTAGTGTGGTCTGTCACCCGTATGCGTCCCTGGCTTTCCACCAGTTTGGGTCGGACATCTCTAGGATGGTGTACTCCTCATCCTTCCTCAGTTCCAAGTCGTGCGGCATCATGGCCGGGTGGTTGTACTGAGCTATGACGCTCATACCCGTGCAGGGGGCGTCGGACTCAGGGGGCTGCGGAGGTAATGGTCGAACAGGCTTCTCCTTAAAGACAATGGCTAATTAGCAAAATGGTGTCATCTCCATCAGAACACATTACATTTCTATGCAGATTCCAATTGAAATGCTAACTTTTGAGTAATGTTGGAAAAGTTCCCCTTGTCCTTTTAGTTTTATGTCATTCTACATGAACCAGGAAGTAGACTACTAATTATCAGACACATTTTTTTCACCTAAAGAACGTCATTTCTATTCTCCTTTTGAGTAATGATGTGCCCCCCCTCCCCCGCACCCCCAGAATCAAAAATGGTCCAGTCCCATTGTCTTATTCCACATGAACCAGGAAGTAGCCTGCTAGCTAAAAAGCACAACCCAAAATGGTGCTTTTACTGTTTGACTCATGATACCATCACCCTATCGCAGTTTTTAAATATGGTATAATTATTCCCTACCTGCAGTAACCTGCCAAATACTGTCCTTCATGATTTTCTTTCACCTTTGTTGTTTTATCTTGTGGCTGTTTGAGTCGAGATAAATGGTTCCCTCCACCCTCCAATGGTAAGGTTTATTCAACGTAGACCAGGAAGTAGCTGTTAGCTAACAAACAAATAGACAAACTAACACACATTTTGGTGCTATATGTATTTTTTGGTACATGGTACAGTCATATTATTACATTACATTACATTATTCTCTGTAAACAAAAATGGTATAGTCCTGTTGTCTTATTTCATGAACCAAATGAATCTAACTAGCTAACGAACAGACAGACAAAACAAAACTCTTTCAGACATGTTACAGTCCCAAAGTTGCTGTAAACAGGAAGTGTCTAAGAATAGTAATAATCATGGTATGAAATGTACAGATAAACAAATACAGCAACCATGTTTTTTTTCCACTTTTGTTAGTGAAATTATTTGCTTTTTGGCTTAAGTGCCCCTCTCCCACTTTAGAACAGATGCTACAGTCCTGTTGTCTTACACTATGAACCAGGAAGTAGTGGGTAGACTAATAAACCAACAATCCATACCGGAAACCGATCGGTTCTGCACATGCGCAACATCTACGTCACGTCCTCTTTTTGCAGATTTTTGTTATGTCAATAACCCGCGTCCCTATAGTGAGGATAAGCGGCATTGAAAATGAATGGATGGATGGATAAATGCGTTTGTATTTTTTTTTTTAATAATTTAAAAAATGGGGCGGCACGGCGGTCTAGTGGTTAGCGCGCAGACCTCACCGCTAGGAGACCAGGGTTCAATTCCACCCTCGGCCATCTCTGTGTGGAGTTTGCATGTTCTCCCCGTGCATGCGTGGGTTTTCTCCGGGTACTCCGGTTTCCTCCCACATTCCAAAAACATGCTAGGTTAATTAGCCACTCCAAATTGTCCATAGGTATGAATGTGAGTGTGAATGGTGATTGCCTGGCGACTAGTCCAGGGTGTACCCCGCCTCTCGCCCAAAGACAGTTGGGATAGGCTCCAGCACCCCCGCGACCCTCGTGAGGAAAAGGCGGTAGAAAATGAATGAATTTAAAAAATAATGTATGGTTGTAATGTATCCACTTGCACCATGGATATGATATAATAAAAAAAGATGCAGACCTATTTTTCACAAGTGTAGAACTGATGGGTTTTCCAGTATGATTCTCGTTACGCCATTTTAAATTCAGTGGAACCACTTTACCCAACCACCAACCCCAGAATCAGAAATGGTGCAATCCAGTCCTTCATGGACTGGGACGTAGGAAGACAAACATCCATCCATACATCCATTTTCTATACCGCTTATCCTCACGAGGCTTGCATGCTGGAGCCTATACCAGCTGGTAGGCAAACAAATATGGTGTTTTCCCACTTATGTTAGAAGAACCTACTGTATGTTCTCATTTTGCTATTGTAGTCTACCAGCCTATCAAACCCAGACAATAGTCAATGCTTTTGTTTACCTCTGACGGAGTCGGGGGAAGAGGTTTACGTGATCCTCTTCGTGAAGATTTGGACACAAAGCCTGTTTAAAAACACAAAAAAGGTCTAAGGGAACCACTGTGGACTCTTATAACAAAGCGCCCTGGTCTTACCGTTCTTACTATCCAGAACCTTGCAGCCCACCGCTTGTTTGACTTCCTGCTGGCAGCACAGCCACATGCCATCTATCCAAAAACGAGGGTGGTACTTCTGCATCAGGTCCTTGTTAAACTGCACCACTACACACAATGGACACACATTCAGAAGACATTTGCATGAGCACACTCTTCCGTTATCAATCCATAATCGGGATGATATCACATGCAAAGCAGTTTGCATCGCTGACTTTCTTTCAGCTTCTTTATCCACTGAGCTCGGACTTCCTCGGTCTTGGCAAAGATGTACAGCGGTCCCTCGTCGTAAATCACCTACGATCCAAAAAAAATATCTATGACAAATGAGTCATTGTCTACTTCTACTTCCTATGTGGAAACGCGACAGTAACACCTGCTGCTACGCTGGAAGTCCCAATCTGCTCGATCTGTTTCACTTCTGAGACCATGTTCACCAGACCCGTGATAGCCGTTTTTATTTGGAAACCTCATCATGCTTTTTCAAAGGTCCAGAAATATATATATATATATAATATACTGTACCTGGAATGCATGCATGCGCTCTTGAGGGCTATTAGGCTCCGCCAGTACCGTTTCCACACACTTGATCCTGTCCAGATCGATGGAGCACCGCAAACCTTTACGCTTCTGTTGTGAAAAGATGATGAAAAGTACAAAAGCGCTGACTCTGACAAGTTTATTTTGGTTGTTCAATTATGAATTTCGACTATAATTTGTAAGGAAAATATGCAACAAGGTGTGTTTAAGGTTAGATAAGAATATTGTAAAGTTTACTCACATTCACAGCAATACCAGTCAGTGCAGAAGGCACATTACAGTTTTATGACATTTCATGATGGCCACAGTTTGACCCAGGAACGGATCATTTCTATTCCCATTATTTTCTATAATGCAACACTGAGGATTCCGATGTATTTTGAACAGTTTTGACTAATTCTCAAATTGGCATTTATTTGTGGCGCATTACCCCTTTCTCCAGATCGTAGTCGTAGTAGGAGAGTTTGTCCCGCGTGAGAATGAATAATCTCTCTTTGTAGTTCAAGGGCGAGGTCTTCCTCCTCTGTTGGGAGCGTTTGATGAAGATGTCTTCCAGAATGTTCTCAGACATGGTTCACATTGATCTGCAATCAATAATGAATTGATATCGGACCACCAGTGCTTGTAGATTATTCTTTAAAGTAAGTAAATATTCTCTATTCACCTCTAATGTCTTGTGTTTATTCAGTGTAGCGGTTAAACCGATACTGGAACTGTCTGTTATCGCACAGATTTGGTGCACTTAAGCACGATCAGGCTGTACCAGAAGCTTCCATGCAAATGAGGAGCGCCACAGTTCCAGTTCGATGCCACAATGCAATGGACGTCGGTGCATCTGTTCTAACCACCAGAATAGCCTTTCTGTTGTTTTATTGTTAAAAGTGGGATTGACTCACAATGACTCCAAAGTGCAGACAGACTGATGAGGAAGTTGCATCAGTCAGGCTTGCAAAGAGAGAGCAACTGTTGCCTGCCGTCAACCTGAAGATCTAATCTGGCACAAATGGAGGCCACGGTATCTGTAGCATCATCTTCATAACGGCCATCCGCTTAACACTTTTACTTTTTATACTTACACGCATGCACATTTTTTTGGTTGACATTTGGGGTACACCCTGGACTGATCACCAACCAATCACAGGGCACATATACACAAACAACAATTCACACTCACATTCATAACTATGGACAATTTGGAGTCACCTATTAACCTAATTGTTTTTTTCCGATACTGATATCAGCCGATACCGTTATGTGTAACGGTATCACATGACATATGTCCTGTGGTGGAATGAACACATATGTGTTGTATACAGCATTATTGAATACCGGTTGTCATGATTCTCCCACATTCCAAAAACATGCTAGGTTAATGGGCGACTCCAAATTGTCCATAGGTATGAATGTGAGTGTGAATGGTTGTTTGTCTATATGTGCCCTGTGATTGGCTGGCCACCAGGCCAGGCTAGGCATACTGTACTGTATACTGTATAAAAGGCTCCAGCATACCCATACCCTCGTGAGGTGAAGCGCCGTAGAAGATGGATGCATGGATAATAACTTAATATGACTCTTTTCTAGTTACAGTACTAAAAAATGATGACTCCATAAGTAATTAAACATATAGGGATAAATAGTATAAGACACTCTATAACAAACAATATTAATGAGTGAATATGTTTGAATATTACCGCTGTGTTGCCGTCATTTCCCACTACATATTTAAATATTATATTCATAATTTTTTTATTCTGTTGTCCAAATGTTTAATATATTAAAGCATTGTCTTTATTTTGTCTCCTTGGTTTGTTTGTGACTTGACACAGTGACTCTGTTTCAGCAGGAACCTATCAAGATGCTGTCTTTCCTGATGTTTCCTGGCAGATAAGTGTGTGCTAAGCGAAAGAACACTTGGATGCGTGATAATCAGACAGTCAAAGAGCGAAAACATCTGCTGTCAGCCTTTTTGCGGAATAGAAAATAATATCAAATACAAATATAAAATCATGTAAAATACATTTATTTTGACAAAAAAATACTATTAAAATATTAAATAAAAATTAAAATATTAAAATATTTTACTATTAAAATTTTACTTTACAGTACTAAATGACCTTCCCAGTTTCAAAAAACAACTAAAAACTCACCTCTTTAAATCTGTTTTTAATGTCTATCTTTTTATACGCCCTGCTTTTACTCTTGTTTTAACTGTGTATAAACGAATGAATGTTGTATTTTAACGTATCTTTTACTGTTTACTTGTTTTTATTCAACTCCATTTTCTGTAAAGTGTCTTTGAGTATTTTGAAACGTGCTATACAAATAAAATGTATGATTATTATTAAATTTGTTTTTTTTTACTGTTCCAGCTAATGTTTCGGTTAGTAATAATTGATTTACTCGGATTTACTGCACATGTATTTGACTGACTATTTTTGGAATGAAAGATGCATGCCGCTTACCTGTGCATCAAACAGCCAACTGCCAAGTTCGAGGTTTAAAGTGTGAAGCTTTAACGTCCATAAAGTATGTGTTCTGACTTTGGGACTCGGTGTATGTGTGTGATGTGAGAAAATAAAACCAACCCACAGAGGAACTCACGGCTTACTTCCCTCTTTTTTTAAACTCCCTCACTGCTCATTTTCATATCAGTCCTCTGGACAGTTTTGTTGACAAGTAGAGAAGGGCTAAACATTAACACAACATTCCATTCCTGTCTTGTTACTCAATAGTGTTTTAATTGAAACTAATTCTGTGGACATTAAAATTAGTATTATAAATGTTCTATGGTTGGAAAGTGTTATAATTGTATTTGTAGAATATGTAGCTAAACGTTACGTATTTATAAATAAACGTATTTATACAAACTATTAACTTAAATTTGTAATTTGTATGTTTTGGGCCTCCATGAAATTCCTGACCGCTAGGGGGCGAAATACTCTACTCGGCTCCTAACTGCACTTAAAGAAGTGCTTCCGGGGTTCTACTTCCTCTTTTCTCTCTGCATCGGGTCGCGAACATGGTACGAAAATACTACACGAATACACTATGATGAATCAGCCTTAATCTCCTAGATTGTTAAATCATCGGGGCATTTTGATTGCCCACATACGCGTTTAATGTTTTCATAGATGCAACGATGCCGCCATTTTCCCGCAATTGTGTCGTTTTAGGATGAAAAGTGGCCCCTATGTCAATATAGCTTTTACTAGCTAGCGTTGCTGCTAGCCGCCCTCTTTGAGGCATTGTCGTATTTTAAATATGTTAACATCAAACTGTGTTGTGCTACACGTTTATTTTGTTAACGTGTGTGAGAACTGGTTAGGCTTCAATGCTAACATATTAGCGTGTGCTAGTTTTACGACGCTGTAATGCTTCCTGAACTGACCAAAAATGGCTGCCTGATTTAACAGTGAAATCGATCCATATGTTGACTGTATTGTAGTATTTTAGATAACTTGTTTATTGGAAACGCTGGTAAAATATAATCCGCTGCTGTGTATAAGTTGTTGACAGTCTTCGGTCGATGTACACAGGTGAACGTCCCGAAGACACGCAGGACTTACTGCAAAAAGTGCAAGAAGCACCAACCCCATAAGGTTACCCAGTACAAGAAGGGCAAGGATTCCCTCTATGCACAGGGTAAGTAGCTTCATAAGTGTAGTTTAGATACTGAATTTACCCTGCATAGGTCAGGTGACTACTTTTCTTTCTGCTGAGGCCCAGCTTAGATCTCCTTAGTAACTAGAAATGTGTGAAATTAGGACTGGATCATGTGGATGAATGATGAATACACTGCATATATTTAAAATAGGGATGCGCTGATGTATCAGCCACCAATCAATATTGGCCTTTTTCCATAAACATGATCTGCCTATGATAATAAACGCATTTCAATGCCAATGCAAAAAAAAAATCTGTGTACAGACAATTCATACATGTCTGCGGTCTTATGTATGGTTGCCAACAAAATGACGCACCTTGTATTGCGTTTGAACACTTGTGTTGTTCAATTATTATTGTAGCTGTCTGTACGTCACATTGGTAACAGTGAGCTGGAGTTATCTGCCTAGCTAGCTTCCGGTGTTCGCACAAATGTACCACAGTGACATCTATTTATTTATTTATTAACGACCAATGTGGTTAGTTTGGGGAATATTTGCTTCCATAAGGAACATTTCTGTGTGGAAGTACTTTCTCTGCAGACCGCTCAATTGTGGCACAAAATAATTTGAAACACTGAACAATCCCCTACCGACCTACACAGGTTGAAATGATAAGCGTCGGCAAAAGTAGCTTGTGTAGTTATGTGTGCGCGCAACTGCAGAGTTCTACATTAAAAACAAAAATGACTTGCCCATGGGGAATCCTTAACCCATGGGGAATCCTCTAACCTTTGTACACACCTCAATCAGAAAGAAAAGTGCCTATCTGAATGAATATATAATTGGATTCACAGGGGTGGACTTTATCTTTTCCTGTCTCTGGGTGCGTTCTTTTAGTGAATGCTGAGATATGGCGCCACACGCAGCTTGAGACGTTCTTTGATTTAAAAAAAAAAAAAAGTTTCGCCACTGGTTACATGTCTCTCCATGGACTCTCATTGGACTGCTGTGGAAAGTTTGTTTCATATTCAAACTAAATTCCAAGACTACGGAGTTATTCCAACAAGTGAAAGAAAAACTCGAAGTTGGTATGATGTGATGTTGGTGTTTACGCTTCACTGCGCATGCCCCATTGACTATTCTGGTTGATTATAGCGGCACATGTAGACGCGCGATTGGAATATTCCTTTCCATGTGTACCATTGCTTTCGGAAAGGTCATTTGGAAAGAGAAAAACTCCTCATGTAGACGTGGCTAATCAAGGAAGTGGAGTGCTCAGTGACGTGCAGTTCGGTGACACTTTAGAATCGCATGGTACATACTGTATTGTATATAACTCTGGGAAAAACTGTTGATTTTTGTTAATACTTGGGTTGTTTATATTGTTTATTTTTCTATATTGTGTATTTTGTACTGCTTAACTGACTCTGTACTCTTGCTGCTGTGCAATACAAATTTCCCCACTGAGGGACGAATAAAGGCATATCTTAATCTTAATGGCTGTAATTGCATGGCTCCGTACAGAAGATGGCATTGTAACTTTCCTTCAGCCCAATACCTCAACTGACTTGTAACGCATCTGCTAATAATTATGCAATATTAGATCTACAATGCATTCCTGGAAATCATTGCACGCTCATGGAGCCGAGGATATGTGAATATTTTAATCCTCATGTATGTATATCACTGCATCTAAACTAATTAAGCTAATTAAGAATCCCCCTCTTTACTCATTCTTGTGTAGCTAATCAAAAAATGGTTCTGCAGGTAAGAGGAGATACGACAGGAAGCAGAGCGGCTATGGCGGTCAAACAAAGCCCATCTTCCGTAAAAAGGTTAGGTGCACCTCTGGTTATGCTGATCTTTGTATAAAGGACGCTGTGTGTAAACCTATACACTTTTCTTTCCAGGCTAAAACAACAAAGAAAATCGTGTTGAGGCTTGAGTGTGTGGAGCCCAACTGCAGATCAAAGAGAATGCTGGCCATCAAGAGATGCAAGCACTTTGAGTTGGGAGGTGACAAGAAGAGAAAGGCAAGTGATGCATTTCTACTCATTGTTTTATGTGCAATTAAGGGTAGGTATGGAAGGGAAGGAGCCATGATGTATGCTGCTAAAAGCACTGAAAACATGCATTAGTTTGTGTGTGTATTATGTATATTCCGATACTTTACCACGTTGTTTTTACTCACTAACTAGCAGCGTTGATAAGGGTAGGTATGGAAGGGAAGGAGCCATGATGTATGCTGCTAAAAGCACTGAAAACATGCATTAGTTTGTGTGTGTATTATGTATATTCCGATACTTTACCACGTTGTTTTTACTCACTAACTAGCAGCGTTGATAAGTTGAGTCTGTATCAAATCATCTGCTCTTTGCACAATGACACATTTCCATTGAGAACCACAGAGTTGAGTTCGCGGAGAGAGAAAAGTGGAATTGAAAGTTGAATTATTCAGGTTTTAAAAATAAAAGTGTAAATAAAGCACGCCCCAAGTGTCCAGATGTCAAACATGAATACTCTGTGGTGGTTTGAGGCTGTGAAAAATATTTCCAGCAGACTTGGCACATGTTTTCCTTAAAACATATGACTGCATCTGTTTTTACTTGCTTGTTGTGATGCCTGCTCATCAGTACTTTTGTTCTTTCAACAGGGCCAGGTCATCCAGTTCTAAGCTGTGGCCCAGTCTTCTGAATGAAGTTGTCAACATTTTCAATAAATGTGTTAAAATTTCCAATATCTCCATCTTCACTGTGCTGGACCGTCTTCATAATCCCTGTAACTCGGTGTGTAAGTGTATACTGGTGGGGGGGTCTAAAGAACCTCCACCTTTTCCAACAAGTGCATCTCATTAATTCTAAACTTTGCTTGGCTGCTTGGGGTGATGATGACGACAGCGGTCCCTGAAGGGTTTACACAGACCTGGTGTCCCGTCTTAAGGCCCATCTCCTCATACTTGGGCAGGATCTGGGTGACCTGACAATGCGGTTTGCACATCTTCCAGCCAGGAGTTTCTTGTAAGGAAAATGTACGTGGACCTCCAATCTCTTGCCTGTTAAGTACAGCTATGGCTAGCTTGCTGTTGGACAGGGGTCTCTCCCACACTTCAAAACGGTCCACCTTGGTGGTACGGTACCCCTGTTTCCCTAGTGGATCCTGGCTGATGCCAATGATGTGGCGGTTCTGCAACAGCTGCTTGGAGCGTGGTGAGATGGCCCTCAGGTCATTGGACATAAGGAGTGGTGCTGCCATGATGGCCCAAAGCGCCATCTGAGACTCCTCCTGGTCTGGACTCAGACCAAAGTTCCCGATGACCAGCTAGAGAGAACAGATTGCATATCATACAAGGATCTTCATTGCTTCATCCACAAAGTCTGTTGTACCATATCTGGGTCATTCCAGCCCCCAGGACCGGCTGAGGGGACGACCACATCCTGATGAGTTGCAGTCCAGTCCAAGATGGACTTGATGCTGCTCCATGAGTCATAAACATCTGGAAGGTTTCGCCACTGGTTACATGTCTCTCCAATGGCGGTGTAGTTGGGCTGGAGGCACAAACAAAACACTTGTACTTTATAGGGCATACTGTACCACCCTGTACCACTCTTTCTGGTGGTACAATCACAACTCTAGTCTTGCCTTTTGGAAACGCCATTCATACAGGGGCCACTCACAAGAGTACAGTATCTGTCTTCCTGTTCTGTTAAGAGCTTTGGACATGTTCACATAGCCTGAAACCAAACAAAGTGATGAGGTACAGACACGAGACTATGGTACCTTACAACTTTATATTACACTTACCTTCTCCAAGCAAAGTCCAGTCCATGGAGCAACCGTCAAATTTGAGCAGGTCCACTTCCCACTCTGCAAAAGTCTGTGCATCCATGTCATAGTGACCCAGGCTCCCTGGGTATCCTGCACAGGTTGTTTTGCCAACATCTGCATAGATGCCCAACTTCAGGCCCCTGGAGTGCACCTGTGAATATAGCATGCCATTTGCAAGCTCTCCAAGAGAGGGCGATGTTGCACTGCTAGAAAACACCGAGAGCGTCGCCATGAACCCCGATGTGATCCAAATACTGTACAGTGAAATTCAAGGTGCGAAAAAAGCCACACCATTACAAAGCACTCACGTAGTCAGCCAGCTTCTTGATACCCCCAGGGAATCTACCGGGGTCTGCTTGAAGGCGGCCCCGGGCGTCCCGGCTGGAGTACATCCAGCAGTCGTCTATGCAGACGTACCGATAGCCGGCGTCTCTCCAACCCTCATCCACCATTACATCTGCCATCTGCATGAACAGCCGCTCACTGGGAGCGTAAATTTGGATAAATAACATCCTTCCTCGGTTGTATGAGTTAGGCTGTCACCAACGTGAATGCGCAGCCTTCATAAAGAATGTTTCCGCCCGGTTTCGAACCGGGGACCTTTCGCGTGTGAGGCGAACGTGATAACCACTACACTACGGAAACCTTGTGAAGGGCATTGGTCAGCGTTTCCTTCATTATATGTCCCCCTGTAATTAAGCTTCACCGTTAATATTACTGCTTTGGTGACCTACGCCTACATCGGTTTCCGTAGTGTAGTGGTTATCACGTTCGCCTCACACGCGAAAGGTCCCCGGTTCGAAACCGGGCGGAAACACTTTTTTTTTGCCTCGAAATGATGTTGAATTACAAGTTAAATACGTCTTCAATTAGTTGATATTTTCGTCATTCGTGTTCCATTACCTAATGCAGTTCTCCGGATCAGTGTCACAGTTGATGTTACACATGAACCTCTCCCAATGCAGCCATCCCATCGTGGGGATTTTCGCCAAGCCATTATCCAGAGCTCCGGCGTGGCTCCACAAACCCACGACAACCACAAGCCACAACATATTTAGAGGTGACTATTTATTCCCCCTCGCACGACAATCAGTGAACCGTCTCCGTTTGGTTTCAAGGATGGGTCTATTTCCTGGTTTGGTGGTATGTCCCCACCTTTCTTTGATGATCGACCAATAAAATCCCAGTGCGTCTTTAACTGTCCAATAACTTTTCGCGTGGAGTTCTAAACCAGGAAGTGTTGAGATCAGAGGTATGAACGTTTAATATTTTTGCTACGTGATACGTGATACGTATAATTATAAGATTTATATAGAATTATTTATCTAGTTAAGTCGAGTTTCTGATAGGGCACATTGATATAGTCAACAATGGTGGCACCCACAAAAAGTATCTGCATTTATATATCACAATTTAACAGCAATTGGTCTACTAAAAAGACGAGGTGTGTTTTAAGTTTCTTCAAAAAAATGTAAAAACACAGCTGGTAATTGGGACATAAACCAACCTGTCATATTTTCTACTTTCCAGCACAGCCGTGAATGCACCATCCACGTTTCTTCGGAGTTCAGACTGATTTTGTTATTGTTAGCACAAGGATGCTACTGAATGTCATAAAGTGGTACGTTTTCCAATGAACAATTACCTTGAAAAGTCAGTCAAAATCGTCAAAAAGGGTCCTGAAAAGGGTGTTTTTACAAACATGGCTTTGATTGAACGAGTTGAGAGCATTGGTACTTCCGTGTCCAGAGCGGATGTTAGCAATGGCACTTCAAATTAAGAGCAGCACAATCGTTTAGTATATGATATGAGCATTTTATTTTCAAAAGACGAGCCATCAATTAATTGAAAACGTGTTCTTATTGTTACAGTCTCACTTAGATTAAAACATGTATATTCAAGTGCATTTTAAAAAGGTTAATATCATCTTTAGTCAGCTGCTGACTGAATTAAGCCAGAAATAATTGTGATGCTTGGTGAGGAAAACCACACTCAGAGTCGTCTTACACTGTGGAAGCACATCAATACTGCAAGATGTTTTATCACCAATACCACTAGATATCTGAGACGCTTATTTGTCTAGTGCAGACGTTTTAAATGAAATACAGATTGGATTCTTAATTTTGTCTGTGAGCAGACACCCTGCAATGAAAACAAATGAATCGTGGCCACTTTGGCTTGTGAAATTGTACACACACACACACGCCGAGAGAGGAAGATGCGTGTTCCTCATGCTTTTGCCGCTTTGTGCAAATGAAACAAGGCAGCTGTCATTGGATTAGTCGCTAATTGCGTTTTTAGCGACATTGAGTTAATTTATTCTGAACAGCAAAAGTAAAGTTTGTGCTCAAAACTTCCAAATCTGACCTTTGTCTGCAATAATGTCAAGTGTGTCTAAAGATGATCATAGATACTGTAGATCCTTAACAACTGCAGAGCGCTTCTATCATGTATCAGTGTTTGACTGACGTTTTTGCTGTAGGTCTTAAAACAGAAGAGGATTCCTGTCATATAGAGGATCTTTGACTAGCAGTAGCTCCTTAAAAACAGCAGAGTGCCCCTGTTCATAGTTAATCTTTTAACTATTGGTAGATCCTCAAAAACAGCAGAGATTAGATTAGTGTTTTAGCAGTGGGTCCTTAAAAACAGCAGAACACTCCTATCATATAGACAATCTTTGACTAGCGTTTTAACAAATGGCAGAGTGCTTCTGTAATATCGTTCATCTTTAAGTAGCAGTAGATCTTAAAAAACAGCAGTGGTCCCTTTGTATATAGTAGATCATCTTTGACCAGCATTTTAGCGACAGGTCATTAAAGACAACAGAATGCTCCTGTTACATATTGTAGTTCGTCTTTCACGATCAGTAGAGTCTCAAAAACAGCAGGGCAGTCCTGTCATTTTGAGGATTTTTGACTGTTTTAACAGTACGTCTTTAAAAACAGCAAGCTGCCCCTGTCATTTAGATGATCTTTGAGTAGTGTTTTAGCAGTAGGTCCTAAAAAACAGCGGATATCAATGATCTGTAAGGAGCAGTAGATCCTCAAAAGCACAGTAGAGGATCCCTGACCGGCGTTTTAACAGTAGATCCTCAAAACCAGCAGAGCAGTCCTGCTGTTTTGATGATCTTTAACAAGTATTTTATCTGTGGATCCTCAAAAACAGCAGGGCAGTCCTGCCATTTTGAGGATTTTTTACTGCTTTAGCAGTAGGTCTTTAAAAACAGCAGACTGCCCCTGTAATATAGATGATCCTAGACGTGTGTTTTAGCAGTAGATTCCTAAAAATGAGCAGACATCAATGATCTATAAGTAGCTGTAGATCCTGAAAAGCACAGTAGAAGATTCCTGACCAGCGTTTTAACGGAAGATCCTCAAAAACAGCAGAGCAGTCCTGTTGTTTTGATGATATTTGACAAGTACTTTATCAGTAGATCTTGAAAAACAGCTTATGTGCTTCTGTCATGTCACTGATCTTTAACTAGCACTAGATCCTCAAAAACAGCAGAGCGGTCCCATCATATGTATACAGTAGAGGTTGTGTTTTAGATGTTGGGCCTTAAAAACAACAGAACGCTCCTAGTGTATAGACAATCTTTGACTAGCATTTTAGCAGATGGCCCTAAAACAAGCAAAGTGTCTTTAACTAGTAGTATATCCTCAAAAACAGCAGAGGGCAGTCCTGTCATTTTGAGGATTTTTGACTAGTAAGCCTTTAATCTTTAATCTAGCCTTTAATCTTTGACTAGTGTTTTAGCAATAGGTCATAAAAAACAGCAGAGAATTCCTGACTAGCCTCTATTTTAAGAGTAGATCCTTGTTTTGATGATCTTTGACTTATGTTGTATCAGTTGATCCTCAAAAACAGCAGAGCGCATCTGTCATATCAATGATCTTCAACAAGTGCTAGATCCTCAAAAACAGCAGAGCGCTCCAGTCAGACAGAGGAACTTAAACTAACAAGTGGAACAGCAGAGTGATCCAGTCATTTAGAGGATCTTTGAAGAAGGTCTTTAAAAGCAGCAAAGCTGTCGTGGATCCTCAGAAAGAGCAAAGCGGTCCTGTCATGTATGGGCTTGAGTTCCCGGGCTATGTTGGGTTGATTTATTAAAAGAGCGGAAGTAAAAGCTACACAAAAAGCCCAATTTTTCTTGAGCGTATGCAAAAGAGTGTGAACGCCACCAAAACATGACCTTTTTGGACAAAATGTCAAGGGTGCCCAAACATGATCAAAGACCTCCGCCAGGGACAGAAGCTGATCCAAAACAATTTGTCACTCACTACGGTTCATTTCAGAGCCAGTGAAGGAACGCGTTGAGGCTCTAAATGTCACGTTCCAATTTGACACACCGGCCTCTACGTGATAGATGGACCCATCTCTTGAATATGTTGTAAAAAAAAAAATATCCACCATTTGTTTTTTTGCAACATGCCGTAAAAACAGGCTGTTAATTGAGACTGGTGACAGATTGGCCGCCCAGGACTCCGTCACCGATCCATCAACTTTCTTTTCTTAGGCAGTGTCCCATAATTGAAGAGGACGTCACAGCATCTTTTGTCGAGAAAGCTTTGCAGCTTTGTGATCTACGGTGACAGACGGCTAGCAAACGTAGCTTCTCTAGAGATACATCACGACATGCCTCGCAAATAAGGATGCGGGGCAAAACCGCACAGAAAAACTAAGTAGATATCGGTGCCTCATTTCGGCGCCAAATTAATCTCTAAATTAATCTAAATTAATCATTGAAAATGTATAGTTCCCATCAACTGTCATGATGATATTGTGCTTGCAAGGTTCCCTTTATTTAAGCAGTTTTTAAAGTCATTTTTAGTCATTTATTGATACAGTAGAACCTCTGATATTCCTGTCAGGAAGATCTTTAACCCATTCTCAAAAATAGCAGAACCAACTTGTCATGTTGAGGACATTTCACTTACAGGAGAACCTGTAACTAACAGTAGAGCCTCAAAAACAGCAAAAGACTCGTGTCGTATTGATGATCTTTAACAGACACCAGATCCTCAAAAACAGCTGAATATACCTGTCATATAAATGAGTTTAACTAACAATAGAGCCTCAAATACAGCGGAACATTCGTGTTACCTCCATGATCTTTACCTGACATAGATCCTCAAAAACAACAGAATGTACCTGTTATTTACATGAGCTTTAACCAACAATAGACCCTCAAAAACAGTGGAACACTCGGGTCATATCGATGATCTTGAAATGACATTGGATCCTCAAAAACAGCTGAATGTACCTGTCATGTAGATGAGCTTTAACTAACAGTGGATCCTCAAAAACAGCGAAACACTTGTGTAATATCGATGATCTTTCGCTGACAGTAGATCCTCAAAAACAGCTGAATGTACCTGTCATATACGTAGATGAGCTTTAACTAACAATAGAGCCTCAAAAACAGCGGAACACTCGTGTTACCTCCATAATCTTTACCTGACAGTAGATCCTCAAAAACAGCGGAATATACCTGTCATTTAGATGAGCTTTAACCAACAATAGACTCTCAAAAACAGTGGAACACTCGGGTCATATAGATATTCTTTCACTAACAGTCGATCTTCAAAAACAACTGAATACTCGTGTCATATAGATGATCTTTAACTGGCAGTAGGTCTTCAAAAACAGCTGAATGCACCTGTCATGTAGATGAGCTTTAACTGACAGTTGATCCTCAAAAACAGTGGAACACTCGTGTCATATCGATGATCTTTCGCTGACAGTAGATCCTCAAAAACAGCTGAATGTACCTGTCATATAGATGAGCTTTAACCAACAATAGACCCTCAAAAACAGCAGAACACTCGTGTTACCTCCATGACCTTTACCTGACAGTAGATCCACAAGAACAGCTGAATGTACCTGTCATGTAGATGAACGTTACCTGACAGTAGATCCTCAAAAACAGCTGAATGTATCTGTCATGCACATGAGCTTTAACTAACAGTGGATCCTCAAAAGCAGTGGAACACTCGTGTCATATCGATGATCTTTACCTGACAGTAGATCCTCAAAAACAGCTGAATATACCTGTCATTTAGATGAGCTTTAACCAACAATAGACCCTCAAAAACAGTGGAACACTTGGGTCATATAGATATTCCTTCACTAACAGTCGTTCTTCAAAAACAGCGGTACACTTGTGTCATATCGATGATCTTTAACTGGCAGTAGATCCTCAAAAACAGCTGAATGTATCTGTCATGTAGATGAGCTTTAACTAACAGTGGATCCTCAAAAACAGCAGAACACTTGTGTCATATCGATGATCTTTTGCTGACAGTAGATCCTCAAAAACAGCTGAATGTACCTGTCATATAGATGAGCTTTAACCAACAATAGACCCTCAAAAACAGCACAACACTCGTGTTACCTCCTTGACCTTTACCTGACAGTAGATCCTCAAGAACAGCTGAATGTACCTGTCATGTAGACGAACGTTACCTGACAGTAGATCCTCAAAAACAGCTGAATGTACCTGTCATATAGATGAGCTTTAACCAACAATAGACCCTCAAAAACAGCACAACACTCGTGTTACCTCCATGACCTTTACCTGACAGTAGATCCTCAAGAACAGCTGAATGTACCCGTCATGTAGACGAACGTTACCTGACAGTAGATCCTCAAAAACAGCTGAATGTACCTGTCATATAGATGAGCTTTAACCAACAATAGACCCTCAAAAACAGCACAACACTCGTGTTACCTCCTTGACCTTTACCTGACAGTAGATCCTCAAGAACAGCTGAATGTACCCGTCATGTAGACGAACGTTACCTGACAGTAGATCCTCAAAAACAGCTGAATGTACCTGTCATATAGATGAGCTTTAACCAACAATAGACCCTCAAAAACAGCACAACACTCGTGTTACCTCCATGACCTTTACCTGACAGTAGATCCTCAAGAACAGCTGAATGTACCCGTCATGTAGACGAACGTTACCTGACAGTAGATCCTCAAAAACAGCTGAATGTACCTGTCATGTAGATGAGCTTTAACTGACAGTAGATCCTCAAAAACAGCCGAACACTCGTGTCACATCGATGTTCTTTAGCTGCCAATAGTTCTGCCAAAACATAAATGCTCCTGTCATATACGTAGATGCCCTTTCACTGACAGTAGATCCTCAAAAACAGCGTAACACTCGTGTCATATATACAGTAAATGATCTTTAACTGACTATAGAGCCTCAAAAATATCATATACAGCATTTTAGCATAGACTTACATTTTAGCAGTAGTTTGCTCCTGTCATATACGTTTTTATCTGCTGTTTTTGTAGTCGGTCCTTAAAACAACAGCGCACATAGAGGATGCTTGTAGAACAGTACATCATCAAATACAAAAATGCTCCTGTCCCACGGGCTTCTAAGAGCTCGAGATGGTTCATGTGGCTCAAACTAATATGTTTCTGGTTTTAGTCAGGACTCGAGCAGCAGCATTCTGGACGTACCGGCCCGTTTAAAGGACAGGACGTGGATTTATAGGATTTATAACTGACAATGGATTCTCCAAAGCACTCGTACGGTACACTTGTCCTGTCATATAGATGGGTTCTAACCGGAACAGAAGATAGTAGTTAGTTGGGAAGGTAACTCTGTGGACTCGAGTGTGGCGTTTAAAGCTCCATCACGGCTACGCAAGCTGCTGTGCTTCCTCACTGGTGCAGACACAATGACCTTTGTTTGTCTATTTACTGCTTTCACTTCCACACTGAATAATATCTGCAGGCTATTTGTGACGGGGATGTTGTTTGCCACAGAGTACAATGACAACACCGGACACTCCATAATATAATACAGATATTATACAGTACATGAGAAATATTATTTTTTTACCCCAAAAGAGGTCTGAGCTTTCCCCTCTGGAAGCTTTCAAGAGGAAATTCCACATTTCAAGCATGAGTGAAAAAGTCATCCTTGTGTAAACTGATACAGAGAATAATCCACACGTGGATCCACTTGCTGCTAATCCCTTGCTGCGCTACAACATTCCCTGTAATTCCAACATCTCAGAGAAGACACTGTTGGGGAGGCTCCAGACTTGAGGCATTTCCTCTACGTACCAACAGGAGAAACAAGGAATTAGAGGCTTACTGATCCTCATGTATACGCACAATAAGCAAAACATCATCTTAAACATCGATCCTAAATGGATGACCAGTTCATGTGTCAAAATAGACAATCTTTGACTGGTGTTTTTGCAGTATCACACAGAGTATCTTTGATTAGCTGTAGATCCTTACTGTGGTCCTCACGAGGGTATTTTTCATTATTCCATCCTCTATGCCGCCTAACCTCACAAGGGTCATGGGCTGCTGGAGCCTATCCCAGCTGTCTTCACAGCCAATCACAGGGTACATATAAACAAACAACCATTCACACTCACATTCATACCTAGGGTGTGAATGTGTGAATGCAGGGTGTACCCCGCCTCTCGCCCAAAGACAGCTGGGATAGGCTCCAGCACCCCCACGACCCTCATGAGGATAAGCGGTAGAAAATGAATGAATGAATGAAATGGCCACATATTTTAAAAAATTCTGTTTGTTTAATGGCCCTCTGCACATTTAAAAAATATGTTATCTGGTATATTTCAACTGGAAAACTTAAAAAAATAATAACAAAAGTAAAAAAAAATATTTTTTACAAAACTAGCCAAAATATTAGGAGAATAACGTCATAATATCCAGGGAAGTAGTCATTTTTCAAGAAAAAATATATTCCATCTTCTATCCAGCCTATCCTCTCGAGGGTCGTGGGGGTGCTGGAGCCTATCCCAGCTGTCTTCAATCAGGCGAGAGGTCAGGTACACTCTGGACTGGTGGCCAGCCAATCACAGGGCACATATAGACAAACAACCATTCACACTCACATTCATACCTATGGACAATTTGGAGTGGCCAATTAACCTAGCATGTTTTTGGAATGTGGGAGGAAACCCGGAGAAAACCCACGCATGCACAGTGAGAACACGAGATGACCGAGGGTGGGATTGAACTCGGGTCTCCTAGCTGTGAGGCCTGCGCGCTAACCACTCGGTCACCGTGCAGCCCAAAAATAATTGTTGATAATCGCAATATTGTTCAACTGTATGTTGATAAAAACTGGAGAGTGCTCATATAGACAATCTTTGATTTTTGTTATAGGTCATAAAAAACAACAGTCATATAGAGGATATTAAACTCGGGATGTCCGGTATGAGAATTATTTGGAAAATATGATATTGGTTGCTATCGGTATCTGATTTTTTCCCGATCATGAAAACCAAAAACCATGAAAACCGGTATCAGAAATTGAGTTTCAGCAAACAATCCCGATACTTGGTTAACACGCAGGCCTCACAGCTAGGAGACCCGAGTTCAATTCCACCCTCGGCTATCTCTGTGTGGAGTTTGCATGTACTTTCCGGGTACTCCGGTTTCCTCCCACATTCCAAAAACATGCTAGGTTAATTAGCCACTCCAAATTGTCCATAGGTATGAATGTGAGTGTGAATGGTTGTTTGTCTATATGTGCCCTGTGATTGGCTGGCCACCAGTCCAGGGTGTACCCCGCCTCTCGCCCCAAGACAGCTGGGATAGGCTCCAGCTGAAGATAAGCGGTAGAAAATGAATGAATCCTCAAACACAGCACAGTGCTTGTGTTAAATAGAGGATCTTTGACTAGCATAATTGCCGTGGGCCCTTAAAAAAACAGTAAAAAAACTAAAAAAGATTCAGATCACTATGGAAACGAAATGCATTACTCCTTATTAAAAGTGGCTGTACTGTCAAAATAGTTTTGAATCTGTACTTTTGATGTGTTTTTAATGGTTTTCTTTTAATCCACAACATTTTTCCAATTAAGGAGCCTGAAGCTGAAATCTCATACAATTCATTTCTGTTCTATCATGCGTTGCCTCCTTGTTGACGCCATTCTCCTCGCTCACCTCCCCTCAGCCCTCTTGCTTCTATTTCGGTAAACACAGGATTTTTCTCCAGCTGCCTATCTCACCTGTCCATCACGCTGGAGTCGTAGTGAACATTATGCCCACGAGAGCTGTCTCCTCGTCTCCTCGTCTCCTCGTCTCCACACTCCGACTCGGGAGATGAGCCAAGGGGGTATTAATGGTGCTGCATGGCGGATGTTGAACAAAGACTAATTATTGCGTTCTTCTCGGAGCAAAAACATCCTCCTGCAGAGAGTGGGCATCTTTTTGCCTCCCTGCTGAGTTCACGATAGTTTTTGGAGGAAAAACCAACACAATCCGGAGAAGAGTGAAAGATTTCTGTATTCATTCTGAGCCACTCGGGTTCTCCAAGGAGGAATGGATCAGTAGGACTTTGTTGTTGTTCTACTCCCGACCCCGCTAGGGTCTTGTTCTGACTTTAAAGATTTAGCGTGAAACAAATGTGCATGGTGACGACAACTGGGGAGTGTTCCAGGTTTTGGTTATTCATGCAGTTGTGTCAGGTGAGCTGGAGCCCATCCCTTGGGTGCACCCTGGACCGGTTCCCAGCCACTGGCAGATCTTAACAGTACCAACTAGTTGCTTAGGTTCTGAGATCAGTTCTTGATTCAAATCTCTAGAGTTTTGGAGTTTGAGCGATACCGAAGTGGGAGAAAATGAATGAATGCAATGTTTCACATATTTTCCTTTTCGATGACGCTTTGGGGGAGAGGCGGGGTACACCCTGGACTGGTGGCCAGCCAATCACAGGGCACATATAGACAAACAACCATTCACACTCACGGGAAGAACATGCAAACTCCACACAGAGATGTGACCTGATCCTCAAAATACTTTTTCCTTTATGTTATGAAATCTATTTTTTCTACAGTTTTTTTCCCCGAGTGGTTAGCATGGAGGCCACATAGTCAGGAGATGGGGCAGACCTGGGGTCCCCGTGCATGCGTGGGTTTTCTCCGGGTACTCCGGTTTCCTCCCACATTCCAAAAACATGCTAGGTTAATTAGCCACTCCAAATTGTCCATAGGTATGAATGTGAGTGTGAATGGTTGTTTGTCTATATGTGCCCTGTGATTGGCTGTGAAGACAGCTGGGATAGGCTCCAGCACCCCCACGACCCTCGAGAGGATAGGCTGGATACAAGATGGAATATATTTTTTCTTGAAAAATGACTACTTCCCTGGATATTATGACTTTTTTATTCTCCTAATATTTTGGCTAGTTTTGTAAAAAATATACATTTTTTTACTTTTGTTATTATTTTTCAAGTTTTCCAGTTGAAATATACCAGATAACATATTTAAACAAACAGATTTTTTTTTAAATATGTGGCCATTGTTCATAAGTCATTTCATTCATTCATTCATTTTCTACCGCTTATCCTCACTAGGGTCGCGGGGGTGCTGGAGCCTATCCCAGCTGTCTTTGGGCGAGAGGCGGGGTACACCCTGCATTCACACATTCACACCCTAGGTATGAATGTGAGTGTGAATGGTTGTTTGTTTATATGTGCCCTGTGATTGGACGACCCTTGTGAGGTTCGGTGGCATAGAGGATGGAATAATGAAAAATAACTACTTTTTTCCCTGAATATTATAACTTTATTTTCCTAATATTTTGGCTAGTTTTGTAAAAAAAAAAAAACATTATTTTTTTTTAACTTAAGTTTTCCAGTTGAAATATACAGGTATTTAAAAAATGTGCCAAGGGCCATTAAACAAACAGCTTGGACACTTTCGACACTAAAATCTTAGCAGAATTGATTAAAAATGTGGCCATTGTCCATAAGTCATTTATCATTTCATAACTATAAAACTGTGAGGCTAAACTCTTATTTTGCTAGAATGATTGTGGTGTGATGAGCCTTTCTTCTGTTGGAATCCATTCCAAGCAAACTATCCAAGAATAGCTGCTTCCTCCTCAAGAAGGGCGGCACGGCTGCGACAATCAAAAAGGTCAGTCGGCGCTAATTAAAAGCGGGCCAAAGAAAATGTGCTTCTTTAAATACCACGTGTGGATGAGAATGCCAACGCCAGCATGATAATGAATGCTGATGCTTCCTAAGGTTAGCCTTTCCATCTTCATCTGACTTGTTTTTCTACTTGGAGGGGGTCAAAAGCAAAGTGGAGTGTGCAAGACGCAGTCAGTCCGCCTCTTTTTATCACTCAATTAGCTTCCAAACAAA
The DNA here is from genome assembly GCF_037039965.1 of Doryrhamphus excisus. Classification (NCBI taxonomy): domain Eukaryota; kingdom Metazoa; phylum Chordata; class Actinopteri; order Syngnathiformes; family Syngnathidae; genus Doryrhamphus; species Doryrhamphus excisus. The sequence continues at coordinate 1,565,415 of NC_136379.1, forward strand.
CGTTACGTTGGAAAGGGGGATTTCACTTTTTCTTACAAGAGAGGTTAGCTGCTGAAAACGTCTTTTTTTGCCTTGTGGCCTTTTGTTTATTTCATTAGCATGTTGAAATTTGCATGAAGCTTCTTGAAAAATCAATAAGAATCGACCCAAAGTGCAGCAATAGCAGCATCCTTTTGTCCAAGACGTTAGAGTCCAAGTCCAGGTCTGATGTAAGGTGAGGTGTTGGCTTGACCTTTTAGTGTTGTTGTTGTTGTTGTTGTTGGCTCATGCAGATCCAAAACATGATGAGCCACAGCAATAATGGAAAAATCAGCCTTCATTTTACAAGAATGAAGTCATAAAAAGTGAAAAGTTGTACTTCGAGTAACAAACAAAATAACAATTAAATTGTTGTTTCTGCGCAATGAGGATGAAGAAAAGACATAAGAATAAAGTCAAAATATTAAGAGGAAAAAACCTCATTTTAGTAGCTTAAAGTTGAAATATTAAAGAAAAAAATGTTTTGGTTTAGTTTGAAGCCATAAAATAACAAGACAATATGAAGTTGTCATGTTTGGAAAATTATGTAAGAAAATGACCCAAAAAAACCCCAAACAAAATAACAATTAAATTGTTGTTTCTGCGCAATGAGGTTGAAGAAAAAACATAAGAATAAAGTCAAAATATTAAGAGGAAAAAACATCATTTTAGTAGCTTAAAGTTGAAATATTAAAGAAAAAAAATGTTTTGGTTTAGTTTGAAGCCATAAAATAACAAGACAATATGAAGTTGTCATGTTTGGAAAATGATGTAAGAAAATGACCAAAAAAGATATAATATTATGGGAATAAAGTCATAATATTTTTTTAAAAATGGAAAAAATTGCAAAGATTATTTAAGAAGAAAACTGACATATTTGGGAAATTATAAAAAACAGCTCACCTCCAAGAAAGGACAGTACCCCCCTCACCCCTCAAGGTCGAATTGTTTTTTTAATAGCCCACAGCACATTCTAAAAATATAATTTAAAAAAACCACAGCAATAATGGAAAAAATTTGCCTTAATTTTACAAGAATGAAGTCATAAAAAGTGAAAAAAGTTGTAGTTCGAGTAACAAACAAAATAACAAATTGTTGTTTCTGGACAATGAGGTTGAAGAAAAAATTATATTATGAGAATAAAGTCAAAATATTATGAAGAAAAAACAACATAATTTTAGTAGCTTAAAGTTGAAATATTCAAGAAAAAAATGCTTTGGTTTAGTTTGAAGCCATAAAATAACAAGACAATATAAAGTAGTCATGTTTGGAAAATTATGTAAGAAAATGACCAAAAAAGATATAATATTATGGGAATAAAGTCATAATATTTTTTTAAAAATGGAAAAAATTGCAAAGATTATTTAAGAAGAAAACTGACATATTTGGGAAATTATAAAAAAAAAGCTCACCTCCAAGAAAGGAAGGTACCCCCCTCATCCCTCAAGGTCGAATTGTTTTTTTAATAGCCCACAGCACATTCTAAAAATATAATTTAAAAAAGCTACAGCAATAATGGAAAAAATCTGCCTTAATTTTACAAGAATGAAGTCATAAAAAGTGAAAAAGTTGTAGTTCGAGTAACAAACAAAATAACAAATTGTTGTTTCTGGACAATGAGGTTGAAGAAAAAATTATATTATGAGAATAAAGTCAAAATATTAAAAGGAAAAAACATCATTTTAGTAGCTTAAAGTTGAAATATTAAAGAAAAAAAATGCTTTGGTTTAGTTTGAAGCCATAAAATAACAAGACAATATGAAGTTGTCATGTTTGGAAAATGATGTAAGAAAATGACCAAAAAAGATATAATATTATGGGAATAAAGTCATAATATTTTTTGAAAAATTTAAAAAATTGCAAAGATTATTTAAGAAGAAAACTGACATATTTGGGAAATTATAAAAAACAGCTTACCTCCAAGAAAGGACAGTACCCCCCTCACCCTCCAAGGTCGAATTGTTTTTTTAATAGCCCACAGCACATTCTACAAATATAATTTGACAAGAAAACTATATAAAAAAACCACAGCAATAATGAAAAATCAGTCTTAATTTTACAAGAATTAAATCATAAAAAGTGAAAAAAGTTGTAGTTCGAGTAACAAACAAAATAACAATTAAATTGTTGTTTCTGGATAATGAGGTAGAAGAAAAAATTATATTATGAGAATAAAGTCAAAATATTATGAAGAAAAAACAACATAATTTTAGTAGCTTAAAGTTGAAATATTAAAGAAAAAAATGCTTTGGTTTAGTTTGAAGCCATGAAATAACAAGACAATATAAAGTTGTCATGTTTGGAAAAATGATGTAAGAAAATGACCAAAAAAGATATAATATTATGGGAATAAAGTCATAATATTTTTTTAAAAATGGAAAAAATTGCAAAGACTATTTAAGAAGAAAACTGACATATTTGGGAAATTATAAAAAACAGCTCACCTCCAAGAAAGGACAGTACCCCCCTCACCCCTCAAGGTCGAATTGTTTTTTTAATAGCCCACAGCACATTCTAAAAATATAATTTAAAAAAGCTACAGCAATAATGGAAAAAATCTGCCTTAATTTTACAAGAATGAAGTCATAAAAAGTGAAAAAGTTGTAGTTCGAGTAACAAACAAAATAACAAATTGTTGTTTCTGGATAATGAGGTTGAAGAAAAAATTATATTATGAGAATAAAGTCAAAATATTATGAAGAAAAAACAACATAATTTTAGTAGCTTAAAGTTGAAATATTCAAGAAAAAAATGCTTTGGTTTAGTTTGAAGCCGTAAAATAACAAGACAATATGAAGTTGTCATGTTTGGAAAAATGATGTAAGAAAATGACCAAAAAAGATATAATATTATGGGAATAAAGTCATAATATTTTTTGAAAAATTTAAAAAATTGCAAAGATTATTTAAGAAGAAAACTGACATATTTGGGAAATTATAAAAAACAGCTTACCTCCAAGAAAGGACAGTACCCCCCTCACCCCTCAAGGTCGAATTGTTTTTTTAATAGCCCACAGCACATTCTAAAAATATAATTTGACAAGAAAACTATATAAAAAAGCCACAGCAATAATGGAAAAATCTGCCTTAATTTTACAAAATAACAATTAAATTGTTGTTTCTGGACAATGAGGTTGAAGAAAAAATTATATCATGAGAATAAAGTCAAAATATTAAGAGGAAAAAACAACATAATTTTAGTGGCTTAAAGTTGAAATATTAAAGAAAAAAATGCTTTGGTTTAGTTTGAAGCCGTAAAATAACAAGACAATATAAAGTTGTCATGTTTAGAAAATTATGTAAGAAAATGACCAAAAAAGATATAATATTATGGGAATAAAGTCATAATATTTTTTGAAAATTTTTAAAAATTGCAAAGATTATTTAAGAAGAAAACTGACATATTTGGGAAATTATAAAAAACAGCTCACCTCCAAGAAAGGACAGTACCCCCTCACCCTCCAAGGTCGAATTGTTTTTTTAATAGCCCACAGCACATTCTAAAAATATAATTTAGAAAAGCTACAGCAATAATGGAAAAAATCTGCCTTAATTTTACAAGAATGAAGTCATAAAAAGTGAAAAAGTTGTAGTTCGAGTAACAAACAAAATAACAAATTGTTGTTTCTGGACAATGAGGTTGAAGAAAAAATTATATTATGAGAATAAAGTCAAAATATTAAAAGGAAAAAACATCATTTTAGTAGCTTAAAGTTGAAATATTAAAGAAAAAAAATGCTTTGGTTTAGTTTGAAGCCATAAAATAACAAGACAATATAAAGTTGTCATGTTTGGAAAAATGATGTAAGAAAATGACCAAAAAAGATATAATATTATGGGAATAAAGTCATAATATTTTTAGAAAAATGGAAAAAATTGCAAAGACTATTTAAGAAGAAAACTGACATATTTGGGAAATTATAAAAAACAGCTCACCTCCAACAAAGGACAGTACCCCCCTCACCCCTCAAGGTCGAATTGTTTTTTTAATAGCCCACAGCACATTCTAAAAATATAATTTAAAAAAGCTACAGCAATAATGGAAAAAATCTGCCTTAATTTTACAAGAATGAAGTCATAAAAAGTGAGAAAAGTTGTAGTTCGAGTAACAAACAAAATAACAAATTGTTGTTTCTGGATAATGAGGTTGAAGAAAAAATTATATTATGAGAATAAAGTCAAAATATTATGAAGAAAAAACAACATAATTTTAGTAGCTTAAAGTTGAAATATTCAAGAAAAAAATGTTTTGGTTTAGTTTGAAGCCATAAAATAACAAGACAATATGAAGTTGTCATGTTTGGAAAATTATGTAAGAAAATGACCAAAAAAGATATAATATTATGGGAATAAAGTCATAATATTTTTTGAAAAATTAAAAAAATTGCAAAGATTATTTAAGAAGAAAACTGACATATTTGTGAAATTATAAAAAACAGCTTACCTCCAAGAAAGGACAGTACCCCCCTCACCCTCCAAGGTCGAATTGTTTTTTTAATAGCCCACAGCACATTCTAAAAATATAATTTAACAAGAAAACTATATAAAAAAACCACAGCAATAATGGAAAAATCTGCCTTAATTTTACAAAATAACAATTAAATTGTTGTTTCTGGACAATGAGGTTGAAGAAAAAATTATATCATGAGAATAAAGTCAAAATATTAAGAGGAAAAAACAACATAATTTTAGTGGCTTAGAGTTGAAATATTAAAGAAAAAAGGCTTTGGTTTATTTTTAAATACATTAAAAAAATTAAATAACAAGACAATATGAAGTTGTCATGTTTGGAAAATTATGTAAGAAAATTACCAAAAAATATAATATTATGGGAATAAAGTCATAATATTAAAAAAATGGAAAAAAATGCAAAGATTATTTAAGAAGAAAATTTGGGAAATTAAAAAAAATATTATGATATTTAGTAGAACCTGTTGGAAACCTGTCCTATATTTTCTGTTGAAGTCCTCTGACCAGTTTTTGTAGAGTTTCATCCCCAAATGGCCAAAATGGTCCTACTCGTGTGGCATCAATGATTGGCGCTTGTACGCGAAGGAAGAGTTTCTTCAAAGTAGTCGACACATTTTATACCTGAGGTGGGATTCCAGTGAGGTTCCGTTGTTCCTCACATTGGTCATAACGACTTCCTCCTTGATTGAATATGTGTCAGCTTTGGATTTACAGCTTTGTTTCACCCCCTGTGCCCCCCCACAAATAACCAATTAACTCTGCGGTAATTGTGAAGGATGTTCATCGGGGGCTCGGAATTAAAAAATTTTCTTCAGATACGAAGCTTTTTGTGAGATTTTAGGAGCTAATTATGGCTTTTGGTCTTAGATTTAAGTGCAGCAATGAGCGCAAGCCTGCGGGTGCGTATGCATGGAGCACGGGAAGCTGGGATTGCTGTCATGGGATCGGAGATGCCGTGTTACCATGGTGATGCTGTTCATAAAATCCAACATGTTTTTTTTTGTGTGTAAGCTCTTTGAAATTCAACATTTTCTTGCTTACACTTGTACTTTGTATCTATTAAGGTCAAGGGGGGGGGGGTCAGAACATATAAACAGAATGCTTGGAGTTGGTATTCCTTGTGGGGGAAGGTGTTTGAAAGAACTCGTTGTGGCTTCTACTGCCTGGGACATCATCATGAGAGAATACCATGACTCAATAACCTGCTCCCCTCTGGCCTCTTTTATGATTTCAACATAGAGCACAGCAATAAAGCAACATCATCCATATTATTTGTTTTCATGCGGAAGCAGGAGACAGTAAACGTGCTTTTGGACGCAACCTGAAGACCAAGATGCTTTTCTTCATATGTTCCATGTTCATAATTCAGTTTTTAAAGGATTCTTTAACATTAACAAAACAGCTCAACGGGTCTGTTTTGCTGCTACGTTATGAATAAAAGCTCGACTGATGCAAAAGAAAAGTATCCTTCCTCCTGATTAGCGATCCTCTATTTTCCTTATGATACATATGACATGTAATGTTACGACTTTATTCTTGTCAATTTATGACTTCTTTTCTTGTAATATTACTGCATTTTTTCTTTTGTAAATTTACAACTTTATTCTTGTAAATTTAAGAGTTATTTTCTTGTAATATTACAATTTTTTTTCTTTTGTTAATTTACGACTTTATGACTTTATTCTTGTAAATTCATGCTTTTTTTCTTGTAATATTACTACATTTTTTCTTTTGTAAATTTACGACTTTATTCTTGTAAATTTATGAGTTATTTTCTTGTAATATTACAATTTTTTTTCTTTTGTTAATTTACGACTTTATTCTTGTAAATGTATGCGTTTTTTTCTTGTAATATTACTACATTTTTTCTTTCGTAAATGTACGACTTTATTCTTGTAAATATATGCGTTCTTTTCTTGTAATATTACTACATTTTTTCTTTCGTTAATTTACAACTTTATGACTTTATTCTTGTAAATTCATGCTTTTTTTCTTGTAATATTACTACATTTTTTCTCTCATTAATTTATGAATTTATTCTTGTAAATGTATGTGTTCTTTTCTTGTAATATTACTACATTTTTTCTTTTGTAAATTTACGACTTTATTCTTGTAAATTTATGAGTTATTTTCTTGTAATATTACAATTTTTTTTCTTTCGTTAATTTACGACTTCATTTTTGTAAATTTAAGAGTTCTTTTCTTGTAATATTACTATTTTTTCTTTTGTAATTTTACAACTTTATTCTTGTACATTTATGCGTTTTTTTCTTGTAATATTACTAAATTTCTTGTAAATTTATGAGTTATTTTCTTGTAATATTACAATTTTTTTTTCTTTTCGTTAATTTACGACTTCATTTTTGTAAATTTCAGAGTTCTTTTCTTGTAATATTACAATTTTTTTTCTTTTCGTTAATTTACGACTTTATTTTTGTAAATTCAAGAGTTCTTTTCTTGTAATATTAGTACATTTTTTCTTTCGTTAATTTAGAACTTTATGACTTTATTCTTGTAAATTCATGCGTTTTTTTCTTGTAATATTACTACATTTTTTCTTTCATTAATTTATGAATTTATTCTTGTAAATTTATGTGTTCTTTTTTTGTAATGTTACTACATTTTTTTCTTTTGTAAATTTACTACTTTATTCTTGTAAATGTATGCGTTTTTTTTCTTGTAATATTACTACATTTTTTCTTTTGTAAACTTACGACTTTATTTTTGTAAATTTATGTGTTCTTTTCTTGTAATATTACTACATTTTTTATTTTGTAAATTTACAAATTTATTCTTGTACATTTATGCGTTTTTTTCTTGTAATATTACTACATTTTTTCTTTTGTAAACTTACGACTTTTTTCTGGAAATGTCACATTTCATTTTTCAAAGTGGCCCTAATTTGTAATTCTCTTTATGTTTGATGTTAATGTCAGCTTTATTGTTATGATGTCATAATTCCTCATATCGGCCCAATAGTCACCCCTCGTGTCAATGAAATTAATCATCAATTAATCATCAATTAATTCATCCTGGCCCTGTGATTGGCTGGCCACCAGTCCAGGGTGTACCCCGCCTCTCGCCCAAAGACAGCTGGGATAGGCTCCAGCAACCTTCGCAACCCTTGTGTGGAGGTTAACCCCCCCCCCCCCCCCCCCCCCGGCTGCTGTTTCTCCACCCAAGCACATGTGGGAACATTTGGTTCCATTATTGTCCTACTTTCTATTGCCATTCACGATTGTCTTCCTTATGAAAGGGGGGGGGGGGGCTCTATTAAAAGCAAGCACTCAAAATGTCACGACATGAAACAATCCCGTAAAGGAGCGGCGTGTGATTTTATGTGCTGATGCGCGTGGAAGTGCAAGAGGCCGCCATCGATCGCTGGGGTCTTAAAGGCGGCTTTCAGAAAAGCTCGCATCAGTTTGGGCCGTGGCGCCGCATTGACATTCAGCTGGAACCAGGCGTGGTGGAGGGGGTTGGGGCGGTGCTGGAGGTTTATTTGCCCCCCCCCCCAGGGAGAGGCCAAGGACATGGTTTGGACATGGTGACCCGTAGCTGTTTACATCCAATCACATGATCCCATCCATACCATCATCGTCTTATTCAAAGCAGCAGCGGAACAAGAATATTTAATGTCCACATTTGGCTCCGCTGGGGGGGGGGGGGCGGGATCAGATGGTGATGTTTGAAGTCGGGGTGGATATTTCTTGAAGTCATCCCCCTCTCTGGGGGTTGGGGGTTGGGGTGGGGGTTGTGTGTAATGAAAGAAATCAAGCGAAATGCAAGCTGAGGTTATTGGAATCCATCAGTCATGTCTCAGTCCTCCAAGCAATCTGACGCTAACTTCCGGCAAAGGCAAGGGCGCCGGAAATGGAGGGGGGCGAGGAAGTGGTCACGGTTGGGTGGATTTAGAAAAGCCTCTTATGTTGTCATAAATATGCCCTTGTGGTTATGACGACTGAAAGCAAAGCGTCTTTGGCTTTTGAGGAGGTTAGATGTTTTTGGTAGCGTTTCGGTTCTTTCCTGTGTTTGAATGGATGCTGTTTTTGGTCAGAATGGATGCAGGCCATAACTTTAATAAACAATAATAATACCTCAATTTCACTCCTATAGTTCACTTGCTTATACTCGATTCCGATGAGTTGGCAGCTTTGTAAAAATGGCCTGTTTCTCCTTTCTTTGGTTGAAATATGCGACAAAACAAATCATGTTAGGCACTCTTGTCTGTAATTGGTTGCAATAATATACACTAGAAATTGACTGATTTTTTTTTTCAGGGCTAACATCGTTTTTTTAGTAGTTAAGAAGATGGAAAAACGATATTTGGAGCCGATAATCATTTGCAGAAAAAAACAAAATGTTTATTAATTAATTAATTAATTCATTTATTCTACCGCTTATCCTCACGAGGGTCGCAGGGGAAGGGTGCTGGAGCCTATCCCAGCTGTCTTTGGGTGAGAGGCAGGTGGCCAGCCAATCACAGGGCACATATAGACAAACAACCATTCACACTCACATTCATACCTATGGACAATTTGGAGTCACCAGTTAACCTAGCATGTTTTTTTTTTTTTTTTTTTTTTACTTCTAAGGGCTGGTGGCGTCATTAGGCCTATTTTAAAAATAGTTTCATATTTTTTATTGATTTTTTTTTTTTACAAAAAAATGTCTGACAAATTTTATATAATAGGGCAAAAGCAGACTAATAAGCAGTCTAATACTAGCCTACTACTAGTAGTAGTAGTAGTACTAATAATCATTCATTCATTTTGTACCGCATATCCTCACGAGGGTCGCGGGGGGGGGGGCTGGAGCCTATCCCAGCTGTCTTTGGGCAAGAGGCGGGGTACACCAGCCAATCACAGGTCACCAGTTAACCTAGCATGTTTTTTTTTTTTTTTTTTTTTTTTACTTCTAAGGGCTGGTTGCGTCATTAGGCCTATTTTAAAAATAATTTGATATTTTTTATTGATTTTTTTTTTTTTTACAAAAAAATGTCTGACAAATTTTATATAATAGCAGGCTAATAAGCAGCCTAATACTAGCCTACTACTAGTAGTAGTAGTACTAATAATCATTCATTCATTTTGTACCGCGTATCCTCATGAGGGTCGCGGGGGTGCTGGAGCCTATCACTAGATAGAGAAGCAAATTTGATGGTAACTTATTGTTTTTAGTGTATTTTATAGCTGATTTAATACGTGCGTGAAAACCGAGCCATGAACATAAGAGATGATACCAGGAAGCTAACACAAGAGGAAGGTTAATGGAGACCTCAATCTCATCATTTCATGATTGAAGTTGGAAAGCACCTTAAAGACGCCGTGATAAGAGAGCGTCTAATGAAATAAGAAGATGTTATCAGGACTGTTTTCAGTGCTGTTGTCAATTAAGTCGCCGATTCCAATCGGTCCAAGAGGCTTGTTATCTTCTGGAGTTGATTTCAACTCTCTTAGGCCTAATTGAAGATAAGAGGATCAATAGGCTTTCTTGGGTGTTGGTTACAAGCCGCCGGCAAGCTGCCCATCACATGGTAAGCAAGGAAGCCGTCCTCTGGCTCTCCAAGGGTAACAGTCCTCAGGGAATGTCACGACAAACGTGTTTATTTGTGACTTCAGCTTTCTGTCTTGTCGCCTTCAGCTGCCAACGTGAACGACATGGCGAAAATGCTGGTAAGAAAAGAAAACACACGGAACCTTTGTGGTCCCCGAGGAGTCACGTAGGAGCGGAAGGGGCGCCGGACTCTCTCAGGCCGCCTGTCGGAAATTCATTTTCATTAGCAGGGGAACATCAAGCCCATTGCAAAGTCATTAGCTGATAAAACAACACTCTGATTTCCCATTAAAAAAGTCATTTGTCGTCCCTCTCTGGTGACACCCAAGCCGCCCAACCCCCGCAGCCCCTTCCCTGCTTCATCCACACACAGCTCTTTAGCCAGCCAAGAGGGAAAGCAATGACAACTCTTATGCAATTTAGCCAATAAATATGTCCAAATCCTCTATCAAGTATATTGCATTATCTTTGCAAGCCTTCAGGATTGAGCTTTCTCTTTCTATTTCAACCTGGATTTGAACCTGATGGGATCTACTAGAAGAAACCCAGACTGCTTTAGATGGTCCGCCTTTGCTCTGTTTGGTACAAACTCTGGTTTATTTTGTCCCCTAAGCACGTTTTCAGTAAAACCATTTTTTAAATAGGGTTCCAGACACTGGTGTTGTTTAGTTGGAGTGAGAACCTAATCTGAATTCAATCCAAATCAACTGGCAAACGGTACAAGTACATGTCTAAACAGATGAGATCATTTACTGACTGTTGTTTAGTAGGCAACAGAAGATAAAGATGTACCAGTAAAGGTCCTGTATGTTACTATTTTCACCCATTTTAACCAAGTCTTCAATGTCCCATTGTACCCAAATGTACCACAAAGCTTGCTATGAGGTACATATATGTATAAAATGATGAAATATGGCTAATATTTACTGTATGTTATCATAACTGTACCTACTCACACCATATAAAATATAATATAAAATAAAAAAATAATATACATAATAATAATAATATAATATAATAATAATAATATAATATAAATAATATAAATAAAAAATATATAAAATTATTTTTTAAGTTTATTAGAAGATGTGTCCCATGATGTGCATTGTTAGCTCCCTCATGCTAACTGTTTTTATGTCTTCAGAATGCACAGAATAGCGAAAGAAAGGTGTGTTTTTTGGGTTTTTCCTTTAAAGAACCCCCTTTTCTGATGTACTCATTATTGTTGCGTTGTTCCATTCACTTGTCGATACAGCGAACCTACTTCCTGTTTACAATCTGTGACCGATGAGAGAGGTTTGTGATGTATTTTGGTACGCTTGGACGTTTCCCCGAAAGAAGTGTGAAATGCACCGAGTTTACAATCACATCATTAGAAAAGCGAAACTAAAATATCAGCATCAAATCATTTGTTTTACCGGAAGAAAAGCATTTGATGTCATTTTTATTCAAAATGAATTGTACTTTGTGTGGTTTCATGAACGGCTTTATTATAATTCTTACACACTGTCATATACTGTATGTATATAATCTCATTACAAGTAGGTCAAGTTTGCGAATATTTGTAAATAAATATCAAAGATCTTTTCCCTACGCCTGCTTGTTTAACCAAAAGTGTAGAAAAAACCCATCGTTGTTTGAATTTTCTAAAACATTCAGTGATGAAAAGTGGAAATTCAAGTCTCATCCCGCCAGTCAAAACCTCGGAAGTCCTCACTCGATGACACGTCAGCGTCGTCAAGAATCCAGACGTTTGTGTCTCTGATTCAAACTTGAGTAGAGCGACCGCCAACGGGCGCGGTGCCATCCCTCAATGCCCTCAGATCAACTTTTAAGGTTCTTTTTGGCTCGATAACCCGGCGACGCGTCCGAGCACAGCGTTTATTCCCGATCCCAGAGGAACATGCACCTCTTTGGCACATCTCGCCACATGGGAGGCAGACCCGGCAACATCCAAAGAGGACGGCCTTTACAAATTGGCATGGATGTCCTCGTGTCGCAGCACTTTGTAGGTGACCCAGTAGAAGATGTTGAAGATGAGGAAGCTCAACGGGAAGACGGCTCTGGAGATGGTGTCGATGCGCTTGGCCCGGTCCACGAAGCGCTTGTGGAGGACCTCGCCGTCGCATACGGTCACCGGGGGCGGGGGTCCGAAGACAGTGGCCCCCTCCACGGCGGTGCCATCCTTAGACTGCAGGCTGTGGCCCAATCCGTAACCCCTGAAATAAAATCCGCGGCTCTCCCTCACCAGCTCCTCCTCCTGTGGAGTCAAGCAGAGGGAAAACACGTTGGCCTTGCTGTCATCGTGGATTAAATCACAGAATTTCACGGCTTCCTCTTTTGAGCGCGGAATCATTGGGCCGGCGTTGTGACTTCAGGCTCTGAAGCTATTTAGATACCACACAACAATTAGTCAGTAATTGCATGCACAAACCGACTTTATCTCCACAAATGTGACCTATTTCTCACTTTGGACTGCAATTCCTAATCTGGATAAGTGGAACTGACACATCCCGAGTCTGTGTGGACATCAATTCCGAGTGGAGAGGCTAATTCCGTGATGAATTTGAATAAGAAAAGCTTAGTTTGGGTCGTAAATGACCACAGAAGGAGTCTGTTTTGCTGTTTTCTTACCACTGTGGTTCTTAAACTTTTCCAGCCACATGAGAAATATTATGCTTTGGTGCGTACCACCAGTGGTACTCAGACCACATTTTGAGAGCAATGGGTGAAAGACTATCATGGATATGTCGTGATGTGCCATCAGCTGGTGGTGGAGGTCGGTTCCTCTGTTTCCTTGGTGGAATGACGTGATGTTTCAGTGGATTATTGGATTTCAGCACCTCTGCATTGTCCACGCTAGCAGCTGCTGGTGGAATTACCATGGCTCCTTTTTTCCTTGGCTCCATAGTAACATTCCAGCGACTGCCGGCTGCTTTTTGCGATCAGAATGTGATCGCAATGTTTGGAATGCTGTTGGAATACTGTAAGAATATTGACAATGCGGTCTGAATATTTGGAATAAACTCAGAATCCAAGAATAAACAACAAAATTTCATTCTGATTCTCATGCTGGAGCCTATCCCAGCTGTCTTATAGACAAACAACCATTCACACTCACATTCATACCTATGGACAATTTGGAGTGGCTAATTAACCTAGCATGTTTTTGGAATGTGGGAGGAAACCTAAGAAAATCCACACAGAGATGGCCAAGGGTGGAATTGAACCCTGGTCTCCTAGCTGTGAGGTCTGCGTGCTAACCACTCGACCACCGTGCCGCCTGATTCTGACTCTGATCATTCTAATTACAAAACAAATTCCCCCCATAGAAGATAAAAAGTAATTGTATTCCTTCCGGCAAAGTTTACCACTCTACCATAAAACTAAAATAAAGTAAAACTAAATACTATTTAACCGAGTGGTTAGCGTGCAGGCCTAGCTAGGAGACCTGAGAAATTGAGTTTCAGCAAACTATCCCTATACTTAACCAATACTAAATCCTCAAAGAGGATGGGTGGTTAGCACACAGGCCTCGCAGCTAAGAGATCCAAGTTCAATTCCACCCTCGGCTATCTCTGTGTGGAGTTTGCATGTTCTCCCAGTGCATGCGTGGGTTTTCTCCGGGTACTCCGGTTTCCTCCCACATTCCAAAAACATGCTAGGTTAATTAGCCACTCCAAATTGTCCATAGGTATGAATGTGAGTGTGAATGGTTGTTTGTCTATATGTGCCCTGTGATTGGCTGGCCACCAGTCCAGGGTGTACCCCGCCTCTCGCCCGACCGAAGACAGCTGGGATAGGCTCCAGCACGCCACGGTGACCCTCGTGAGGATAAGCGGTAGAAAATGAATGAATAATAATAATTATTTGAAGACTTAAAACAATCTGTTGATGCACGTCTCTGATCATATGCATGCTAATGATTTCCCATGATATTTTCAGATATATGCTTGGTAAAAAAAAATTATTTGCAAATCTGATTCCATCCATCTTTGGTTCTATGGCTATCATTACCTTTGTTTTCTATTTTGTGAAGGCATGACAAAAAAAACAACACACAAAAACATCGTATTTGCTGATGTTTTGCATGACATCACTAATGATGATAATTTCTATTCCCAAAATTGTTTAATTTTTCATGGGTATATTTATCCAGAAATATTGCGTGACATTTTGGTGCCATTTGACATTGGAGGTGCCACCGTATAACCACAACGTCACTGGGCTGACCCCTGTTGAAAGTGGATCTTTGCTGTTAGGAAGCTACTTCCTGGTTCATGAAGAAAATCCAAATTGATTCTGGAGGTGAAATCGTTTCCATCAAGCGGTAAATCTTCATTCAAACAGACAACACAGTGGGGATAAAACACACATTTGTAAAGTAAGGAAACGTAGAAGGATAATAGGGACATTGTGGGACTTGGACAAGGGTCGGATACTGAGGCTTGAACACTCATTGGGGTCAAAGGTGAAAGGGTCCACACAGGGTTCACACTTCTTTTTTTTTTTTTTTTTTTACCCTGATACAGGCGCTGCAGTGCTGCGTCACATTCCTGCAGGTGGAATCGCTAGTGGGAATGTCGTTCATGTTCCGTAACGACTCCACACTCCCATTCCGACAGGCGAGTTCCTCCATTGGGGGGAAAGCAAGACAATTATTGGAATTATTCTCACCGCTCCTCCTTTATCGTTTAATATTAAATAAAACATTCTGATTTAAAAGTTTTTTTTGGGGGGGGGATTCAATATGAGAAATAGCAGCATCGTGCCAGGAATTAATTGCATAAGATGCTTGTAGACAAAGGTGGTGCATTGTGGGTATTTAGGGAGGATTATTTAAAGACTACAGTGGTGTGGAAAAGTATTTGCCCCTTCCTGATTTCTTATATATGTTTTTATATATTTGTTTTTTCAGATGATCAAAGAAATGTAAATAATAGTTAATGACAACACAACTCAACACAAAATGCATTTTTTTAAGGGAGAAAAAAAATTCCATGGCTGTGTGGAAAAGTGATCCTAGTAACTGGTTGGACCTCCCTTATCAGCAACAACTGCAATCAAGCGGTTGTGATGATTTGCAATGAGTATCTTGTGGAGGAACTTTCTGGAAAAATGTTAAGCAGTGGTTTTGGTCTTGGAATTCTTTTCCCAGTGTCTTTCTTTAGGTCTTTTGTGACCTCTTGCATGAGTACTCAAGGTCATTTTGGTTGGCCGATCACCACTGTTCCATATTTTCACCATTTGTGGATAATGGCTCTCACTGTGCTTTGCTGGAGTCCCAAGGCTTTCGAAATGACTTTTTCCAGTTAAGTTATGTTTTAACAAGAGGGCAATCACTTTTTCTACACAGGTTTCCATGTAGGTTTGGATTTTTTCCCTCCCTTAATAATGTACATTTTTATTTAAAAACTGCATTTTGTATGCAGTTGTGTTGTCATCAGCTAATATGAACATTTTTTGATGATCTCCAACATTTAAAAGGGAACTTTTATGCTCATTTTTCAGCCCATGAAGTTGTGGACTCCTGTAGAGCAGCTACACACAATAACCAGCGCAGAAAGCTTTCAAGTTCTTCCAGAATCTGCACCTATTCCATCTGTATTTCTTTAGATTTCGTGCTTCCTGCGAAAAGGTCAGTTTTAATTTATTCCACCCACCGCCTCCAGCCACGCCCACTCCAATGTGGTGCTTAGGAGGACTTCCGTTGCTGTGCTAGCTGCGAACCCAATAATATTGAGAAACTGATATCTATTACCATCTAACCAAAATAATGAAACAAAACGTAGAGCTGTGAAGCATAAAAGTACATTGAAGTAAAATGACATGTTGAGTATGATTAATTTGTACTGCAGTGACATTGAAAGTACTCCCTAATACTCAAGTTACAACATAATGTATTTTCTTCATCTCTAAACTAATGAAATCAACAATTATTCCGGTGTAGCACACAAACAAAATGTGATTTTCTGCACCTCAAATGCGACTTTTTAGTGTTCTGCACTCCTGGAATCCGTTTGCCAAGATAGCCATGTGGGGGTCGGAGTGAGGGGGCGCTTGATTATGTTACTAGCAAAGTCAATACAAGGTGATCAAATCACAGCGTGGAAAATAAATGAGGTTTTTGAGTGCATGTACACCTAGGAACACACGGTCAAAGACGACCGCAGCGTATCCCACTGGGCATCCTCCTGATTGTTTACGCATCAGTCCGTGTCACTGAAGGGGTCAGAGGAGCCGCGGGGTCGTCCGGATGACTGTGTCAAATGTAATGTCAGAGGGAAAGGATCACCACGGCTATTCACAGGTCAGCGATTGCCATGGCAACCAGCCGCATTGAAAGAGCAGATCCTCGTCATGTGATATGACAGCCAGCTGTAGCGTAGTGATGCTGTCACTTCCTGGATATACTGCAGCCCCGCAATAATGGGAGGCATAAGTTAGGGAGCCTGTCAAGGAACGCTGTGTGTGTGTTTTTTGTTTTTTTTTTACATTCTGCACTTTGTGACAGTCTGTTTTTCTTTTCAGGCCGCTTGATTTACACTCACGATTCTTTGCTGCCGCTGCCTTTTCCTCAGCCTGATGAACTCCTTGTGCTGCCTGGAGACAAAGTTGACCGCCGCGTACTCCAGCAGGGCGGCGAACACAAACAGAAGGCACACCGCCATCCAGATGTCGATGGCCTTCACGTAGGACACCTGGCAACACACAAGGTCAGGGGTGCGACTGTCAATAGGCGCATCGATAAGGTTGCCGGATCGAACCCGTTTTGGCTCACTCCTCGCGTGCCATGACGTACTGTACATGTTTAGCTTGGCCTAGAATTGGAATGAGTCAGTGGGATTGTGGGCACTTGACACGTAGCCATGAGACAGGTCACGGTTAAGGCTCGGGGGGAACCCAACCGCCCCGCCGTGCCCCTAGTCCCGGTCGCTCATGAGAGAGAAATGTCGTGACGCATCAGCAATGCCTGCTGAGCACGTGCTGAGAGGAGAAATCAGTCAAGTGAGCAGCAGTTTGCTGACTGTTGCGAACACAAAAAG